>NW_020955239.1:2906569-2981765 GCF_003031625.1 Empidonax traillii | reverse complement strand
TTTTTTTTTTTTTTTTTTTTTTTTTTTTTTTTTTTTTTTTTTTTTTTTTTTTTTTTTTTTTTTTTTTTTTTTTTTTTTTTTTTTTTTTAAATTTTTTTATTATTATTATTATTTGTTTATGGAGAACCCTTCCCTCTCTTCTTTTTCTCCCCTGCCTGTACTTGTAAGTAATAATCTCTTCTCTGGAGTAGCGTCTCTTTTTTTGCTCTCTTCTCTGTTTGTGGTTGAATTGGATGTGGAGATCCATCACTGTTAATGGTAAGGTCGTGGAAAGCTCTGTTGCTTCCTTAGAGCAACACTGTGTGTTGTGTGTGAATTGAGAGAGCAGGTTATCCACTTTCATGAAGTGCCTGCCAGGAGGGACAGCAGCGGGTCATTCCCAGGGAACCCCAAGAAGCTTGGGCAGTATATCCAGTAGTTCATCTTGTCCGTCCTAGGTCAGGCTCCCACATACATCCCCATGAATCACCAAAATTCTCCAGAAGACACCTGGGCTACTAGAGGGAATGTGGATTTACTGTATTCCTTCTGCCTCTGGTATCTCTCCAGGGTCTCATGCATATTTTGGAAGCTGGTATAGAATAGCCTTACATGTTTTTATGTTTCTTCCCTTTGATCCAGCCTGTTTCATGTGCAATGTCTTTAATCATTGCCTTTGCTTCACTTAACCTCAGTCCTTGTTCTTCTCACAGGTAGCAGTTTTCTTCTGTGTTTTCTATATCAAAGCTCTCTCTATTAATATTTCATTCTTTCTGTGCTGTGAGATGATTATACCATCCAAAAGTCTTGAGTGGTAACTGTAGTATGATGTCAGTGAAAGGCTGTATGAAAATGGAGCTCTTGAAAGAGGGCAGGAAATGGAACAAAGGATTGGATCCTCACAGACCTAACACTGAAAGAATGAACTTTATCTTTAAACAGCAGCAGCATGTAAGAGGGGAATACTGGGCAAAGCCCCCTGAGGTGGTACTGACAGGCAGCAGATATGGAGGAATGATTTCTTGATGCCAGTCAAATGTTGTAGGTTTCACCCTGCGTTGTGCAGAGCAACATAGCATCAATAATACTATCTTTCAGAAGAAAATAGTTTATTTCTGCAGAAGTTCATGTGGTTTTCATTTTGTTGAGGAGCTAGCTATACTCATAGCCAGCAGAATCTCTTGCTTTGCAGCTGCTGTCAATTTTGCTAGGAATAGAATTAGTGAAGCCTGGGTATTGCCAGGCACGATACACAGACATAACATGAGGTAGTGGTTGCACTTTCTGATCTGAAAAGAAAGAAAAAAAAAAAAAAAGAAAAAAGACAGAGAGGAGAACAAAACGGGAAAATGATTTTCATAAAATCGTGCAGCTTGTTTGTGGCTGTGTCTTATTTTCTGACCAGTTGTTCGTACGTGCTGTTCCTTTTGTATATTGTCATAAGCTGGTTTCATGGAGTCTGTGAAGGTGTAGCAGTGGAGGTGATCGAAACTAACTCTCTCTTTCCTTTTTTTTTTTTTTTGTGGTCCAGGTTACAGTTGTATTTTGTGACATTTGAAGAGCAAACAATACTATGGCTCCATGAATTGCAAAACTGCAGGAAGTGTGGCAGCCCTCCCTACCTCCAGCTTTACTTCCTTACTGTGACGTTCTCATTGGGAACTTTGGTTTCATCCCCACTGGATATGCAGTGACCTGCCTTGGCATCAGAGCAGAGGAAGCAGCTTGCAGATCAGGGAGAACCATGGCCTTGAGCTTGAATGTTTTTCACCTCTTCTCTAAGTTCAAAGTATTGGTGCTTGTCACTTTGTTTTTGATGGTGCTATGGACCACATTCAGTTACTTTGTGGACTCCAGACAGGAAATTTCTAAAGCTAAGAGTGTGATGGAGGTTTTCAGGAAGGTAACTAGCCTGGTGGACAGTCAAGAGGAAACAAAGACCAAATCAATTGCAAATGTTCCTGTGGTGAAGTCTTTGGGTCCCTGCCCAGCTCTATCTCCATACCTGCGTAAGTGATGATGCTTCTCTCTCCTTTACAAGTTAATCTGCTCCGGTAGTGCTGACTTCCTTGTGGTTTTACAGTTGGATATCTTTCCTGTGGAACAAATACAACACAACCAATTGCAGTAAGCACTTCTGGGTGAGGAAGTGACCTGTGGCACAGTCTGCCTGTGCTGGGTCCAGCTGGGAGAGCAGCCCATATGGTGCTGTGGTTTGCATTTTTGGCTGAAACAGCTATGGTAATGCACCAGTAACTTGGCTACTCTGAACAGCTTTTGTACTCTGTTGAGGCTTTGTCTCTGTCTTTCTTGGCCCCCTAAAATTTGGTGGGGTAGGCAGGAGGTTGGGAGTTAACACAGCCTGGACTGCTGACCCCACATTCCATACCCTGTGACCATGCCATTCATCGTGCTCAGCAATAAAAGCTCAGGGAAAGGAGGAAAGGGAGATGTTTGTGGTGACAGTGTTTCTCTTCCCAACAACTGCTATTTGTGCTGAAGCTCTTTTTCCCCAGGATGTGGCTGGACACCCAGTTTAAGCAACTAAACACTTGATACCCTCTCTTTCCACTGCCTGCATTATATCCTTGTAGCAGTAGTTTTCTCTCAGAAAGGCAAGGAAATCTAGGTTTCTTGTACTGGTTACAGAGTGCCTCATTAAGTGGCTGGACTATCCACAACCTGAAATGACTCAGGAAAGCTCCTTGTGCTTCTCCTACAGGAGGTGCCAGCAAACTCACCTTCAAACCATCTGTTACGCTAGAAGAAGTGCAAAAGGAGAACCCTCAGGTAGCCGAGGGCCGGTATCACCCTACAGAGTGCTCAGCACTGCAGCACGTGGCCATCCTTATCCCACACCGCAATCGAGAGAAGCACCTGCTGTACCTCCTGGAGCACCTCCACCCCTTCCTACAAAGGCAGCAGCTGGACTACGGCATCTACGTCATTCACCAGGTGAGGCAACAGGGCAGAGATGTGTTTGGTTGAGGGTGATGTTGGTGCTGCTGCCTCTGCTCTCTGGCATCAGTCCTCCAAGCCTGCTTTGAGCACTTCTACTTGTAGAGGGATGCAACATGGCAACCTGCAGCACTGCAGCCACTGCTGGTAGCACTGTAGGATCTCAGCTGCTGGGGAATATTAACAGTGTCTTTTAAGTGGTGTTGATTTCTCAGTCTAAGTAACTTACTGTTTCTGAATTAGCATTCAAGGTAAGCACCTTCTGCACTGCTAGTGCCAGTTCTTTCTCTTGCAGTATGCACACTGTGACTAGGCTCACCTGTTTTCTGTCTTTACACTTGGAGTTGTTTGAATCAAAGGCCTCAGTTTGTATCTATCCCTTCTCCCCCATCTGCTTGCTGGCTGTTGTGCTTAGTAAGTCATGTGTATCATGTGTTGTACATACTTTTGCTTTTTCAAACTAAACACAACAGCTACTGCTTGTAGCTACTTTATTTGCCCAGCAAGGATGGTGGGAAGAAGTTGTCATGGCAGAGTACTTGGTTCCTGAAAGATTTTTAATTTCTTTATTTACATTCGTTCTAGCAATGCTGGGTCTAGCAGCTAAAACTTGAGCTGACTTGTACCACATTGTCTTTCATCAAAGTGTTTATGTTCTACTTGCATGAGCTAGAAGTAGTATATATTTCTCTTTTGTAATATGTTGTCTTTTCCTTGATCTCTTATCATGTTTACTTTCTTTTACTGTCATTTACTTATGTATTCTGCTTTGACTCTAAACAGACTTTTCAGACAGTGGGAGAAAAAGGTTATAAATTATTACAGTTTCTCTTCTGTTTAAAGAAGCTAGGGTCAATTAAGCAGAATGAGGCAGTGCATTCTAGATGAAACCTTACACTTTTGCAGAGTGTTTCAGCAGAACAGCAACAAAAGTCATTGCAGGGTATTTTTACTTGGAATGGACTATTCTTCCATTGTTTAGAGTCATCATGTGGCCTGTAGAGTGGAAAAACTAAGGCTTTTTTTCCTGCATTATTATGTACTATGATTGTACATCTATTGATTCATTCTAGGTAGGAAGCAGTGGTGAGCAATAAATCATTGGGAGAATGGTTATACCTTCTTATTTAATTGAAATATGTGAGGTGGAGAACTGCTGTTGTCATGTTAGCAAAAAGTAACACGGAAGTATGGAAGTTTTGTCTGATGTGAGCAGCACTGTCAAGTCTGGACTTGTTCTAGCAGAGGTTTTGCATAGAAGATTGGAAGCTTTCACATAGCTTTTCCATATGGATAGGCATACCCAAAGACTGGTCTAACAAAAATCTTCTAGAGAAAATCCATTTTTACTCTCTAGTTGTGATGTCATTAATTGTTTTAAATATGTTTTGAGGAAAAAAAACCGGGATTTAACTATTAAAATACACACTCTAATTTGGAGGAAGATTAGTGAATGGGTCTTTTGTATTTCTTTTGTGAACCATTGAAGGGCGTACTCCAGATTTCTTCTTTATGGGCTGCTTGTAAAATCTTGAAAGTTGTGCTTCTCTACGTATATGTGTGCATACATGAGTGCTGTCCTGAAAACAATGTGAGTTTGTAATCCCTAAAGGGTGAATAATTCCTTGCCCAACATGAATTTGTCTTGTGGTCAGTGTTCTTCTTCCATAGGAACAAAGGAGGACAATTCTCTCCTTGATAAAGTATGAGAGTAAATCTTGCTATTTGTTCAGCATGTGGTCTGACATGGAAAACTGCTCTTCCTGGAAAGCAACATCAGCTGTCATTTGGCTGCAGTGGTGGCTTGCACTGATGAGGAAAACAGAACTTCAGCAGATGGTAGATGATGCTCCTGAACTAGGCTGGGTTTGATACTCAATACAAGTGATGTTTTCCACATGTACCTTACCAGCCATCGGATTTGTTCTTTTCACTCAATAACCTATGTTTTCAGCATCAGGGGGAGATTATCTGATGGCTGTTTTCATATATGGGACATTTTAAGGAAAACTAACAAATCCTCTCCTTCTCCCCCCACCTCAAACATGCCAAAAATTCCACTATTCCACTCAGAAATTTGACATCATAGATTTTGGGTGAACTGTATCTAAGTTTTTCCTGTAATATTTATTCCCTGAGAATGGAAGCAACTGATCTCTTAATTTCTCAGAGTGGACACAATCGTATTTTCCAGCCTGCAGGTATAGAGCCGTAAATCCCATGAATCTTCTTTGTGCAGGAGCAGATGGCTGTTAGTGATGGTGAACAAATGCTGCTTTGGAGCAAAGCATTACTTTTTAGAGCAATAAAACGTGCTTTGTGTACAACAGCTTTTCCCTACAGCTCACCTTGTCCTGGGAAGGCCAGTGTCTTTCTCATTTTCCATGGAGCCTCTCTCTGTCCAGGTACCTTCTAGCAAATTTGCTAGAATTCCAAGCAATTTCTCTTGAAAATGTCTTTTTTATTCTTTCAAATACACCAGGTTCCTAGCTCTGGAAAATGCCTACCCTGTCTGTTTCTGGGAGTGCTGGGCTTGGCCCTCTGGCTCCCACTTGGGAACTTGAGGGAAATCACCACTTTGTCCTCAGGGGCAGAAAACCTTCTGCAGGCTGGAACTTGTGTGTAGCCAGGTAAAAAATAAATAGCAAGATAAGCACACCTATTGCTCTGCAGTGAATGTTGACGTGGTAAGCTTACAAAACTGTGTGTGTATGTATACACCTATACCTTAAAGGTAAAACACATTTTTGAAAAGGAAATACAGACTAACTAATGGCAAAAGCTAACAGTGAAGACTAGTACGAGTCATTTGAAGTCCTGTGCTAGGAGATGGCCCCGTGCAGCAGCATCATCAGGTTTTAAATAGGAGTTAAAAATGAAGGGACATGCTTTTTACTTCCCGCTCTGCCACCTGTGTGTGATCTAAGGAAGTACAGGGAACTCTGTCAGCATTGCTATCCCTGAAACTGAGTGTGGACAAGCATAAATCATTTGTGGCAAAGGCTCTGACATCTAGAAACTAGTTAGTATGGGATTAATGTGGGGGTTGGGTTTTGGTTTGTTTCTTAAAAAAAAAACTTCCATAAGCCTCACTGGCTTGGTTGTTTGGAACACCAGTTTCTAAACTGGGTACTGATACCTCTTTTGCTACGGAGCCTGATGGGAACTCCAGGACAGGGTGCAGCAATGGCAGTTAAATTGCATCATGGATCACTCATACTTCTGGTGCCCAGATAACAGTGGGCTCTCCTGCCCCTGGCTGGGTGTTTTTGTGATGAATAGAGACTGAAGAAACCCTTTTGCATTGTTGGCCACTCCGATGCTGTGCCCAGTGTTATGGGGCAGCTCCTTGTGCAGTTACTGCTCTAAAAGCTGTGCCCCATGGATGTGGTTGCAAACTGTGTGATCAGAACCAGTGCCTGGCAGCAGTTCTTGTTCAAACTCTGTGACACCTTCTTCAGAGGTTTTTTTTTTTTCCATTCTCTTCCACAGGCTGGCAACACCAAATTTAATCGAGCTAAACTGCTGAATGTAGGATACCTAGAGGCCCTAAAAGAAGCGAACTGGGACTGTTTCATTTTCCATGATGTGGATTTGGTGCCAGAAAATGACTTTAACATTTACATGTGTGACACACAACCAAAGCACCTTGTAGTTGGCAGGAACAATACTGGATACAGGTAGGAACCCAGGAATATGGAAAGAATATCAAACTGGGAAATGCCATATTACTGATAATGTTCATCTTCAGGTGGGGCTGTATGCTGGTATCTACTCTTCTTCTTGACGTCAGGTTTCTGGTGTTAACACTTCACTCTCTGGAGTGCCTTCTGACTGCACAGATCTGTACAGACATCTCTGAGGTTTGCCCTGTGGTCACCTGTACAAAGGATCATTGTCATCGTGCTTGCTCCTAGGGTCAAGTTAAAGGGTGTTCTGAGAGAAAAGCAACGTGCCAGAGGTTGTGCTGAGACCTTCTGTCAAAGCTAAAAATGCATTTGCATTTTACGGGTCCTGTGATTTGAGGGTGTAATCTTACTATAACAAAACTTGCCACTTACTTTTTTGCTTCGAAGAGGTAATATCTGATGTTGAGAGCTCAAGTGTGAGAATTTGCTGAGGGATAGGATTGTCCTTTAATTATTTGATTAAACAGTGTCTGACACAGGATCATTTTGATTTTTAAAAGGGTCCCCTAAGTGCTTGTGTGATATAAATAATTTAAAGTGAAAAGTCAGGTTCAGTCCACCTCAGAGAAAAAAAGGCTTGTGAGCTTGGTGAGTTTAATGACTGAAGTGTTTTCATTGAAGTTGTTTCTTTCAAGATTCACTTCACGTCACATCACTCTAAATATCGATTAGAAGTGGGCTTTGCAAAA
The DNA here is from genome assembly GCF_003031625.1 of Empidonax traillii. Lineage (NCBI taxonomy): Eukaryota > Metazoa > Chordata > Aves > Passeriformes > Tyrannidae > Empidonax > Empidonax traillii. The sequence continues at coordinate 2,974,450 of NW_020955239.1, read as the reverse complement.
GCTGATCTCAAAGTACTTTGAGGTAAACCTGTGCTTCGCTTCTGGGTTTGCTTTGTTAAATATATGAGAAAGAGGTGGGATGGGCCAATTCTTATACAGAATAATATTCACTTTTCAGTCATTTAGCGAAAACTCGAACCAGTGCATATGAACTGGGCTTGTGACAGGCATTTGGAGCACTGTGCCTTGCAGAGACAATGCTGAGGGTTACAGGATGGTCATTGCACCAAAGGAACAGAAACACCTAGCTGTCAATTAGCTTTTGTTAATTGACAGGCATGTAGAATTCAGGCTAATAACATGGCACAAAGCTTGAGGGGCTTTAGTTAACCTTCCGTGCCTTAGTTCCTGCAAGTGTTTTGCTTAGTTAAACCTGTAGATGGACTTTTGCTTTTATTAGGAGATCTTCTTACTGTTAGTCTTCTCACATTTCTCCTGTTTATGTAAAGGAGCTGTTAGGTATAGGTCAGCTTTATGCTTTGGCTTTAAAGAGTATAGACAAAATGTTTTTGTTGTGAATACCCTGCACCAGTGTTCTCTAGAGTACTGGTGGTTTGAATTTGATTCACAGTTTTTCTGTGTCACTGCCTGTGTTTACACATCCATGAAGTGGGGATAATAATGCTCTACTTTCATGGGAATTCCTGGGTACATCTGAAGGGACTCAGAACCTGATCTCAAGAATGATACTTGAACTGGGCTGAGACCACAGGTTGAAATCCCACATTGCTGCAGGTGAGGTGAGCATGCTGAGACAATACTGGTCAGAAGAGGTAGAGAAACTGAAATCACACATGTTTTGTATTAACACAAAGTATGTGGGGCATGAATGTGGGTTTTTCTTTTTTTTCAGTCTATTTGTTTGTTTTCTTGGGTTTGAGTTTCCTTTGGGGGGGGATTTTTTTTTCCAGGGGCATATCTCCTGTGGTGATCCATTGCACAGTAATCTTAGCAGCCATGCTCCTTTGGAGAGCCAGTGCCTTATCTTTAGCTACATAAACTACAACTGAGTTTTAGATTCTTTAGATAGAAGGTTTATGTATTAAGGCTTTGAAGATAAGGGTGGAAAACCTTTTTTTATCTTAGCTAAGCTATTTCTTTGAGACCAGGACAACATCATTTCCTACTTGACCATTCCTATAGTACAGTTTCTTCAGACCAATTTTAAAAATTCCGAAGGAGCTGATATTCTCTTGTTCTCAGGGAAGAGGTGGTTGAACATGGTTACAGAGGTGCATTTTTGCAGATTATGTCACTTTAGAAGCAAGATATGCCTGGGCCCTGCCAGTTCTGCGCTGCCTGAGGAGGGTTGAGTGGGTAACACTGTCCTGGGTACAGAATCACTGAATTGTTAGGGTTGGAAGGGACCTCTGGAGATCATCTAGTCCAAACCCCTGCTAAGATGTCACTCTAAGCAGGTGACACATAAACTGATCCAGGTAGGTTTTAAATGTCTCTAGAGAGAGAGAGACTTCATGACCTCACCTCCCTGGGCAACCTGTTTCAGTGGTCTGCCACCTTCAGTGTAAAGTTCTTTCTCATGTTGAGGTAACTTCTTGTGGTTTAGCTTATGGCCATTGCTCTTTGTCCCTGGAAAGCATGGAAAAGAGTCTGGCACCATCCTCTTGGCACCTCCCTTTGAGATATTTATATGCATTGATGAGATCCCCTCTCACTCTTCTCCAGACTAACCAGGCCCAGCTCCTGCAGTCTCTTCTCTTAAGAGAGGTGCTCCAGACCCCTCATCATCTCTGTAGCCTCTGCTGGACCCTCTCCAGTAGCTCCTTGTCTTTCTTGAACTGTGGAGACCAGAACTGAACCTCAGATGTGGCCTCACTAGGAGTAGAGGGGGAGGATCACCTCCCTCAGCCTGCAGGCTGCACTCTTCCCGGTGCATCCCAGCTCTGGCTCCTTCAATGTCTGCCTCTCCAGCGGTGTAGGGGAATTATGGATTGCATAAGCAAGCAGTGGGGTGCCATATGTGGATGCATGAGTAGGCGGTCAGTTCTCAAACCCTGCCGGGCTGCTGGAGTAAGGGGTATGGTACTATTAGTGACTGGCAGTGCAGCCTGAAAGCACGACTGGGGAAGGCTCTGCCCTCCAACCTTCTTGCTGTCCATTCTGTCTGTTCACTGCATTTTTCTGGAGCACCTATAGCAGAAGTCTCAAGGTAGTAATGCATAATTAAAATTTGATGGGGCCTCCTCTACCTTGTGGTTGGTTTCCTCAGAGAGAGGAGATAGAGGAGGGAGAACAAATCTGTTCACAAGTCATGCCTTACCAACTTGATAGCCTTCTCTGGTTTGAGTAGCTTGGTGGATGAGGGAAGAGTAGTGGATAATGTTTATCTTAAAGAAGGCTTTCAGCACTGTCTCCCATAATAGCCCCATTGACAAAGTGATGAAATATGGACTAGTAAGTGGACAGTGACATGGGATAAAACTGTCAGAACTGGTGGGCTCAAAGCATTCTGATCAGTGGAGCAAAGTCCAGCTGGAGGCCAGTCACTAGTGGTTTACCCCAGAGTTTAATACTGGGGCTGGTACTTCATTAGTAACTAGTATCTTCATTAGTAACCTGGAAGATGGGGAAGTTTGCATCTCAAGCAAATTTTCAGAAGGTAGAAATCTTGGAGGGGTGGTTTATATAGCAGGGCCTTTGTTAGGCTGGAGAATGTGGCCAGCAGAAATCTAAAGAATTTCAACAAAGGGAAATGCAGAGTCCTGGACCTGGAGAGAAGTAACTCCATGCACCAGTAGCTGCTGAAGGCCAACTGTCCAGAAAGCAGCTTTACAGAAAAGGATCTGGGCCAGTGATGTACCCTTAGCATCTTGGACTGCATTATGAGGGGTGTGCCAGCAGGCTGAGTGAAGTGATTGTTCCCTTCTACTCATCACCATGGAGGTGACACCTGGAGTTCTGTGTCCATTTCTGGGTTGCCCAGAACAGCAAAAACTTGGATGTCCTGGAGCAAGTCCAGAGAAGAGCTGTGAAGATGATTAAGGGACTGCAGATCTGACATGTGAAGGGAGGCTGAGAGTGGTGGGACTGTTCAGCCTGGAGCAGAGAAGGCAGAGGGGAGGTCTTGGCAAGGTGTGTACATACCTGATGGAAGGCAGAAGAGGTGGTGCAGCCAGACCCTTCTCAGTGAAAGGCAAGAGGCAATGGGCACAAACTGAGATATAGGAAATTCCATTTACATGTATGAAAAAGCTTTTTACCATGAGAGTGGTCGAATACTGCAACAGGCTGCCCAGAGATATTATGGAGTCTCCATCCTTGGAGATGCACAGAATCTGAATGGACACGGTCCTTAGAAACTTGCTCTAGCAGACCCTGCACTGAGCAGAGGGGTTGGACTACTGGATCTCCAGTGGCCATTTCAGCCTTTAGCAATTCTCCTGTGATGATATGACAGGAACAAAAATCAGCCAGGAAAAATAGCCCGAGGGCGGTTTTTGTTGTTTTTTCTTTTTCTTGGTGTTTTTAAAATTATATTCATGGTAAAGCAGGAATAATAATAAACATTGCACCTTTGCTTGTCTGGCATGTAAATTGCGATGATGGATACTCTCTAGCCCTGGCAATTTGTTAATCTGTTTAGATTCACATGTATGTAGAAATCCAAATGTAATCTGCAGCCACGTACCCATCACTGGAATTGACAGGGATAGGGTGGTAGAGGCTGTTTTGTAATGTTCCCTTAAGGGCTGAGAGAGAGGAAGGCATAATAAAAAGCAATTAGCAGAATGGTGTAAGAAGATAAATAAGCATGGTATGTAAACACCTTTTTAAAGTAGGTGCAATTTTCAGGATGAGGAAGGTAGAAGTTAGAAATTAATCTCCTTTAGAGGTGAGCTCCATTACACTGGGTTACTAAGTAACTTGCATTGTGCCTTACCCTGGAATTGTTCTTGTGGTATCCCATAGCACATGCCCCCTTGCTGTGAGCTGATTTCATTCCAAGTTCTTCAGATTCAGCTCTTAAGATAGTCGATGGCTTGCCATCATTATTGCAAAGCTCCCGCTATATTAGTGTGTAGCTTTGTTTTCTACACATCAGAGTCCCTGAGGTGAAGTGCATTTTTGGCTGGCAAGGGGAATCGTGTAAAAAGAGAGAAGCTACTGAAGAAGACTCCATTCTCTCTGTTGGAGAGTTAACTTTTTCTGGCTTAAAGCAAATCACCACCTTTTTGTCAAAAGAGGAAGAGAACAGGACCAGCTACAAGGATTTGTGCACCCTTAACTCTGTGAAAGACAAGTCTAGATCTGGAGTTTCAGGGTGATACTTTTATTGTTGTTAAAATTTGACTTTTAATTCTTCATTCTGTCTTCTTGTGTACCTCTAGGTTACGGTACCGAGGATATTTTGGAGGTGTAACTGCTCTAACAAGAGATCAGTTTTCCAAAGTGAATGGATTCTCTAACAACTATTGGGGTTGGGGTGGAGAAGATGATGACCTTCGAATCAGGTAAACAATAAGAAATTGGTTTAAAAAAATTTTTAAAAATTGGTGTGACTTCACACCAAGCGTCACAAAGTAGAATGCTACAGGGGCCTTCAGTTCCAAACAGTATTGCAAAGTGGGGATTTGAAGTGCAAGATGCAGTTCTGTGAGCAGTTTCCTCTTTGCAAGGGTTAGGCATGCCCGAGTCCTCGTCCTCTTCCTGAAAGCATTGTTGATGGTTGGGTGTGGGTTAAGGTATTTGCTTGATTTGTTTCGGCTTTGTCTCAGCCACACAGTATTTGTATTCTCGCTTGGAAATTGGTTATAATGGAAATAATGAGATTGAATTTGGAGTGTGGCTTGCCAGAGACACAAAGGCATTCAGTTCCAGTACTTTGTAAGTGTGTTTTGCATTCATTGGCTACCGTGATTTACTCCAGCCAGGGCTTAGTTTGTATGTGGGTGTTGTTGATTAGAGTAAAGATAGAAAATAACTTGAATTTTAGAAAGGCTGCACATATATGCATATATCCTTTGCTCTTGTTAAAACTAGTTTTGAAGATGTGCCTATCAAAGTAGGGTAAGTTTTTTAGTTGAGAGAGGTTTAGTGGGACAAGGAAATCAGCAAAACTTACATTGATCTTTTGCCCTGTGCTTAGGAAGAAATCTCTAATCCTGCACTGCTGTTAGTGAAGGGGGGGAAAAAACCCATAAACAACAGAAAAAAATCCCAAACCCAGCCCTGCAAACTCTGTTGGCAAAGCCTGTTAGTTTGTAACTTGGGTTACAAACTCTCATTCTTAAGCTGCTATCCTTTTCAGCTGATTAAATGCTGGGGACATAAAAGTCATATCCCTGGTGATGTTACATAATTGCATAGGGGATCCAGTGGGTTAAAGTTAGGAACTTCCAAATGAAAGTTTTTTGTCTGTGTCAGTTTAGCAATTGGTTAACAGTTAATCACTTTTTTTCCTTCCAACCCCTACCTAGACACACCAGCTTCTCAGTGACCTCTCGGGGAACTGGCTTTTATCATGGTAGGGGGTGGCTTGGTACCATCTTATTTCCCAGCTTCCTGTGGGTGACAGTGGTGTTTCAGATACTCCTGTGGGCACTGGAGAAGCAGCTGTGCAGCAGACCAGCAGGATTTACGGAAAGTTTCTAGGATGTTTTCAAGGGGTTGGAATTGAAAGTGATGCCAGTGCGTGGCACCTCTTCACTTTGCAGCTGTTGGTCTTGGTGTGGAAACCAAGCCGTACAACACAGCGTGTGCACTGCAACTTCTTGTGCCTTTCTTCTTGCGTGGGTCTTGGGTTGGAAGGGAGTCTGCAAGAGGTAGGTAAGGGCAAGTTTGCCACTTCCTGGCGGGGGTTGTTTTGTAGAGACATCCTTGGAGCCTTTCTGAGTGAAGTCAGTAGATGGCAGCATCCCTTCAGCGCTGTCAGAACTCAGGCCCGGAGGGCTCTCGGGTCCTACTGTACTGCCTCTGGGCTAAACGTGACGGTCTCTTTTGGCCCTTCCTTAGGCATGCATCACCAAGAGACTTTTCAGATCCTTTGCTGTAGTTGTTTCATAATTTATTGCTACAAAGTAATTTGAAATCTGAAAAGGGCTTAAGTTTTTTCAAATCTTGGTTTCCTGTTGCTGTTTCGCTGCTGAGTGACTAGCCAAGAGGTGGACTATTCCTTAATTCCATTGTCATGATGTTAATCCTTTCTGCTATCAGAGCAAAATTGTTGTGTTCCACAGATACGTTCAACGTCAAAAGCTCCAACCCAGTGCCTGATGTCAGACACTTAAATCCATGCATGGGGCTCAGTGTTTCTGCCATTGTTCTCAAAGAAATTTTCTTCAAGTGCACACATAACTGTCTGCCAGCTATTAAAGAATATATTTTTCAGGGGAGAACTATCAAGTATGGGGGTTTTATTGCAGGAGTTGAGATAAACTTGTTGTAAAAGGTGTGGAAACTTGCTACAGAGCAGACCAGTCAATACTAATGTAAACATACTCTGCTGTATAATGTGTGCCTAAAGCTCTGTGTGATCTCTACTGTACCAACTACCTGCTTCTGTTCAAAAGAAAGGGTGACATACACACCTAACAGACCTTTTCTCCAGAAATGCAACTCTGAGCCTCGTTTTGCTGGCAAAAGGGGTTGTGGAAGAGATGCAGATGAGTTTTTACAACTCTATACTTGCCTCCATGGCATCCACAAAAGATGAAGTCTCCAGTTGTTGGGGTTTTTTTCCCTTAACAGCTGGCTTATAGCTGTTGTCTTCCTCATACCACTATTGCTTCTTCCAGGGTTGAAATGCAGAAGATGAAGGTGGTGAGGCCATCTGCTGACGTAGCCAGGTACACAATGATCTTCCACAACCGAGACCACGGGAACGAGGAGAATCAAGAGAGGTGAGTCAAGAACAGTGTTCCACCTTGCATTGTCCTGGTCTGTGTCTGGGAGCCAGGCACCTGCAGGGACAGGGTCTTTGCTCCAGGCCCAATAGGCATTTTGTGGTACCCAGGGGCTCTGGGGGCGACCCCTGTGACACCACTGTTCATAGCTGGCAGTTGTTCTGTGCCTGAAATTTTCATAGAACTGACTGGGTGGTGTTCCTTAGAAACTTTCAAAGTTATTGTTATATGGATATGATTTAAACATACTATTTCAGAGATTAGGCCAAAGCACTTTATTCCCCCATGTCTGATTGTCTGTGTTGAGGACAGGAATAACAGGACTTTACATTCCCAGTAAGTAATGGCCAGTCTTCGCGAACGAAGAACCGGGGAAGGTCTTTACACCTTCCAGCCTGTGCATTTCCCAGTAGATAGATAATGGCAGTAGCATTGCTGCCAGATTTACTAGGAAGTGGGAAAGAGCTCAAAACACCTTTCCTGTGCGTATCAGTGAAGATTTTTCTCCTCTTTCTCCTCAGGATGAAGCTTCTACGTCAGGTGTCTAAAACATGGAAAACAGACGGGCTGAATTCTTGTTCATACAAACTGCTCTCAGTGGAACACAACCCATTGTACATCAACATAACAGTGGACTTCAGTCTGCAGCCCAAGGTCTCATAGGGGTGAGCACCACATAGGTTCTAGGAAATGGCAACAGATCTTGTTTGTGGCTGCTGTTAGAGCAGAGGGCTTCTGGCACTCTGTTTGGAAGAGTGCTTCAGTAGCAGAGAAGAAAGTAAAGTGTTCCTTCACAGTATCTAATTGATTGGTTGAGAACTTCCTTCTGTGAGGACTGGAGCTACGGACTGACCCGAGGGACAGGGCCTCATGGTCCTCTATGCACTTTTTGCTGGGACATTTGCAAAAGTGTCCTTGTTTGGGCTGGTCCAGTGAAAGGACTTGAACTAAGTCACTGAAAAAAATTTCATTTTGCAACTGTTTCTAAACTTTTTTGTGGTCTCATTAAAAGCACAAGAATTCTTCACCAACTACAAACTTAATAAGAAAAGCTAAATTTTTCTAGCCTGAATAAAAACCGTGTGTGAGGGAAGGGCAATAATGGTAATGGTCAAGGAGATGTTAAAAGTCTCTCAATAAATGCAGTCTGCTGAACTCCACAGTGCCTCTCATCCTTCAGTCTGCGGCAGTGATCAAAGTCTCGGTGCTGCAGCAGGATATGTGTTATTCTCCAGGGCTCTGGAAGGAAAAGCAGTGGCCAGCTGTGTCAGATGGAGAGAAAATTCTCTCCACATTTTGGGCCATGCTGTTAGCAGACTGTGTATTTGTATACATACTCAAGCCATTATTATTTGTGAGTCTTGCTGAAGAAGACAGGTGAAAGATAACTAACTGTTCCACTGTGCTACAGGATTTGTGCTCAAATCTTCATTAGAGCACTTGCCTTACTACATTATACTTAACTGACTTTATATGTAAATGTGAAGCCAGGCTTAGGTGAGTTTCTTTTAGGACATATTTCAGCTGTGGAGAAGACTGAAACTTTAAATGTTTTTAGGTATAGTGAGATAGATGCAGATTTCTAGTGAACAAGGAATTTTTTTTCAATCTTCAAATAACAAGCAGAAAAACCCAGGGTCCTGCTCTCAAAATTACTGGCCCTGGCACGGAATGCTACAGACTGACTGGGCAGAGAAAGAAAGTTTACAGCAAGGGCAAGGGCTTGGGCAGAATGTGTCAGTTTCAGGTAAGTAAAAATGTGTTCCTGCCAGGGTCACAGCTCCACTATTGACACGTTTTACTTAGTTTTTCCTCTAGGATTTAATTTTTCAGAAGTATTTTATGTTCAAGACTGCTCGACCTTGAATGATAATGAATGTCTGAGCAGCAGCTGAAGTACTAGAATAATTTCCCTGCCTGAGCAGGAGGTTACACTAGGTGACAGCCTCAGGTCCCATTCAGTCTGCATTACTTAGAGTATAGCTGTAGCATAGCTACAGTAAAAACATTTAAACATTGATGGATCAGGCCAGAAAGAAAAGCAGGGACTTAAGCTCTGGTTTGTCTTGTTTCAGGGTAACTTTCTCTTTTGTTACACTCTTACTTAATACTATATAAAACTCTTAAGCCAAACACAGAACTCAAGTTTATTTTACTCAAATTCACAAAAGATATTTACAGAACTATGACTGGCTTCAACACTTTCTCAAAATATAACACTTCAGAGGCCATTCTGACAGAATGGCTTGCATCCTAATTAACACTTAAGTACAAAGCAGGACAGAGCTATCCAGTTATGGACAAAGGTTCCAGAAAGCTTGGTTCAGCTTACTGTCAAAGAGACTTGGCTCAGTAGTTAGTTTTACAGTGACGTGGACAATTTTTACAGTAAGCCACAGCCTGTTTATAAGCTGTCATATCCTATTCCTGAAGCCTGTCCTTCTAAATCTTAAACAGTTTGAAGAAAAGTGAAATGCATGAAAGGCAAAAGGATTATTCTCAGGTGCTGCAGACTCCACAGGACAATGGGAGGTAGCAGCTGAGTGCCCAGGCCGCACCCAACCTCTGCTTTTGTTTTCAGTCTCTTAAGAAAATGGGGGAACATATCCAATGTCCACAGTGATCTTGGTATAAAGAGGATGCTTTATCCTAGAAAGGAGCCTGAACTGTAATGAATTCATTCCATCAGCTTTCCATGTTTTCCTGGTGTTGTGTTGAGAAGTAGGCCTGAGGAAGGAAGAATACCTGCAGTTAGAAGAACGAAGGTGGCGTTTGCAGCTGAAGCTGCAGAAGAATGAAAGAGGATTCCAGAGGTTTCAAAGGGGTAGCAGAAAAGCCCTGAGAAAACTCTTCCCACATGATACAGAATAAACAGATTACAGTAAATTCACACTGAGTTTTCTGAACAAGGAGGACCCTAATCAGACAGGGAGACCAGTGAGGTGGCAGCTACAGTCTGCCAAAGCCCAGGAAGCTGGAAGCAGCTCAGAGAGACTTGGGAGTGCAACACAGAGGCCTGCAGCAATGGTGTACATAGGCTGCTGTAGGTAGGTTTTTAGACAGGGTTGTTATGGAAACCTGAGCTTTGAGATGATAAAGGGAAACCTGCGCTGTCGGTATGAGAAGCCTCCACCACACTTGACCCAACACCCTCCTCCAGCTCTTCTATATAAAACAGTGTTAGATAAAGTCTCTCATAGCACCTTCCTCATGTCTTCAAGCTAGAATACTGCCTTCTACTATTTTAAGGGCACATTGTAACTCCACACAGATTGAAGAGCAAGTTTTTATTATAGGGAAGTTGTAACAAAGTGCCTCTTCAAAGTCAACTCTCCCTATTTACAAGACAGGCACTATTTTTTCCTAAAGTTTTACTCCCTGAATTATTTGGTGCTTAAGTCTGACATGTGTTAGCTTCCTAGCTAGAATGTATCTTCATAGCAGGAAAAAAAGGTAGGAAACAAGGAGAAACCCTTCACGTGCAAAGACAGGAGACGAGTGATTCAGTTGAGACTGGCTGGGAACTGCTTTTAAATAGCCTCCCTAAAGCAAAAGAAGCAGCAGTGACATGAGGTATATTTACTGCCTGTTTTGGGGAAGATGACAGTAATACTCTGCCTGCCACAAGGCAAAGAGTAGCCCCCAACCCAAACAGTTACCTTCTCCAAGGCTCTTGTGTCTCTGTCTCTTCATCGTAGTTCATCACTTTGTAGCGTCCAAGGTGAGGTGGTGTCCGGACTATTTTCATTCCTGCTAACCGAATCCTTTAAAACAACATATAAAAATATTTGCTTAGATGCTGTTTCTAAACTTAGTTATAGTCAGAGATGATTTTCAGTGTTAATGCAATCTAAACAAAATGCAGAAGCAGCACATGATCTTCTCTAGCGGGGTCGAGGCCAAGCTTGGGCTAGAAAGCTCCCAGCTGCAGTGCACTTCCACAGGGTACAAGAGGATTATGACAAGCAGGGAATGAGCAAAAACATACAGGGCATTTAAGAGCAATTCCAATGAATTTGACAAAATCACTATTCCACTTCCTTCTCAGAGCAGAGCTTTTGCTGCCTTGAGGTCCATAACCTAAACTTAAAAAAAAAAAAAAAAAAAAAGACCTTAAACTTGCAGATTCTGAAAGGAAGCCAGTCCTGAGTTTCAAAACCAGATTAAGACTCTCTGTTCTTTGAGAAGTGCCATTCATTTAGATGGCCTGATTACACTGGTTCATAAAAGATTAGTAATAAATACAGTCACCAGACAAACAAATGTGAGCTCAGCTGTGGGACAGTTAGGTAAGACATGACTGAACTGAAGGCTCAGAATTCTGGAACAGAGCTCCTAAAACCAGCATTTTGGGTGACTTACTTAAGCAACCCCCAACCACTGCTGATGGCATCTATGTTAGTTTGCCAATAAAAAGTGCCTTTAATAGTGCAAGGGCTACCAAACCTCTGTTATCACGGGACAGCCCTTACACGGAGAAAATTCCTCTGAATGTAAGAATGAATGTTTGCTCAGTTGAGGTTATCTAACTGGCATGTTTCGGGCATTTGACTGCGTTCCAGTGAGATCTGATAGAGCAGGAATGTTATAAAGCTGAAAGAGGCCACAGAACTAAAAGTATTGGTTTTTTTAGAGCCATGAGAGTATTAAAACACTTCATTGACAGTGTTATAATACTATTATTTCAGATCGAGTTTTAGACAAAGTTTGTTGTCTTCTGAACATAAGCACATTCAATCATAAAGAGACAAGCAAGAACACTAAACTAGATTTGCTGTTACAGTTTCTGCATTGCAAAATTAAACCTAAACTGTCATATGGTGCAGTTATTACATTAATTTACTGTTAAGAAGAACCCAAAAGACTTTCCTGTAGTTGATAATGTAAACACATAAGTTTTCCTCTAAGAGAAGGTAGATCCTGGTGTTTGTTACAACTAATACAATTCTGCAGTCTGTCAAATGTAAGTAGCAGCCAGCAGGTTTTTTTCGACTAGCTCTGCTTTAATAAGCAGTATCCCAGAAAAAAAAAATTACACAGGACTTTTTGAAATTGGACATTGCAATGTCAAAAAAAAAAAATCATTAATTTTGTTGCTACATGGTAAGAAGTGCTTAAGCACCTCCTAAAATCCAAATACCAGATGGTCATTTAAGAACAGCAGCTCATTTCTAACTTGGGAAGGTTGTGACTTCAGAATGTGAATAAATCATTAACAGGCACTGTCCATGGCCTACATATATCTCTAGGCCAAAACACTGCTAATCATTAATATGAGTTTTCTCTGTAAACATATGATCCAATTCCTTTCAAGAAAGGGCTATTTTTGGAGCTACACAATTCACTTGTCTTACAGGAGTCTCTTCAAGGAAGTGCACTCCTATGCATAACTGGCATGATTCTTTATCCCTCATATCGAAAACCACATTAGATGCTTAAGCTGTACCAAGAACAGTTGAATAAACCCAGCATTGTAGTGTTTGATGTAAAGGTCTATTTTCCTGGCATTCCATTCCTTTCATAAATGCAGACTCTTTAAACAACCATATAACCTTTTAGTTGGCTTCATCTGAAAGGCAAAGGAGGAATTCCACGTTAAAAAATCTGACTTTCAATTTCCAGACAAATAACTGCTTTGAAAAACCTCATGTAACTTGTTGCACTGTGCAAGGAAAAAAAAAAAAAAAGCCTTCTATGGTCAGTTTGTTTTAAAAACTCCCCATGAACCTGCCTCAGTGCTGGATGATAAAGGTGCACAGTGCAACTGCAAAGCCGAATAAAGAAGCTGCAGCCATGATTCTGCACTTGAAGAATTCGCATGAGGCAGAGTACCTGGAACTAAACTCATCATATTCGCTCCTATAGCATGCTGCTGCCATGGCAACCCAAGTACAAGAAAGACCATCAACTCCTGCTGTCACTGACTCACATTAGTACACAGGCTTCTCCATCACCCAGCACTGCAGACAAAAGATAGAATTCCTTGCGTTCCTGAATGCCCAGTATTGGTGATGAGGTAATACTCAGAGGAACCTAAATGCACTTAAATTAAATTCCCAACTGTCTGAGAATTAGTAAGTACCTTCTTATTTCTCAGGCTTGCAGATTCCTTCCCTCTCTTGGGGCTGTCCACGTCAAAGGAGGCACTTGTCAACTCCTAGTGGTTATAACCCCTTGGACTAAAGGCACAAGGATGTGAAGTAACATTCTGCTCTCCTAAGCTGAGAAAGCTTTGTTTTCCCAGCACACAGTGGCTGGATTCATGGCTTCTGAGCAGCTTCTGATATTAACCATTCCCAATGCCAACAGCATTTTGGATTGTAATGATACTGCACGCACATTAAGGAACAATGTCTTGGTTCCTTTCTTCGGGCAATGCTACACTTCACTAGCCAGCTTAGTGCTACTTTAAGCCTGTCCTGTGCATTAGTACCTTGTAGCAATGTCGTCATCTTCACCACCATCACCCCAGTATGTGTTTGGAAACCCATTCATCTTCATGTAATGATCCGGAGTCAGAGCAGAAACACCCCCAAAAAAGGTCTTGTAAGGCAGACTAAAAGAGAGAAAAAAACCAAAAAAGGTATCAATATTGAATCCTAATACCTGTCCTTCACAACTGACAATGTGATCCAAATCACACATATGTTTTACAGACACTGTTGCTACAATGCCAAAACCCAAAACAGTAAATCCAATGTAATTCCCACCATTCCTCACATTGTCCCCTGCCATCTTCTCCCAAAGTAGACCAAAAGTAAAGCTGGTTTCAAATTTCACATCTTGGGCCAGTTTAAAATACCTGCATCCTATCACATCATCTTCCATATGATCCAGTATTTCCCACCCTTATACTTTTATTCTTGAAGGAAAGTCAAACTGAAACCTGCCAGTTATTTGTCAGGCTGAGCTAACAGTGTAACAGGGAACTACAGGCAAAGGAATTGTTCAAGATTGCATGCTTAGGTCAAGCATATCCTTTTCTAGGGAAGTCACTACTGCAAAACCAACACAGAAAACCTTATAGAAGTTCTGTCTTTCACTGTTCCCATCCCTACTTTCTAAGCAAGAAGTGAACCAAGTCGAATGCATACACAGAAAGCAAATGGAGGCACTTACATGTACTGAAACTTATCCATGGCACTTGCCATATGCTTGGGATAGTATTCATCGCAAATGTAGAGGTTATAGTCATTCTCAGGTACTAGGTCAACATCATGCAGGACAAGGCAGTCCCAGTCATCATCCTTCATGGCTTCCCGAACACCAACATTAAGCAGCTTTGCTCGGTTAAATGAACCAGTCCCCACCTGGAAAAGAAAACCTGCATTTCTTCATCAAAACAACAAAGACAGTAACGCAATTGAAAATTTGTGTTAGTAAAAAAGCCTTATTCAATTGAATGGCACAGTAATGAATCAACACTGGCTGCAACTTCCATGTTCCCAACTCTGAAGATTTCACCCACCCTCTTCACAACATTCTCAAAAATTGTTAGCATTGCTATGTCAGGGGCTATACACTGTTGGCACCTGAAGAAGGCTGAATTTCAAGAGATCCATAAGCCAATCCTCAATGCACATCAACGCTTTTACCACTGTTTATTAAAGCTTAGAAATGAGAAAAAAAGATCTTGGTCAAACAAAAAAGCTTCTTCTCCCTCCCAGTAAACTATCGGTTTTAATTCATGAATCCAAAACTTGGTCTCTCACCACCGATCTTTTGTAACACCAGTGTGCATCAGTTACAAAAAGCTGTTTGCCCTGCACAGGCTGCCTCTCAGCAGGGTCAAGCCAGATGTTTGTATTTGATACAGACTAAAAATATCCAACTTCACTTTAGCATTAAGTCTTGAGATTTTGCTCAGTAGCCACACTGACAAGCTACAGACAAACCACATTCGGCTCTCAAACAGATGATAATACAAGGTATCACTGAAATGACAACTTTATCCCTCTAGAAGAAAATCCCCAACAGAACCAATCAATAGCTGAATGATGATCTTGACAAGTGTTATGGTATTTCCATACTAGAGGAGTCATATTTCATAGAATTATAGAATAGCCTGGCTTGGAAAGGACCTTAAAGATGATCTAGTTCCAAACCCCCTGCCATGGGCAAGAACGCCTTTCACTAGACCAGGTTGCTCAGAGCTCTGTCCAACCTAGTCTTGAACACTTCCAAGGACTGCGCATCCACAACTTCTCTGGGCAGCCTGTTCCAGTGCCTCACCATCCTCACAGTAAAGAATTTTTCCTCATATCTAATCTAAACCTATTCTCTGTCAGTTTAAAGCCATTCCTCCTTGTCCTGTCACTATATGCTCTTGTAAAGAGTCTCTCTCTATCTTTTTTGTAGACTCCCTTCAGGTACTTGAAGACCACAGTCAGGTCATCCCTTGGCTGTCTCTTTTCCAGGCTGAACAATCCCAATTCTCTCAGCCTTTCCTCATAGGAGAGGTGCTCCAGCCCTCTTATCACCTTGATGACCCTCCTCTGGACTTGCTCCAACAGCTCCTTCCTATGCTGGGACCCCAGATCCAGATGCAGCACTCCAGGTGGGCTCTCACCAGAGTGGAATAGAGGGACAGAATCACCTCCCTCAACCCGCTGGCCACGCTGCTTTTGGTGCAGCCCAGGTCACATTCGGCTTTCAGGGCTGCAAGTGCACATTACTGGGTCATATCCAGCCTCTCATCCAACAGCACCCCCCAGTCCTTCTCGGCAGGGCTGCTCTCAATCTGTTCATCCCCAGCCTGTTCTGGTACTGAGGGTTGCCCCGACCCAGGTGCATTTCAAGTTCAGAACTAACCCGTAACTGCGAAGCTCAGCTGCACCACCAGGCACATTTGATTTAGATTTACCTGCTGAATCAAGTAGATAGTGTAACTGAGCTGTTGGCGCTGCAAGAAGGGATGAATGTAGTAGAGAAGATGGTGGAGGTACTTCTCCTGGTTCCTGTAGGCCACGAGGATGGCAGATTTGTAGCGGGCGAAGCAGTGAGGTGGCCTGTAGTGGCCACCAGACTGAACGAAAGGATTTTTTTTTATGATCATCCTTTCACTGGGGAGCATCCTGAAGGTGATGGTTAATGGACCAACTGTAAGGAGAGACAGAAGAGAGAAACAAAAAAAAGTAAGGTCAGTGATGTTTCTCAACCTTCATTCAGACCATTCATAACCCTACCTGATTACCTACACATGTTCGCTACTTTGGGACACCAGACTTACCACAGAGCAGTTAATAATGCCCACACAGCTGGGCCTAGGTGAGGAATTTCACCAGTGCCTGCTGGTCACCTCCCCACAGCTCTCAGTACCAGGATGGCACATTCCCTGCCAGGCATCCCAAGTCCTGGCACAGCCAGCAAGTCTCACTGGGCTCCTGCACAGCTTGCTCTTGCCTGCTACTGGCTCCCTACTACAGTCTCATGTTGCTTAGATTGAGATCCTTGAATAATGTATTCACTGTAAGAATAGAGGTGAAGATTAATCAAGATGAACAGACACATCTGCTTTTGCTACCCATCTAGAAAATTTCTCTAAGCCTCTTTCAGAAGAGATTTGAGGACAAAGACGTCCAAATGGATATTCAGCAGGTCAGGGCAGAAATAGTTTAAAGCCTGGATGAACACAAACACTTTAGGAAATGTTAGCTTTATCTTAAAAAACGTTTCAAGTTCAATTTGATGTTACAATCACATGCCACAAGGGCTGTATTTGCTATATTATTTCATTTTATATACTGTGGTAAGTAGGCAGTACTTCAAAATGTTGGGAGAAGCGGATGACAGAACTGAGAAAGAAGAAAGGTGTTACATTTTCAGGAACAGGCACAAGGCAGCAAAAGAAACTACATGTCATTGTTCCTCTACTCAGCACCTGAATTTTAAACACAAAACATACTGGATATGTTCAACAGTTTTTACCTAATTAAAAAAAATAATTTGCATTTTTACATGAATTCTTCCATTTTTCAGATGGAAAAAGCTTGAAAAGTCACAGGTAAAAAAAAAGAATCAATTACCATTTTAACACAAATCTCACTGTTACGATATAAATAAACAAATTCTACAGTTATTTAAATGCCTGTCCTCATAGGTACTGAGAAATGCTTCCAGAACTAGGAGAAGAGTTAAATTTACAAACAAATCAGTGTGCCTTAATGATTTCCTACAACTGTCAACTACTAAGAAAATAAAGCTCAAGTGCAGAGCAAGATTAAAATCTAATACATTAAAGAACTAGGGAAGAACTTTCACCCGAATCATAATTACAAGCTGACAATTTCAAGTGACATTTCTATTCAACAATTCTTTGCAGACCATGCTACCAAAGGCAAAATATTTTTTTGCACCAGAAGTCTGTAAGGAAAGTTGTTGCTGTTGGCTTTTTTAAAAATAGCTGTAAACAAGATTTTTTTTTTCTTCCAAGCTCATAGTTAATGCTACAGCTGACTTATTCCATATCTTATAAGTCAGATTCCCTCTCAAACCAGTGAAGTAAATTATTCTAAAAACTTCTGATCATGAAGCCTCAGAGAGGGCAAATGTTTAGGCCTGGTGTTTAGCAGCTTTCATTTGAGCAAGAAGAGGTACAGGTGTGTCTTAAGACTAATTAAGCAGGTCCAGAAACTATGTCTTCCAGGTCATCCCGCGTTCAAGTCTCTGCTACAATTCAAATGAAAAACTTAAAAATTGAGCCTGTGCTCACCCACATCCTGTTTAACTGACACAGAAGGAAACAACATCCCTTCACTGGTTTGGGGGGTTTGTTGTGTTTTTTTGTGTTTGTTTTTTTTTTTTCCTTTGGTTTTGTTTGTTTGTTTTGGGGTTTGGTTGGTTGGTTTTTTGAGCAGTAACAAGGCTTAGGGACTAAATTTACTGTAAGGTTCAAGGTGTCCATTCAGAACTGGGAAATGCTTTGCTACTACGTGGAAGTTGTTATACATCACCTTTCTGTGATGTATACAAATGGCATTCCCTGAAGGTCACTCTTAGCAGCCACTGATCTCATTCCTCACACTGTCAAAAAGGTCTAGCCACTGTGAATCCCACTTCATGGGTTTTGTTGGTTGGTTTCTATTTCTTTTTAAAAAGAAAACCTGAATTTTGGTTGCCAGCAAGATCATGCAATAGCTGACTCTTAAGTATCACTTTCAGTCCTTCCCCAAGCACCTAAAATGCAGGAGAATTTGATTTTGACTGCATTACCCTCAGCAGGAAACTGGAGTACATTGCCATATATTTGTACCTGAAACAGAAGGATAGTTCTTCACAGAATCATGCTGTGGGCCCATGAATCTAGGTCACATTTACAGTTACAATTTTATGGTGTTGTCACCTACTTCTATGCATACAGTTTCATTTTCTGCCTTTAAGATCTTTCAGACCTTTCAGTCCAACAATGTTTTTAACTTGTAGTTTATATTACCTTTTAGATCTCTGGACTCCTTGATTATCAGATCTTTTAACTAAAGCACCATTAAACATGGATTTTACGACAACTGGAGCTTGATAAAAAAATGTTACATTCAGGGATTTCAACTGTAAATCATAGCTCCAAGGAAAATATAAGAAAGGGAATTAATCCCTTCCACAAAGGCAGGTTTTTGCTTTCTATAAAACAGTTAGGACTCTTTGTATTGCAGAGTAAGATTCTGCAGTGATAATCCTTAGATTAAAAAAAATAAAATCTAAATTTGAGTGTTAAAGGGTATGATGAGTAAGATAACACGCAATAGTTTCACACTTGTTCTCTCCTTCCACACCCAAGCATACCATTCAGGAGGGTAATATATTCCAGTTTTTTCAAGATGTCATGTTCTCCCATGCTGCCTGGCTCCACACCTCAAACAACTCAGCTGAGAAAGTGTATACACCAAGGAGAGAAGAAATTAGTGTGACATATTTCCAAAACCTCTGGCTGCCCTACACTCCTCAGCTACAAGCTAAATTCTGGCTCTCATGTCTCCTTTCTGCCCAACTAACAAAAGGCTAATGCACCGTAATCCAATTAAATTCCAAATGTGAACAGAGCAGTTGCAGGCTGGACCAAAGAGGGAAAATAAAACTGCTAAAACACAGCTTTTGGAAAGGAGGAAAAACCCATCTTAGACATAACAGAAAGCACAGGATCTCAGTTCAGGCAAGGTACAGAGCCAAGACCCTGAACTGTCCAAGCAATTTCTCCATAGCCTGCTTCCTAAGCTCTTTCAGTGCCTGTACCATCACACAGAGGGTATTTAATTAATATGAAATTCAGCGTGTAGAGTTACAGCTCACGATTCCCTGTCTGCGTTGTTGTGCCAGTAACAACACACTCCCCGTTTGCTCTACTTTCTAGGCAACGCATTTGTCTGTCAGGAATCTCTTGATTTTGGTCAGATCCATCCCACCTTAAGAAAGTAACTACTTGACTTCTAAACTCCTTGCTACACATCTGGAGTTTGCTGCTCTAATTACAGAGCTCAACCAGAACAAGCAGAACTTACACAAGCTAAGGAAACGGGAAGGGTAGCACGGATGAATGCTGCACTGAGACAGTGCAGCACCACACACACTACATTAACAGAGTCGTATTTGTGTAATTCTAACACTGTTTAAAGGAAAAAAAAAAGCAGACCAACAGCTTTAATGTAAGCATACGTTTCTAGTGACAGAATACAAGGCTGCCTCAGTGGCAACTGAAAACAAATCTCAGCATTACCACCTTTTTATTTCCCCTTAAATCCAAGAGAAGAAACTCTGGTAGCATTGGAAAACGTAGCAGGAGCTACTTATTACCACAACAGATGGTCATGCTCATGAAAACGTTATGACAGATGGGAGTGAAAGGCAGTAACTGCTGTAAGAAGGGCTTGGGAAAAAATCCTTCCTTAGCAGGAGCGAGTTATAAACAGCAGAGTTACAGACAGAACTTTCAACTATTAAAGTTCTCAAGGGTCAAACCAACTTGTTCAGCACATCCCATGCATGAAGTAAGGTATCTCTTTAAACCAAAATAAAATTAATAAAAAAGGCCAATTCTTCTAAGCATCAAACTTCTTCCTGGTAAGAGGAAAAGACGAACCAAAACAAGACATCCTGCATGCAATGTGAGAAAGTCAGATTTTGACTTTAAATGCTACTTTGTTATGTTTAAAGAAGTACCACTCTAGCATACAAACACTTCACTTTTTCCAAAAACAGAGGAGGAGGAAACAGGCAACCAGTTATTTGTGTAGAAACTAACCTTTGAGGGAAGTCGAGTAATTTATTCACAATATTAATGAAGACACTGAATACCTTGTGCAATGCTTTTCAAGTTGTGATGACAAAAGGTCTAATGTCTAGACTTTAACCAGATGTTAAAAAAGGACCACTAGTCAGCAAGAGTCTAGTTCCTCTGAGGCAGAGGTGATTAGCAACTATACTTCAATTCTTACTCCAAAGCCCTGGAAGAACCAAAATACTGTAAATTCAAGAGGCAAGAAAAAGACAGATGAGCTGCAAGCTGATTTACATTCAAACAGTTATCAAAATGATCTACTATATATATATAAATGGAGAAAGTGCTGCACTTCATAAAAGCCCTGATGCAGAAACCATTTAAGCCATTTGGCATCCTTCCAGTTACTTTAACACGCTTTGGAGTGGGCACAGTGACTTATTACCAGCTCTGACTTGGAGACTGGAGTCCTTGAGAATTGATTTGAAATCTCATTTAATAGAGTTTATGAAATAAATATTAAAAGGCATCGGTCTCTCCGATATAACGCTTCCAAGAGAGATCAGTCTCATGAGAGATGATAACAACCATTCAAGGCATTTATAAAGTGTTTATATATCTATTCATATGTGCCCATTACATACAAAGCAAAGGGCAAACTGCCTTGCAAAGTAGCATGTTTCTCAGTTAAAAACAAAGCAAAACACCCAGAAGATGCTGGCATACAGAGATACCAGAAGGAATAATTTACTTCCTATGTTTAAAGGGAAATATCACTGACTAAAAGTTAAGTTGTAAGAGAGCGCTCATTTTTCTTAAGCTGAATCTGTCTGTGTCCGTGCTCCAAATTCCTTGTGTTTCACCACAACAATGGTTCATATGCTCCACTCAAAATTTTTCATGCAGCAAAGCTTCCACAATTACTCTGCCTCATTTACCTCTTACTTTTTTTCTCCCAGCCAACTGACTGTTAATATCTATGACTAACATTATGTTTTCATTTTAGCTCTGCAGTACCACATGCAGGCCAATCCCCTGTTCCCAGCACTATCAAAGATGGGCAGAAGACTTAAAAAGACTCCATAGCTCTAAGAGCACAGATTAGCGTAATTTTACCCTGCATCTGCCTCCTCCATATTCGTCACTACTCCTGCTTATCTGATGGTTTGCAGACAGACTGCACAGAACTGCATCTAGTTTTGTTCAGTCTTCTATTTTTTTGAGACCAAAGCTGTCTCATTTGACTCTTCAGGACAGCGGATTCTCATCAGTAGTGGAGACAAATGGGGTACAGTCACATTCCTGCTGTGCTTTTTCAAATAAAACAATTCAGTCTGAAACTAGGTATTGTAGCTTCCCAGAAGAACTGATAGTCTGAGTGCACTGAGATCATTAGAGCTGGCAGCTGTGCAAAAAGGCTCTGTGCTATCAGGTTTTCAGGATTTACTTATTGGAGCTGTTTCCTAGGGAAACGCTGAAATATATACCCAGAAGTTATCATACAAGTTCATCATACCTACTGCATGTATTTCACTTAACTACAAACAACAGAGGAAGGAAGAAAACCTCTCAAAAGAGCAGGCATCGTCACAAAGATGGCAGTCTAAAAAGGCCCATCCAAAGGGTCCCAGGAGAGTTCTGTAGCACAAGTAAGCAACTTGACACAAGAGCAATGGCTTCCCACAAAACCTCCACGTGAACGGAGATCAGACATTTGCTCTTAATGGGTTCCACGTGTGGTGATCAGCTGTCCTAGAACGCCACGGCAACTACTAAGCAGTGGTCCAAGGCTAGTTATATACAGCATTTAGATAAAGCAGAAACCTGGGCAGTTCAGAAGAGCCAGGCAAGAGAAATGTACTACACAGTACTCTAAGAAGTCGATGGTCCCAAACCAGCTGCTAAGTGCATGCTGACAGAAATCACCCGTTCATGGCTGACGGATTCACTATTTCCTGACATGCATCACCACTTTAATAGCGCTACATTTGCTGTATAGGTTTGACTTTGCATTTACTTAAAATTTCTCAACTGTTTTTAGTAGTGCAATAGCTGCCTTTAGGATCAGCTCTAATGTGGTTCTAGTGTAAATACAAACTAACCTGTGACCAGACTTTTAAGTATAATGGAGAAGTTTCTAAGTCTAAAGGATGTGTAACAGTCACGGGCCAATAAGTTCACCAGGAAGACCAAGGTACCAAGCTATATCTTCATGCAAATGATATTTAAATCCAACTTAATCAATTTATTTTGAACTACAGGCTTTATATAAGGTTGAGACAAAGAACCCAGAAGTTACGGTGAGTCAGAGATCAATGTTATGCAGTTACTGAATCGTTGGCACATTTTATTCAGGACTGCCAAGAAAAAAAAAAAAATTACTAACTTGATATTATCACCATGCGCTATTTTCACTCTTGCTCTACAATCTCAACATCTATGTAGCCAAGCCCTTAATACTTGGAAAGTTTACAGGTCAGTAAAATACTTTTCCTCGCAAAACCAAAAAAAAAATATCAAAAACAAGTTAGTTAACGGGGGAATTACATCAGCACACGGGTTCCAAAGTGGAAAAGTTTGAAGCAGACACAACTTACATCTCTGACGCGTTCGAGGTGAACACGCTGCGTTCATACCTACCAAGGACCGGTGACTGCGCTGAGCAGTAGGGCATCGTGTCCTCATTGGGAGCCCGGGTGAACAAGCTGAGGTTTGTGTACACATCGTGGGGCTTCGAGTAATCCACAGCCTGCGGCGAGTCCAAAAACCCGCGAAACACGTTCGAAGGTCCACCTCGGTAGAGGATGAGGATGAATACCGCTTGGAAGACGCACACAAGCAGCAGGAAACAGTGATTTTCCACACGGGAGAGGGACATAGCTTTTAGCCCATGCTCCGGGGATCTGGGCGACGAGGAGCTGATCCGCCTTCCACGAGCTCTGCCGTCCCACGCTCCGGGCTACATCGTTGTGCAGACCTCCTCCTCCTCCTCCTCCTGTTCTTCCTCCTCCTCCAACTTTCTGAGGCGGCAGCGTGCTCTCTTAGCGCGGCTCCCTCAGGACGCCGGGAGCCAAACCTCCCGTTCCCGCTGCGAGCTGTGCCAGGCGGGCTGGCAGAGGGTCCTGGGTGTCCAGGGCCACCCCGAGCAGAGCCCAGGGGACAGCGGCACGGGCTCGCTGTGGCACAGACGCAGCGCCCGCCCACCTCGCGGCCAGACTACAGCTCCCAGGATGCCGCGCGGCAGCACGGCCCGCCCCGGGGCGGGCCGTGCTGCCGCGCGGCATCCTGGGAGCTGTAGTTCGCGTCCCCTCCTTCCTCCCCTCCCCGTCAGCGACCACCGACTGGGCTGCTCAGCGTGTCATCTCCTCGGCCAACCCCCGGCTGCTGTCCCCTCTTTAAATTGGTCAGGGAGAGATGAACGGAAATTTAGACGTGGGAATGGACTGCCCGGGGAGGTGACGGAGTCACTGTCCCTTGGAGGTGTTTAAGGAAAGAACAGATGGGGCAGGCACTTAAGTTCGTATGGTGGTGCTTGATGTGACTCGATGATCTCAGAGGTCTTTTCCGACTTCACTGATTCTGTGATTCTGCGAAATGGATACACCTCTGCCTTGAGCCTGAAAGGGCCACAGACAGCAGCATGGCCCCACTGTGAGGGGCCCCCCACCATGGCCTCGCTGTCTCTAAGAATTTTGGCTTTTCCTCTCTTCACTGGCTGATTTTGTAAAGAGATAAGCCTTCTTACAAGATTGTGCTGTCAGTCATCTGCCTGCTCTCATGTACCCATTTTCACTTAAATGCGGCAGAGGAAAAGACGTTTTACAGATATTAAATTCCTACAAGGCTCCAAAGAAGAGTCAGGGGTTGGGTTTGCAGTGGGGAGAGAGTTCAAAGGAAATCTGTGCCCTTGAGAGGGGGCAGCACCCTGAGCTCAGCATCCGGCTCCAAGGTGTAGCCATTGGTCAGGCAGCCAGCCCCTGTGTGCCATCCCAGACCAGGAACAGCACTGAGCATCGGGACAGGCTGCCCAGACTAACCTTTTCCAGGGGACTCTGCTTGAGCACAGAGCTTGGGCCAGATATCTCCAGTGATCCCTTCCAACCTTACCTATTCTATGATTCTGTGAAGCATGTGCTGCTGCTTGTCCTCCAAACAGGGTAGCATAGGAAAAAGATGGGGGGAGAGGCTGACAGCACTTTTATGGGGAGCTGGGAGTACTCTTCCTTCAGACTTGGCCTAAGATATAGGGCATACGTCTACAGGAAACGATC
Organism: Empidonax traillii; assembly: GCF_003031625.1. NCBI lineage: Eukaryota > Metazoa > Chordata > Aves > Passeriformes > Tyrannidae > Empidonax > Empidonax traillii. Next base: position 2,950,109 of record NW_020955239.1, on the reverse strand, counting down.
TCAGTAATTCTGCTGCGCAGAACAACTCATTATTCAATTTAAGTGGATTGCTTAAGGCCTGGATGCAAATTGTCGTCATTTCACATTTAATTTTAACTTAATTGGTTTTTAAAATAAAAAATGTACTTAACATTTCTTTTCCCTGGGCAAAGTCTTGCTCTACTGAAACCTACCCAATGCTGCTGCTGCAAAGCTTGCTTTTCTTGCACACTGCTGTGAGTCTCTACTGTTTACATTTTCCCTGTGCCATTCTCTCCACAATCTCGGCAAACCCACCCTGCTTGTCTTCCCCTCCATAAAACAAAGCAACGCTTGCTGTTCCATGGTAGCTCCAGTGAGTACAATGCCATGGACAGGAAAAAATTAATCTCTGTGTCAGCTATGAAACAAACAAAGGAACCAAGATTTTCGTGGTATGACCTGGGGTTGCAGACAGCAATTGTTTTAGGGCCTAGTACTGCCTTACGTTTCACTTGCAATCCTTCCTATGGTCACATTAGGAAATTACAATGTAGGAACAATGTGGACAAAGCATGTCTGTCTGTCTTGGAGAAGGGAGAAGCTGGATCCACTAGAACCACCCTGCACCATGGCTCTGCTAACCTCGTCACAGTCAGGGCTTAGTTGTAAAAATGTGCCCGTTTTTGGTCAGAAGAATCAGGTCAGATGGAAAGGCAGAAGCCTACCCCAATCTGTATTTTTACCTGTGTGTATATATGCTCTCAAGGCTGGAAAATTAACATACAGCTTGCCAGATCAACTGTCTGCAGAGGAGTCAAACAGCATGTGTTTCAGTGCAGGCTGAGAGCTGAATGTCCAGGAACGTCTCCCTTGGGAGCCTTCCAAAACCAAATGCAGTTTGTCTCTTTCCCCTTCAACCATCATCACCAAAATGGGTGGATCATAAATCCAACAAGACCCTTTTTCTCTCAAGAGAGTAAACAAGTCGGGACTGGAGAGAAACGTACAGATCAGAACTTCATGGTGCCAGCAGGTCTGAACCTTTTCAAGGTCACAGTGCTCCTGTTTTAAACAGAGCTGTGGAAAGCTAGGGTGTGTTTTGAATTAAAATTGAATTGTATTGCTTAAATGCAAAAAAAGAAATAATGTTACTGTCTCCACCGAAGCGTGGAAGGGAGGTGGCGGGCATTTTAGCAACCTCTGCATAGAGATTTACTGAGGGTAGTGATGGAGGAAAATAGTGTGAGACTGGATCTGTAAGAAACAGGCACTGGGCTGTCTTCACAGTCAAAAGTCTGCCTTTCTCATTTTCACACATCTGCCTGAGAAATTAAATTGAATGCATACAAAAAGAAAAAAAAAAAAGGAGAAGAAAAAAGACAAACACCATCTTCAACAGAGCTTGAAATTAAGTTTGTGTGAGAGCCTCTGGATTGTCTCAGGGGAGGGGGCTTTCCCCCCCTCCAAGTGCAGTTTTACCTCCAATCAGCCCTGAATGTGATGAGAGATTGAGAGAAGTACTTTGCTCCATTTAATAAGATTCATTCTTGCTTGCTCATTTTCTCTCCCCTTCTCTTCCATGCCCTGTCTCCTGGGGCCTGCATTAGATCCCTGCAGCAGAGTGACTCTGGGGAGCTTTGCCTTGAAAATGCAGGGCCCAAGGAGGGGAGGAACATCTGGTGTAACGGAGCAATACCAGAGCGGGTGCTCATAGGGTGTTGGTCAATATGCCTAATCCACTGCCCTCCCAGTCCCCAGGGTTTCCATAAACGGAAGAGGAAGGAGCATTAGTTGTTGTACAAGCATTGCAGAAACTTATAGTGACTACAGCCAATCAGAGCTGTCCCTCTTTTTTGGGAGTGACTGTTTTCTATGTACTTTGTTTCAGGTACTTTGGCCGCAGAAGTTCTTTCTCACCCTTTTGCAGGACCTTGGCTTCTAAACTTCACATTGTACTTTAAGCAGCATCTTTGAGAATGTGTTTGGTTTTTTTTTTTATTACAGAGGTATGAATTTGGCTTGTACTCTAGTATGCTAAATTTTTAGCAAGGCTTCCTCAGAAAAGTCTTAAAACTGCTTCCACTTTTCTGGGAGGTGGGTGCCCTGCTGATGGTAAAAAACCCAGATAGCTGATGTCATGTACCTTGGCCCAGTGACAGAGAAAATCAGTGAGAGCATTAGAAATAGGACTTAGATCTGCTAGCTTCTTCCAGGATTCTGGATTAACCAACAGTGGCTTCCTTTCAAATAGACATTTCACTAAGAGAGTTTGTCTTCCCCCTCCTTTGTGATGGAGAACTGATGGCCTGCTCAGTGTTTTGACCACCACTCACTTTTGAGTTGTGGTCAGCACCTTTGCAGAGCAATCTCAGTAGGGATGGTCACCATGTCCAAAATGACAGCTAGAGGTGCTGTAAGACTATAGATTTTAGGTTATATTCTCCTGTCTCCTTTTTCCTTTATCTCCATAATACAGGCAGCAGTCTCGGGGACCTGAAATGTTTTTGCTTGACTTTCTCTTGTAACATTTGGGTCAGATGAAGACAGAAATGAGTAACCTTGAGAACAACTAAAATGGATACTTTCTCCATTGCAGAGTCCGCTGTGTTTTCCTGGAAAAGAAGTAAGCACTTATGCTGCAGACAAGACAATGGTGCAATATTATACTATTCACATTGTATTTAATAATGCTCTAGTACCATTCAATATAAATAAATAACCATTAAAAAGTACTTTCTTGACATTCTCTTTCATTCATCAATAGTATTTTCTGCAACAGGAAAGGTTAGTAATATTCATTGGTTGGTGAATTGGATGAATCTCAGAGAACATGAATATCAGGTACTAATATGCTAGTAAAAACCAGGCACTGGGATGCCTTCTCTTGTTTAAATACTTCAGGCTTGATCTGCAGCTTCCCTCCTTACTGCATTCACTTCCCCTGAAGCCTGTAACTCTTGACAGCTGCTTTTCTCCTGGGCTCTCCCACCCAGCTCTGCTAACAGCCATCTCAACTTGTGGTGCCTATTACTCACCTACCCTTAGCTGATACACCCTGGCCAGCAGCAGTCCTTGCTGTCCTTAGGCTGGTCTACAGGGAAGAGTATTTGTGCTGAACAGGTCCAAATATCTGCTAGCCTGGAATATCAGCTGCATACATTCATGCTGTCCATACAAGGTCTTGGTTCTGCACAATTTAGTGACAGACAGAACTTCTTGATTCACAGAAAGTGTACTCCCCAGGGCCAGGCTGGGGCAAGAACGGAGATGGTGTGGTAGGGCTGGTCTTGAGAGCTGAATCTGACCAACACTGAACTGACAGTGTAGTACATACAGGAACAGTAATTTTGCTTTCTTCTGCAGGTGTAGAAAGAACAACTCTCTAAAAACATGTGTATGGTGTTGCAAAGAGAATAGATCCTTGCTACAGACTCTCACTGTCAGTGTCAAAAGCCTATGTAGTACCTGTGTGAGATTAAAGGCCTGAGAATTAATCATCATTCCTCCTTCTGTTCATACGGGCAGAAACCCTGCCTATCTCAGAGGAGAAAATGGAGGATCATAAATCAACTCCTTTATTCCCTCACTCTTGCTCATTCATTGAAATCACAAAGAAGGGGACCTAATCTTGGTTTAATGCTGGGTAGAAGCTTTGAGCCCTGGTGAAAGGATGGGTTGGCAAAGCCCACTGGAGTGCAAGCCCTGTTACCTTCTGAAGAGGACAGGACAGAAAGCTCTGAGAAATGCAGAGAGAAAAGCATTTTGTGTATGCTAGGCTTCCTTCATGCTATCCAGTACCAGTATGCCAGACCCTTTCTCTGTAAGGACCTTCCTAGGGTTCAGACACTGTTTTTTCAGCCCATTCAGTATTTCTTCATAGTGAGACAGCTGGCAGGGTGGCCTCATACTGCTGGGTGTCTTCATCTGGACAGACCCTGGCCTAAGCCTTACTGAACACAGTCTCCATTTTTCTTTTTGTTGCCTCTTCTTTAATTTCTCCCATCTCCCTCTCTGAAGGGAGGCATCTCATCCCCTTTGCCCCCTCCTGTACTTTAGTCCCCTCCTAGCAGGATGCATGACGGCTCGTTCTCCCCTGAGGGGGCATGGACCAACTCCCTCTCTCAGATACCCTTCAAAGAGCCCCCTTCATGGAGGCTTCCCAAGATCCCATGGGGACTATCTGTTGAGTGAAGCACTCCTTTGCTCATGTTTTTACCTCACAGTGATTGATTGGGAGCCAGAAACTTGGTGCCACCCACGTCTCTTGCATAAAGGAACTATAATTTCCTTCGCTGTACTTCCCTCCTTGCTGTGTTTCTGATTATTTTGCCAGTTTAAGACACCATTTTAAAGAAACCCCAGGGAGCACAAAACATATGACATTCATCGGTGAACACCAAGCTCTACTGTTTTGAGGCGAGTGGATATGAATATGTCAGGTGATCTAAGCTAAAAATCAAAACTAAACAAGGAATAGGCAGAGAAGAATTAGTGTATAAATAAATCAACAAATAAATAAGTTTTCTGTTAGCCCAGAATTCCTTGGGTGAGGGATGATTCAGTTGCTTATAACTTTTCCCCAGCTGTGAAATCCTTGATGCATTTTGAATGCCTAAAGCCTTGTTTCTCATGGCCTGAGTGAAGAAGGTTTTCAAGATATGCTCAAAGGGGTTTCTGGGTCATTCAAGGAATCTTCCTGGAAAAGTCACAGCAACATCACTCCCCACGCACACACATGGTATCAACACTTGTGCTTTTAATCCAGTGCATCCTTCTTTTGGTCCTCATTTGCACCTCCTGCTTTGTGGGCTGCCTTCCACCTGGCTGTCTTCCTGTTCTATTGAGGGAAAGGGAAACCCTTCCACATGACACTAACTCCTCTCTCTTCACAGCATCACATGCCCCTTTCAAAGTTCAGCTGGAAAATCTTGTCACATTTGCTGTTTCAATAGTCATGTATGTGCTCAAGATAGGTTTTCCAGTGATGTCTCCCCATTCCTTGATGTTTGCACAGCAGATGAGTGCAGGCTGAGGATTCCTCTCCTCCCCCACCTTCACTTCAGAGAGTGATGGTGCTCCAGCAGGCTTCCAGGCCTTGAATATGTTCAAGTCCATCCATCTTTGCCCTTGCTTTCTGGTCCCTGCAGCGAGACACGGAGGCAGGGCCTTTGAAGTACAGTATCTGCCGGGTCTCCCTGAGCAAGAGAGGAACTTTATCCAGAGGGCTCTCTGCCTGGGGATCTGGGACAGCATTTTCCAAAACAACCTTAAGCAGGAACAGTTCAAGATCCCAGGTGAGGGGTAGGCACCAGATTGCTTCTGAACTCCCAAACCCCAAATGAGGCACTCTGTCACAGCTTCCTCTCCGACACTGAAGGCTGATCCATGTAAGTATCTGAATGCATCCCTCAGAGGGAGAGTGTCTCAGGCTAGCTTTGCTTTAAAGCCGGTTTGAGAGCATACCAACCTCAGGCCAACAGGTCCACATTTGTGCTTTAATGACAACTCCTGACCTTGAACCACTGAAGCTCAGGCTTTACCATATGCCAGGAGAGACCTTTGCAGGCACCTGCACCCATCCCAGATGTCAGCTCCTATGCTGGCACAGCTGAGAATGAAGATCACATCTAATAAATTTTAACGAATGGTTAGAAGTACAGGGCCCATAGGGGAAGGGAAGCACTCCTCTCCCAGGTGGGGAGGATCGCAGGGCACCACATAAGCTCTGTCCCCGCTTATTACGACCTTTTTGGGCAGTGGGAGCTGATCAGATTGGCGACATTTGGGGGTGTTTATCATCCTCCAGCAGTGGAGCAGAGTGCTGGGCAGAACAGGTAGGGTGCACAGCTGCTATGGTTGCTGACAAACTTCAGGAATGATCACAGCCCGCTGCCTCTGTCAAAACAAACACAAGACGAGGTAAGAAGGAAATAGAGGTGTCAATACAACATCCCAGTGTAACAGAGCTATCCCATGGTTGAGGCAAACACCCGGCAGGGATCAGCAAACAGGTTCCTCAGCCACACTGTGCAATCCCAGCTTTGGGCTGGGATATGGCTGAAGAGCTGCTCATTCTGTTTACACTGCAGGGTCAGAGCTGGGAGATTTTATTTATGGATTAGATAAAGTTTTTGATGGATTTTTTTTTGTCTGCCCTTAAAAATCATTATTTTAACTTCTTTGATAATTTTTTTTTAAAGAAACAGCAGGAGGATAAGATCTGAGGATCCCTGTTCAGTCTGTCTGGGAGCTCTGAAATGCAGATGAACTTTCTCTGTTTCTGAATTTCACAAGGCAGCAGGACCCCTGTGTTGGGGTCTTAGGTAAGCACACTCTTCTCTCTCAGATGCCTGTAAATAAATGTTAGCAATAAAGCTAGGTAGTTTTTATAACACCAGTCTTGAGTGACAGTTTTTAGGACTTTAACAAAGAAAAATATGAAGTGAAAATTATTTCTGTCTTCTCAGAAGCCAAAGCCTGTGTTTCGAGGGCGTTTCAGCAGTTGGCAGGGATGTATGCTGTGATAGCTTTTGGTTACTCTGTGGCAAGCAGCTGTGCAAGTGGCCCAACTAGAGATTAGAAGCCATCACCAAATCCCACACCAAGCAAAGTCTGCCTAGTTCACATCTGTAGTCTTTGAAGGGAAAGAAGACTCTGGGAGGTCTGGGATTTAACTGGCTCAATCTGATCCTCAACAAGGACTAATTGCCGTGAGGGAAAGACAGAAAAATTCTCCCTGTTGTGTCTAAGAACAGAATATCCCCAAAGGAGTAATTTTGCCTCCTTTTTTTTACCTCAGTCCTGGCTTATCTAGATCATGTCTGTCGAGGTTCTGAAGTTTAGCTGCCTAGATAGTAAGGACCTCCAAAACACCATAGCCATCAGCAGAGATCTCAAATTAGAACTTTAAGAGAGGCAATCTAACAATTTTGCTTGACTGCCCAGTCAAGCAATTTACCTTGCAGGTGTCTCCTGGAGTGGATGCCTCCTGCCCACCTGGCAGGTCAGAGTAGCTGCCCCACATGGCAGACAGTGGTGCAGAAAGGATTGTGGTAAAATTCACTGCTAGTGCAAGTGAAAAGCTCCTTCAAAATCTACAGGGCTGACCCAGCCAACAATCTGCTTGAAAACATTGGAGAGGATGGTTTAGATAAGCATGCAAGTCCAGCTGGTGAACGTGTGGCAGCGTCTCTGTCTGTCAGACTGTTTGCTTTCATTTCCCACAACAAATGACTTGTGGGGAGCCGTTCCCATGAGAATCCATAGCTAGTGTGTGGTGTTTCTCATGGAGGATGGCTGAGTGTTTGGGCTGGGAGAGATGGTGAGAACAAAAGTGCTGATACATAAATGGCACATCTATGGAAATATCCCGTACGGACTCTGCATCTGTAGTGGAACAATCAGCCCCCTCCTCTGACAATTAGTCAAGGAGGGTCTAATCTATCTGGGATTTTATAAACCTGCTTATCCTTTACAAGGTAAGTGGTACCTCCAGACCAGTTAGCCAGATTCTGAGTGTTTATGAGCTGAGTTTGGGCAATCATACCTTCAGAATGGGTGAGTATGCAAAATGAGCCTGTTGCTGCTAGTGGATCTCACAAAAGCAGTGGTGAAAAGCGGAGCTGCCGCCTAAGCACAGGTGCCTCGCATCATTTATGTGTTGCTAAGATATCTGAGATATTAATAAAAGGCTGGCAGATACGGTACAGAGCTTGTGCCCCACAGGAGGGCCAGGTAGGCTACCCCAGGTGGCACCAGCTGTCTGTGTTTAGGCAACTGACACGTGTCCCTTCCATCTGCTGCTGGGTGTGCAGGCACAGGGATTGCTTTGCACTCTTTGTATGGCTGTCACTCAGAGATGATGAGATGGTGTGGAAATGCTGTATGCAGCTACTCGTGATGCACGCAGATCAGTGCAGAAGTTGAAATAGTCATGCCCTGTCTGTATAAAAGCTGCCAGTTTTATTTCCACTGGTAGAGCTGAGCTGAAGTGTCTGTTGGGGTCAGAACTGAAAGCAGCCCTAGAATATCTTCCAAAGTAGGACTAAATCATTCAGCATCCTGTATCCTGACACATCTATGAATTATTTCAGAAAGAGCTGGGTACTCCCAAAATGGGATATATTTATTCTTTTGAGACTTTTGGGATAGGAATCTGTCAGGGGTGGACACTGGGATCAGAAGCCATGGCATCTGGCAGAGGAGGTCATAGCTCCTCTGAAGGCTGTTCCTCATCGAGCTCTTTCTAAGAACATATCAATGATCTCTGATACATTCCTGCCCTCACCAGCAGTGATTGCCATAAGCCCACATCCTGCTGCTGACCATGGCTCTGTGAACTGCAAAGGAACTCCCTAGCATCTTCACTATTTCTAGCTGTATTCCTAGCTCTCATAATGTTGGTACCAAACCCCTCAAACTGAGAGTCTGTGTAGGTTGTGCTTTGCCAGTTCCTGTTTTGTGGTGGTCTAAGCATTCCATCAGCCTTTCCCTGCTGCGCCCACACCACAGCTGTTCACGCAGGATAAAAGCTGAAGGTGGATGCATGAAGCACTGCAGAGGTGGCAGGGCTGCTGGGACAAAAGGTTGTCTGCAGGAGTGTGATTTCCTTCCACACACTGTAGGACAACCCCCACACTAAAGAGAGTTAAGAGTTGGCAGAGAGGGTGAAACAAGGAATTTGGCTTGTCCTTAGTACTGAGTGAAGCTGCTGGGAGACTCTGCTGCCACTTTCCTCTCTGGCTGTAAGCTGGCAAAGCGTCCATGTGATCTGCAGGGAGTCTTGAATGAGTACGAAATTTCTTGTGCAAAGAGTGGCATGGTGAATTATTGGGACAGTCACATATGCAGTTTTTGAGGAAATAATAGCATAAATAAGGAAACAGGTACACATTATTTGCCCTGCTAAAAACAATAAAAACAAAGGTACTCACACCCTGGAGCTGGCTCTTTGCTTACACCTCTACTCTGGGATCTGTAAATCCACGCTTGCCTTCATTAACCAGAGTGGGCCTCTCAGTTCTTGTGTGCCAGACCAGCACCTAGAGAGAAACACAAAGAGTTTAAGGGTTCTGGATGCCATGGAAACAGTGAGAGTACCACATCCACTGGGTGGGATACTCAGAAACCTGGGGCTCACAGCTGTTTGAAGCATGTGATTCAAAGGGGTTGATCCTGGGAGACACTTCACAGGTGCATGAAACAGTGACAAGGAGGAGGAATCATTCTGGACCAAAATCCCAGACTCAACCCTCTGCCAGTCCTCCTGGATTTTGGAGAAGCAGTCTGGGCACAAATTGTACATCTGAGGTTCTTTATTAACACAGAATGCATAACACTGCTTGTCAGCTCTCTCTGAGCTTCACATCTGTGAAGAATTTGGCAGGCTTTGTCCACCTGTCCCAGCACCATTTGGCACTGACATGTGCCACCACAGGGCAGGAACAGTGGAAGGTGGAGGAGCAAAACAGGAGGCTGTAAAAGCAGACAGGACCCAGCAAGGAGATTACATCTTCAAGGTTTCTTGTCCTACTCACCTTTGTGCAGTTGGCTGCTTTGGGCTCCAGCCCATCCATAGTTACTAGATCCTTCAGGAGACTGGTTTCCTGGTAGCCTCCCTTAACTCCCTCCAGCTTGAAACTGGCATGAGGCTTCTCCAAAATCAGCTTGATGCTGATAGCAAATCCAGCCATGTCAATAGCAAAGGGACGATTAGGGTCAAAGACGGTTTTCCAGCCCACCACCTTCCCTGCTGGGCTCACTTTTGGGGATTCGTATCGCAGCCCCCCAACAAAAGCCACTGGCCAGACCGACACCCTCCTTGTGTAGCGCATCTGTGAGCCGGAAAGAGACAGTGCGGTGAGAATTCAACCCCACAATGTTTGTCCCAACCCATTAGTGTGCCATTCTCTGCTCTCACTGGCACCCGTCCTCCCCTGTTGACTTCCCACTCAATCGCATTGCTCTAGGCAGCACATCACTCTAGGCAGCACTCGTGCTACTGCTTGAAGAGCTACAGCTTCCTAAGCCACAAGACTGTTTTTTAGCACATTATCTTCTGAACACCTGCGTCATTGCTTCTCTGTGCCCATGTTCAGTCCCTCAGAAGAATGAAAACCTTTGGTTTTCTGATCTTGTTTGAAATTTTATCCTTTTTTTTTGGTAGCATTTTATCATTTTTGTAAATGCCATATACAACTTCTGCCAGGCTTCTAGCTCTGTATTATCAACTCCACTCATTCCAGTTTCCTCCTCATGGAAGTAATCTCCCCCCACGATTGATCCATCTTTTTCCTCATTTATTATACTTTCTCCCCCAACCCCCAGCCTTGTTTTTTCATCCATGGCTATTGCCTGAAAGAGTGTGGTTTTATTGAAATTGTCAGAAGGGATCTGGAAAGAAGTAAGAAAGGATGAGCTTAACAGAGATCTAAAAAATTCTGAAAACTGGAAATATGTTCTGATGCATAATTCTGCACTTCAAGTGGTTTAGTACAGTTTGGATTTAATTGGTGACAAGGGAGTTTACTGGATTTTTGCAAGTTTATTGTAAACTTGGCATCTCACAAAAGCCAGGTTTCCAGCCGAAGTCTGGGCAAGCTTCTGTGATCCCAGAGGCACAGCCCTGTTGTGGTGGCTGGAACTGAAGTACTGAAGGGCAGCCAAGGAGTAAAGGCAGATTAGAAATTCAGACAACCTTTCTACCATCCCCTACCCATCACACCCCTACAGGAGTGCAGACTTATGCTTTGCCAGAAGTTTGTCTTTGGTGCTTATTTAAATTAGGTCAGCTGTCCTTGAGGTGAGGTATAAATTCTGGGGTATATATCCTCTGATCCCTGGCAAAAGGGACTCTAGCTGGTGCAACAGTGTGTGAGCGGCTATTCCCATCTGCAGCCTGTACCATGGCAGATGTGCTCTTTGCCCTTTAAGCCTTTTGGAGCATGGCTCCTGGGTTTGCATAACTGCAGGTCTTTGCAAGTGCAACTGGACTTAAGAGGCTCTGCAGCTATATCCTGCTTTTCTGCCCCATGTAATTTTACGCCTCTTACCTCTTCAAAGAGCTCCAGGCTGTAGGTATTATCATCATCGGCAAAATACACCACCCCTTCTGGTGGTGCGGTGTTGCTGAAGCTGTCCCTCAGCCAGTGCAGCCCCAGGTTCCTCTGTAGTGTCCCTCTTGGGGTGTGGGATGGGATCCAGGACAGGCCCAGCTTTAGGCTCTTGGGTGTCTCCACATTGAGGTGGGTGAAGTTGAGCCCAGCCTTCTCCAGCAGGTTGGATACCAGGTTGGTCCTCCGCGGCGAGTCCTCCACCACCACCCAGTGCAGGTTCTGTACGTGTAGGAAGGTGTTGGCCAGGCGGGTCAGCTCAGCTTTTTGTACCGGCCGAGTGTAGGTAGGGGTGATAACAAAGATGGTTGGCAGGGTGTCTGACCATGGGGGAGGCCTGGAGTACACATAATTCTGGATGATTTTAGGGGTAGCCCCTATGCTTTGCTGCTGCCGAGTGCATGATGGGAAGCCTTCTTCTCTCAGTGCAGACGTACCATTGAGGAGAGCTTTAGAGGTCACGTTCTCATCTGTCTCTTCTGGGGCCAAGGAAGGAAGGAAGGAGAAGAAGAAAGAGAAGGAGAAAAGATCAAGAAGATGTTAGAGGACTAACAACTGCTGGGCTGCCTTCTCTTCAGGGAGGATATTGGCACACATCTGTCTGGAGTTAGTGCTCAGCACAGCAGCATCCCCTTCTCAAAGCCAGCCTAAGATACATGTTTAACATACTCTTAAGAACAGTTTATGTGCCTGCTGTAGGCAAACCCTTAGGGGGCCTTCAGGTGAACTTATATTTGTTTAACCCATCCCACTAGAGAGCACCTCCTACCAGGGTTCCCACCAGCAATCCTCACAACCACAGAGCACACTGATAGCAGAACTCTTGCACTTACTTCTCAGCAGGCTGAGATAGTGCGTGGTTGGGTACTGATGCCACAAGGTTAGGAGAAGAGCCCATGGCAAGGCAATCAGGAGCGTGGTAAGAAGGTTACGTCTCCTCAGCATGCTGCAGGGAGCTTCCAACGCCCAGGCATCTCTCTACCTTTCAGAAAAGAAAAAAGAGTAAGGCCTCCAAAATATCAATCACCACAAATGCAGGGAGACGTGATAAATGTTTGGCCCTGATCCAGCAAAGTGTTTGTCTAAGTTTACAAGAAGCCCCATTAACATTGCATGCCCAAACCATTACCCAGCTGCCCTGGCCAACTCTGGTGCTATTGAATAAAGCTTTTAACTATTTATGTTGCTATAAAGAACTTCCACTGTCTCATGATGAACCCACTGTCCTTAATTTAGGGTTGTTCTACTAACTTTTCCATGAAATTCCAGCTGTGGTCATTCCACAGTGCTGGTGATGCCTACTGAGAGTTTAGTTATTCCACATCCCTTTCTACTTCTGGCTTGCAGCGTTCAACCATTGCAGCATTTAGTTGAAATGACAGACTTCAGAGTACCCACCAGGCCCCACCAGATCCTCTTGCTGTCCTGGGCTGAAGGCCAAGGAATTTTATGTGTACTGAAGGCCAATCATCTGAACCCAGGGTCCTCAAAGGGACCTAGGCGCATTTTGTTCAAAGGCAACTCCTTGTCAAGGATTTGGGTCTAGCAGCTCCTCGTCTGTCCAAATGGGACGGATTGCCTTGCTTCAGCCTTGGAGAATTATGTGAGAAGAAACATGACAGCTAGTCCAAAAGGGCTCCGCTTTGCAGTGGCAGCAGCCACAGGGTACTCCTGGAAGTCATTAGGAGATGCTATTCTAAATTTATCCTCTGGGACCTTCTCAGAATCTCTCTTTAATTGTTTCCCTGACATTTTACCTTGGTGTCCTGAAAAAACAAGGATTATGCAATTGCGGGGCTCATTAGTGCCCTACCACCAATAATTATCAAACCTATTTCAGCCAGATCTGACAGAAGACTAGCATATCTCAGCAAAACTTCAAGTGGGTGCACATAAGCATTCCCTGTTAAGGTAATTACTGCTACATGAGCTCATTCCTTGTTCGACACCAGCGGTACCACACTGGAGCCATCCCTCAAGGGAACCTACTTCCACTGACTGCTCCCTGAAACAGCCATTCATGGTGATGATCTTCAGTGTTTCTTACCTACTCAATCAGTAAACACCATGGTGCCCATTTCTCTACTTTCAAGCTATCAAGAGCTGATGAAGAAGTGGGCCAAGGAACCTGTGTGGCCGGGGGCACATGGGAGTGTTTCGGTGATGCCAGCAGGAGCCTTGTGCAGCAAATATGCATAACTTCATTGGATTGTGTTGGCTGGGTCCCAGGCAGGTACAAGAGTCTCCTTCAAGCTCTAGTGCCAAAGGCATAGGTGTTTGGTAAGCTACAGGCTGGACACAGGGAAGAATGATATTACCTACACCAGGGGCTGCTTTTCCCACAGGAAATCCCTTCCCTTACTGGCACAGCGGCGCAGAGTAAAGCTTCCATCATTTGTGGCTGTGAAAACAGATAGAGCCACAAAAGAAATCCAAAGATTGCTAATAACAACAGCATATACTTAGGTCCACCCAGGCTCCTTGAAGCTCCTTGCTTCCTCTGGTAGCTTGCAATTACAAATGTCCCTGCAGTAAAGTCAGGCAGTCAGTGCTTTTTCCCTTTAATAAAAGGACTTAATTATACAGACACAGTTTCTATGCAGCAGGCCTGCCACTGCTGCAAACTCAGGTTGCTTCTGGAGGGAAGGAGAGGAGGAGGCAGCAGTGGCAGCTGTGTTACCAAGAGAGCACAGAGGAGAATGGATCAGAGTTAGAATAATTTTTAACGAATTCCTTTTCTAGTTCTTTCTCCTCCTCCTCCTTCAAGCCATCCCTGTTCATGCTTCCCGAACACTGCAAACAAGTGGAGATGCTGTCTGTGTGTGCAACTCCCCTGGTGCTTTGTGCTCATTTATTTCTACATGCACCTTCTCTCTATTACTTTTCCAAAGCAAGCAATACTGATCAAGTCAAGCCTTGCATAAAGCCCTGGGTAACTTGTCAACCTTGCAGAGGAGCTGACTTTAACCCTATTTTCAAAAGTATCTCTTGGAATACTTAATTTTCTCTTTAAAATGGTGCCTTATCTCCCCCCCTTTCTCCCCCTGCATCCATCATGCTTGTGCTCTTCTTTGTTGCTTTATATCTATCTTTCACCTGCCTTTTCTCAATCCTTAAGAGTCTCTTTTCTTACCTCTTTCCAGGACTGGAGGAATCCCCTGGCTTACTAATAATTTTAGCCTTTGTCTTCTATCCTTCCCCACACAAAGGCCCTTTGAATTCTCTTAATGTCCACCCTGCATAGAATATTTCCCACAAAGTGGTCCATTAAAGCATCAGCCCATCCTTTTGAAAACACAGCATGAGAACCCAGTCACATATCAGTGCCTCTGAGTAGCCTGCTGATGGCCCCAGTGGGGCTTACAGAGGTTTACTGCACATATTTTTACCTACTTTTTATAATTAAAAACAAAGTCTCCTAAGTGGTTCAGATTAATTGCATGCCTGCTGGCAAGCATTACGGTGTATATTCTTGGCACAACCAGCTACCTTCCTTCTGCCTTAAACTCTTTCAAGTAGATCCTATTAAATGAGATTGAAGATCAGAAGAAAATTTTGTGATCATCTAAACCCATCTCCAGCGATCATCTGGTAATTCCTGGGTTTAAGCTGTAGAGGGCAGGGACTATCTCTTGATGTGCTTGTACAGTCCGGCACTGATCCCAACAGGAGCCTTTGGATGTGCTCGCAATACAAATATTATTGATTGCACTCTCTTGCTGGCAGTTCTCCTCCCTTGCTATTTCTCCTGTCCTGCCTATTCCCCTTTCCTTTTCTTTTTTTTTTCCCCCTAGTGTCTCCTGCAGCCCTTGTTTGTGTTACACACCCTTAACAACATTAGCTGGATGTTTGATGGATGCCTTCAATATGCTGCCTGTAGCCTTCTTGAGCTGTTTTCCAATTACACATCCCTCTTCTTAATTTCATCCATCAATCTTCTGTTCTCCATTAAAAAATAAACAAACGCACACAGAGAGCACAAAACTGAGTATGGTAGGGACAGAATGTTTCTTGTACTACTCTTGTTTCATGCTGCTTTGTCAGACTTCTCAGTTCCTGGGACACCACAGCATTCAGTCTCCATTTAGGCTCGTATGCTGATGCAGGGGGCCTTGATCTGAAAGGATTCAGGAGAAGAGAATCAGAGAAGCACACGGTGGGAAGAACCGGATGCCCCAGACTGATACTGAAGAGAAGCAAGATCTGGCTGAGGTTCAGAGCATTGCATGTGACCAATCCCTTCATCTGCTGTTGACTAATTACCAACAGAGTACAATTTGTTACAGGTAGCATAGCCCAGATGTTGAGAGAGGGATAAGGATTCCAGGCTGGAGAACAACCCAGGCAGTGACTTTCTCCCTGAGCTGCAGAAGAGTTTGAAAGGACGTGCTGAGTGAATAGCAGAGAAAAGTGAAAGTTAGGGAGAGGCCCAGCTGACTGTGGATTATCAGGCTGACATATGAGTTCAGGTGCCTGCAATTTTCCTACAGCCCTCTGCTCAATTTACACCCTCCTTGATAATTCAGAAATTAATTAGAATCACATGGTCTTTGGTAATTCTGTTCTGAGGTTTTGGTTCTGTCCTCCACCTGCTTTATCTGGAATGAGAACCACACCTTTTGAAAAGTTTGGTCTGCAAGAAAGGTGATTTTGCAGCCTCTGGTTCAGGGCAGCCAGTCTGCCCCGAATGCTGAACCAGCCACAGGACTGTACAGCTATAGCTGGAGACACAGGCTGCAAAGATCATTATCTTCCCAGAGGGACAAATTTCACAGTTCAAAGTGTCCCCTGGGAACATCCCTGCCATCCAGTGTAGAGATTTTCTAGGCGAGCACTCAAAGCAAACTAGTACCAGCTAACAGAGCCAAAAGTTTCAAGAAACATTCACTAATCTTGTTTTGCAGCATGTTTGCAAGCCAACCATTCTGTGCGTACCCTGGGAAGAGAGAGGCGTGGAGAGGGGAGGAGAGAGGGGTGTGAGGGGCAGAACTGGAGCAGAGCTGCAGGTAGATGCAGATGATTCTTAATTTCATGCACTAAAACTGTCAGCAGGGTTTTTGGTTTGTTTTGCCTGCGTTTTGCTGCCTCTCTCCATCAGCCCCTAGCCACCTTGAGGAAGTCCATGCAGATTTCATGAGTTCCCTAACTCCCGGTGTGGGAGATGTGATGCCGAAGGCAGAGCAGGGAGCTTTCAATTATTGATGAGAGCGACCTCTCTTTAAACAAGGAATGCATAATTCATGGCAGCGCCGGTATTTGTGGTGAGCAGCACCGGCTCAGTCTCTGCTTTGCTGAAATGCACAGGAAGCTGCTGTCCCCTCTCCCCCCCCACTCCCTCAGGCCCATCAGAGCCCTCAGCCAAAACTACAATACTGTTTAAAATCGAGACAGGCCACGATGCTGCAGCGCTTCCCCTCACCAGGCAACTAACTGCCTGCCTGTTTGAGATGTGCTTGATAAAGTGGGAGGATGGATTCAAGGAACCACAGAAGTGGGTGGAATGGGTTATTGCTCTGGAATAAGCAGGGGTAATTACTGTGCAAACACGGCCACACAGGACATCTCTCAATAGTGAGACTTCTCTGACCCCGAGACAGGTCTGCAGGAATAGCATCATTGTAGGACAGAAAGGATAGGCTAGATCTAAAGGACAGTGCCTGAGGGTTCACGGTCAGCTGCACTTTTTGTGGGGGTGGGAAAGAGAAGGGAAAAAGGGAAGTTTGGTTTTCTGCTCAATAAATAACAATTTCTCCCCCAAACTCTGATGGAGCAGGGTGGTTGAGAAGCAAAGGGGACAAAAAAAAAAAAAAAGAAGGAAGAGTATTTTTTTCCAGGAAGGGAAATGTTAATTATGGAATCATGGATTGTTTCAGACAGAGTGGCATTTGTGCATCTGAAAGAGTGTATTAATGTCTGTTTTGGAAGGTCATAGAATCATAGAATAATTGAAGGGTATGGGTTGGAAGGGACCTTCAAGATCATCTAGTGGGCAGGGGCACCTTCCACTTAGCCAGGTTGCTCAAGGCTGCATCCAATCTGGCCTTGAACACTTTCAGGGATGGGGCAGCCACAAACTCTTTGGGCAACCTGTGCTGGTGTCTCTCTACCCTGAAAGCAAAGAATGTTCTCTAATATCTAATCTACCCCTGCCCTCTTTCAGTTTGAAGCCATTTCCTCTTGTCCTATCAGTACATGCCCTTATAAAAAGTCCCTCTCCAGCTCTCTTGAGGCCCCCCCTTTAGGTACTGGAAGGTGCTTTAAGGTCTTCCTGGAGCCTCCTCTTCTCCAGACTGAACAATCTCAATTCTTTCAGCATGACTTCATAGGAGAGGTGCATGGAACGGGGAAGAGAAAGGCTCTCTCCTAAATCACAGCTGGGATCTCGACCTCCCAGTAGCACAGGCAATGTAAGAGACCGTGGTTGTGTCTGAAGATGGAAGAATGTTCTTCTGCTGCGGGTTTTAATCCTCCCTCTGCTGCAGACCTTGTGAATGGCTTCAGGCAAGTGACACCTGCCATCTAAATGAGGTGAGCGCTTCTCTACCACTTGTGGGGAAAGAGGGCAAGGGAAAAGTAACTGAGTCCCCTGGAGAGACAAAAATCAGAGAACTGCAAATAATAAAACAATACAGGGAAGGATGGCCAGGTCCTTCCCCAGGGCAGGAAAAGCAGAGCTACCAGCAGCTGTGGGATTTCAAGGCTCAGCCCCATCTATACTCTGTCTCTTGGTGAGCAGGCTCCTGTGGGGACAACTTCCCCAGGAAGTGAGTCACTCCAAGTGAAACAGCTGCCCTTCCCAAGCTCCTATGCCTTTTCCTCAGATGCAAAGAAAGGATTCATCCTCTCCCTGCCAGCTCTGATCTTTTCACCATATGGGAGCGTAGTTACTTCAGCCCAGAAACCAGGCTTGTCCTTGGGGAATACACTGTGCACACACCCCCATCCCTCCACTGCCCACATGAACCCAAGTCAAGCATCTTCCTCCAGTCTTGGTCCATAAACAGCTTGGCATGGTGCCCTTCCCAAAAACATCCTTGTCCCAGACATGTGGCTTGCGTGGGGGAGCACAGAGCGGAGGAGGCTGATGCTTTATACAGGGCTTTGTTCCAATTAAAAAAAAAAAAAAAAAAAAAAAAGGCAAAAAAATCTCAATGGAAAACAAAAAAGAAACTTTAACGAAGCTAATTAAATCTGCTGGCTATGTCCCATGGGAGCCAATACTTTAGAGACAGCACGTGGCACAGCCTGCTATCCCCAGGTAGATCAAGGGTATCCAGGCACTATCTGGGCTATCAGCAGGAATGGAGATAACCCAGTTTGGATAAATGCTAGACCTTGAACTTGGCTGCAAAACCCATCCTTGCAGGGAGCCTTCCGGAGCCTGAAAAAGGAGGTCTAAACCAGGCTATTTTTAATCAGCCGAGACCCAAATGTCCTTTATGGTCGACCTATGCAACCTGTCACCTCTTTCCTGCCCCCCCAGCATTGGTAAGGGTGGGCTGTGACTCAGAGGGACACAGCCCTCTGCCCCATCACAGTTTCCCTGCACTGCAGAGCCGTAATCCAGGGGTGCCAGAAATACCCAGAGAAGGATTAGCATCTCAGGCCTAAAGAGAAGCAGGTGGTACCAGATGTCTCCTGAGAAAGCTAGCTGTCTCCTGAGAGACCTCTAAGCTTGGAGTTATCCTCTCTTGAAAGGAAAGTCGGGGGCTTATTCAAACGTCAGCTTCTCTCCCCTGCTGCCGAGCTCTGGCAGAACTGAAGTCCTTTTCAGATGCTGATGACTATTACAGAATAATCATTCCAAACATATCAGCATGAATCAGCCCAATATCTGCATTAGCCAACAAAAAAAGAGGCTTTTTTCTTTTTTTTTTCTTTTTTTTTTTTTTTTTTTTCCAAGGAGGGAAAATAATTCTAAGGAAGCAAAAACAATAGCGGATTGTTCCAAACTTTCTGTATATTTCATTCAGATCTTTCCCTACTGAGTTAACAGCTGATGCCTGTTCAGCAGGAGTGGGAGCTGTCATTTTACAGGTTTCTTACAAAAGCAGAAAGGAAAAAGCCATAGTATTTCCTTCCAGAACATTTTCAAAGATGGAGAGGAATTACTTTATCAGAGAAAAAGGCATTAGGCATTATTTGATGGATAATTATATTTCACAGGTGCTTGTTTTGAGGGGAAAAAAATCATGTTGATCACAAGCTCCTTCTAAAGATATGAGGCCCAAAGGCCAATGCTGTTCCTGTGGTAGCAGCCAGGATGCAGAGACAGGCTTTGATCTTAGCTATGTGTCAATATGACATCAAATGCAGACCTCCAGAGGAACATGCTATCACTAATGCACACCCTTGATTGATTTAGACAGCTTGTTTTCCTCCTGCTTTCAAAGGCACTGTTGAAATGCTCTTCCCTGCTGGATTTCCTAGTTATTCCTAAGGAGGGCAAAAGAAAGCAAAGGAGAAGCTGCTCTGGCTGAAATCAGAGTGCAAATGAGTGGAACAGTGATTATGCCATTTAAAACATTGATGTAGCTGAATATGTTCCCAAAACCTGCGGGAACACTGACATTTTAATGGTAACATGTATGTGCTGGTACCCTGAAGAATCCTGAAGTCCACATCTGTTATTGCATGGAAAGAACTGTGGGCAAGTTAGTGCAATGCAAAGGCAAGAATCCCCCAGAGTTTTTATTTGGGAGTGCTGGCTGAGTTATGTGATCAATAAAACCATCAAGAAAACAGCAAATTTGTGTGGAATGTTTTTGTGGGTAGCCACTCCAAATAGATTAACACAGAGAGGACACTGACCAGTGCTGGTGAGCTGCCACCACATCATGCAGTTGTTAGTTGTGTGAGAAGTAAAAAGAGCAGAAATATCACTTTGGTCTCCCTGATGGACACTTTTGCTGTTGCAGTTCTCTGAACTGTGTGAAATACGCTTGCTTTGTAACTAGCTGAGATGGTCCAAAATGCTAATTCTGATTTCTTCCTCCAAATAAATCATCAGCACTCATTAGATTTGCCACTTGCTGCGCGGCATCCAAGTGTTGTGCAGACACTTTTATAAACAACCGTAGAATGGAGAAATAAATTGGCACCTAGAGAATTGTCTTTTGCAATAGATATACGTTATGGTCCACTGCTTGACTTGTACCTTCAATGCCACAGCTGATCTGTGTAGCTTGGGCTCAATTAAAAGGAACACTAAAATGAAAATTAGAGTCAGAAAACAGTGTTTATTTTTCTGCCTTCTGTATGTGAAATAAAAAGGGAAGAGTGTGGAGGAAAGAAGGGGCAGGAAGGTGACGGCCAGTGTCCTGCTGGGGCTGTCCTGCTGTCCTTCCCTGTCCTATCAGGGAAGCTGTTGGCTCTGGACTACAGGCAGGTCACGTCTGAATTAGGTGCCAATGTATCAAGAAACCCATATGCAATTCCCACTTCCCGGGAATGCCATGGCAGCAGTTAGTGCAGTAGTTGAAATATCTAACTTGGACACCGGCAGCAGCTGCCAGAAGATATTGAAATAAGTTTTATTTTGTAGAAAAGGTAAGCAGTGGATACATTTGGGTGAACAGATGGAGCTGAAGAGTAGCAAAATCAAGTGCCCCTTTCTGACAACAATCCAAGCCTACCAGAAAAAAAAAGATGTGAGTTTTGGTTTCTGGTTTTCCATGTCTTGCACAGTGAAAATGGAAGAGTCTGTTGGGAAGGCAGGGAAGACTGTCAGGGCAAGTGAGCTCAGCATGAGATCTCTCAGAGTGCAAAGGGTTGCCATAGGGCTTGCTTGTACAGGGGTTGTTCTCTTCCTTGCTCCTTAATTGCACCTGAAAGCAGACTGGTCTAAAAGTCATCTTTGCACACAGTGTCTGTGAACCTTCCCTTGAGAGGGAGGTCAGCCTATGCTGTATTGTACTCGTGGGCTTATCTGTGAAATTGTGTGCTTCAGGCTGCTTGAGACCTGGATGCAATGAGGGGTTGATGCTTCCCTCCAGCCTGGTAAGTTGCCTGCTCTGTTTCCTGAGTTTGGAGTATAATCTTTGCAGAAATACAAGCAAGAAAGTCCCAGGAGATGCCTCTCCCCAGTTCTTACACCTCTGCACTCAAGGCCTCTGGTCAGTGCTGTCCTTCCTAACTTCCTTCCACATTCATGGGCTGCCAGTTGGCCTTGGACAGAATAACTCATGCAGAGATACTTCTGGTTGGAGAGGAAAGACGAACTAGCCTTTTTTTGAACCCTCCTCTGCACTTTGAGAGCCCTTGGAGCTCACTTCAAAGGCGGATGAGGTTGGCCTGAAACATCAGGTCCAAGAGTGGTTTCTTATTTAAACTAGAAGTGGGCTGCTGCTGTAAATCTGAGAGGTGGATCTGAACCTGTCCTGATTCTGGGGGTGAATTTGGCTCTTTTCTTGTGTTGCAGGGAAGAAAGGTTGCTCTGGTTATCAAAAAACTTTGTGTGCATTGGGTCAGGGTGTAGTCTCCCCATAGACAGAGATGCTGGTAAAAGTGGCAGCTGCAGAAGCAGAAATTGGATCTCTGGAAACTCAGAAACGCCTTAAAACAAGGGGCCAATTTGTTTTTGCTGGACAGTGAACTCCTGCCACCAGAGCACACTTCTGGTTGCTTTTCACAGACTTTGTCCTTAACCAGATTCTGTGCATTAAGTGACTGTTAAAGGGCCTTTTTTTTCCTGTCTGTAGTAAAGTCTCCTTCTTCAGCTATCACCTCTTTCCCAGCAGAGGGATGCTTGAGTGTTGGCCAAACCGGGCTAACCTTAGGATGGTGTTACTAAGGTGGCTCCCACCCACATCCTTTCCAGACCCCTGCATGTGTGTACACACCCTGCATCTCTGGCTGGTGCCTGGCGTGCTGGTCTTCTGTCAACAGTGGTCTCCTAAGTGTGTCCTCAGCATGACAGTCACCTTGGTACTTCTGAGCTACAGCAGCACAAGACCAAAAGCAGCTTTTTGTGAGGATGTTTGTGGAAGTCTACAAGTCAGGTGAGGCATTCCTAGCTTTACACATGCACATGTGAACTACCTCTATCCCTTACCAGCTCCACCCTGAAGGGCCAGGAACACTTCCTAGGCAGAGGAAACATCCAAAAATGTCTTGGGAAAGAAGAAGGAATAAACTGGATTTTTGCTGCTGCTGCTGTAACTAATTTGAAGGACATCTGTGTTTGTCCTGATGCTCAGCTCAGGACCTATATTGGGGTTAGGAAAGAAATATTTAGTATCAGATTTTATCAGTCTGGTAAGTGTGCTGCAGAAGGGAGCATAAAAAAGCAGAAATCTTACTTAGTGATTATTTTGCAGCAGTGTTTAACAGTTCCAGGATTTGGTTTGACTTCCAGGGAGCTACAGTCCAAGCATGTCTTTGGCTTGATGGACTATGAACAAAATTTGCTGAGATGGCAGCTTATCTGCCACTGGATGGGAGCTGGTGTTGATAGAAGAGCCCCAAGTGTCCTCTGCAGCACCTCCAGAAGAGACTTCTAGGTGGGGTGAACAGTACAGAATTTGTCTAGCAGACTAACATGACTGGGAGGGCAAGTGAGGGGACTGGTCATGGTACAGGAACAGTATTGGATTTGTTCTCAAGCAGGTGACAAGAGACTCCGTGCATGAAGACTCTTGGAGATGGAAAGAGGTATTTCAAATTATCCTTTCCCAAAGAATCTATTGGTGTAAACTATATTCGACCCCAAAAGTCTTCTTAACACAGAGGTCAGGGGCAATGATCTTAGCAAAGTGCTTATCAGTGTCCTGTGACTTCCCTTGTAATGGAGCTGCTGATGCATATCGAGTAATAAGAGATCTGTTGTGTTTTTCTTAATGCTCCAAGAGTCCTATTCTAACATGGAAGCTAGAAACATCACTTCTGCTGTAAAGAAATCTATATAATTTATAATTTAATCTATATATTATAACTTGAAAACATGCAGCCAAGCATTGTAGACTTGAGGAAAACAGGAAACAGCATGCTAACCAGAACGGGAAACACACTGGGATTACTGGAGGAGCTGTGAAGAACCCCATGGTCTGATACAGTGCAAGAGGTTCTAGTATCCCACAGTGGAGGGCAGAGGTGTGAGTAAAGGCAGAGCAGGGGACTGGACTGGAGAGGACACATGAAATATCTAGTTGTTCATAAAACAGAGGCTGTAAGAGGTTGACAGGAGCAGGATGGAAGATGTGGATCCACAGGAAAAAACAAAACAAAACAAAAAACTGAGATCTCCACTTAATAGCACTCGACAAAATACAAACAGTTTCTCCTTCCAAAAGATCTGCCAGGGGATGCCTCAGCTATCTGGGGTCAGCGGTTAACACTCCTACCTCCTTTCCTATTGCTCCACTGAAATGAGGAGCTGGCACACATGTCTGAGGGAGGAAAGAAGCTTGCTGTGGACCTTGCAGTGGTAGGATTTGCCAGCTTGCCTCTGACTGCCCAGCCCAGCCCAGCCCAGAGATACAGCTCAGCCCAGCTCGTGTTTGACTTCAGCAGATGCTGCCTATGGGCTTTGTAGAGGTGCACAGGGATAATCATGATTTGGTTTCTGTTTGCTGGCTAATTTCAGCCCCTGCTGTGAGATTTGGATGTTTCTGAGGATTCTATATTAGCTTTAATGATTAAAAAATTATTTCAATGCTTAGTGAAAAAGATGCATGATCTATCATTGAAGCCGCTTAGCAACAGGACTCATTAAGACACATATTAGTACAGAAAGATACCCTTGCCCCAGCGTCCTCTTGGAATGACTACCCACTCGTCTAAACAAGATAAAGGTCTTTGCTGGCCTCCTCCAAGGCCAGAGGATAAAGCAGTCAACTGTGAAACAAGATTTCTCGGTTCTTTTTCTGGCTTCAACTCTGCATCAGTATGTGGATCTGGGCAAATCATTTCACCTGCTTCAGTGCCTCGGTTCCCCCACAGGTAAGGTAAGCACAACAATGTATAAGCACTCTGGGGAAATGACTTTCAGGTGCCTCAGCTCATTAGAGAAAAACCAAAGCTTGCAGTGAGTAAAAACTGTCTCAGCCCTTTAATGTAACCACATGGTTTGCCTTGCCCTCCTGAAGCCCCACATACAGTCAGCTAATTACAGGGCAGGAAAAAAAATCTTCTCCTAGCCCGTTACCACCTGATGGTAGGCAAGTATAGATGTTAAAACTTGTTATTGGGCTCAAAAGAATTAATTTTAGACAAAGCATTTCTGGTTAGCCTTCAAGGAGAAAAGGGTCTTCTAGTTCTGGGGCAGGCTCTAATTTTGCTTGCAGGAACACTGTTAAATACCATGTCGGAGGGGAGAACAGTAATATTTTGTATGCTTTATTCCCAGAGTAATTCACTGAATCTCTCAGGCAGCAACATTCTCCTTACGAGGAGCAAATGAAGCAGGGTGGAGGAAGCAGGTGTAAGAGCGGACATTTCAGTCCACAGTATAAAAGTTGAGGCATTCCTGGCTCTTGGACTTGCATGCAGGACACAGAACTTCATACCTGGATGCACAAGCCTCGGCTGCACCTTACTGTGGGGTAGAGGTAAGGAAAGCATAGATGAAAGGAAGGTGAGGGAAGAAAAATGGGTGTAGGTGAGATACTAAGGTGTGACTGAAAGTGGTTGCTGAGGGAAGGAGAGGGAACAGGGGAAGAAATGAGGTTAATGGGAATGAGAAAGTAGGAGAAAAGAGGAGGAGGAATGAACAAGGGTGAGGGAGCAGGAGACCAAGTGGAACAGCAAGCAGGAGGCACAGTCAAATCATCTGCGCTCTCTCTGAAGAGATTGCCTATTTTGTTTCTGCTTTTTTGTGTGTGTGTGTGTGATCTTGCCTTAAAATTGCAGGAATGTGGCGGCACAGCACTGGCGCTCTGATTTATTAATTCCATCCCATCCCACCAGCCCATAAAACAAAAGCATCTGTGTTTGCTCAAGAGAAAACCATGAAGGGCCTCATTCACGTCAGAGGTGGAGAGAGAAGCTGGCAGATACAGGAAAGTCATCGTCTCCTCCTTCCTTTTCACCTTTGTGTGGATCCGGGCTGGGGGAAGGGCTTCAGGAGGGAAGGATCCAGGGGATGAGGTATCAGCAGGGAGAAAGCTAAGTTCACCCTGGCAATCTGTGCTGGGGAAAGTGGAGGGGAGGATACAATGAATGCAATAGACTGGACCATCTCCACTGAGGAAGGCACCCCAGCACTGCAGAGAGAACAAGACTACTTGCTGCCACCCAGGCTCACTCAGCACTGGTCTCTGAGGTGACACTTGGTGCAGTTTTGCCCTGGTGAATGTCAGTCCTATTGCTGTGGTCACAGCCAGGGCTTTCACGGAGGCCAGCATTGCTGCCTTTCCCATAACTATGGACGTAACCATAATAATAAATTAAATCTGCAGTCATAAGAGAGATACCCATTTACAGCTGTTTTTGGAATGCTTTCAGAATGAGGGAGGGTCAGGACAAGATGGATATTAAACTATCTTACTTTAACTACTGGGGCATGAAGGAGGAGAGGAGCTATCAACCTCTGCTCCTGTCAGGAAAGGATCAACTGTGCTGTTACTATCAAGAAGTACTGGGAGATTTTTGTCGGACCTTGCTAAAACCACGTCTCTACCCCTGCCCTTAAAGACAGTGTCTTTAGGAGCCAGGCTGCCCTGCAATGCCACACGAGGAACATCGTCTCAGGGGAGGCAGGGTCTGCAAGATACTGTTGCCTGCCTGGCTCTTGGCTTTTTCTCCAAGTTTTCCCTACGAGGATTGTCGAGGAGCAATCCTCCTTTGCTTAGCAAATCACAGTTCCCATGTGCCCTGTACTCCCACACACAGACCCACCGTGAACTTACAGAACGAGACAATACTGCTGCTCTCAAATCTTTTATCCAGAGCTGAGATTGCCCGACTGCTAACCCTGTTCAGCTCCAAGTAATCCCAGCACTTGCTTATCTAGAGGTTGGCTATACTGGGAATAAATGCCCTTGCTCTCATTGCCAGGAGGTAACATCCAAAGAATAGAACAATACCGCTTCCTTTTGAAATACAGTGTTATTCATAGACCAGCATCACACAAAGTTGCCAGGATGCTTCCAGTCTGTTAAAATCCATAACACAGGCAGGGGAAACAGCAACATAAGCACCACTGGAACAGCTCAAGTCTCATCAGAACTTAACCTGAACCTGTTCCAGCTGACAAAACCCAAACCTATGAGAGCTAAGTGTCAGCACACAGGCTGGAAAACACATATTTTTTGCTTCTGCCTGGAAATTAAAATATACCCCAGTGATCTTCGCTTGAACATGTCTCTATCCTTTTGTCCTTTGTCTGTTACATTGATCAATATTGTGGGTTTTAGAAGATATAAGAAATCCTATGTTAGGCAACTCTGAGGGGTTGAAGCCTGAAGATTTAGATCTATTTCAAATGGACTGACCTGTCCAGTGATAAATGATCTACTATCCATCAAAATGTCTTCTCTTTTTCTTAATCCTACATTCAGTACCAGCAGCATCTTGTAACAGTGAGCTCCTCATGTCACAATCACAGCAGGGGAAAAAACGTACTTTTATCATCAAATTGCTACCTTTCACATTTTCCTGGATGCACTCCAGTTCCTCTACTGAGAAAAGCCATGTAAAGAGGCATTCATTCTCCCTCTACTGTGTTGCTGATTGCTTTGTTTTTCACCCCAATGTCCCTTGTCAACTCTGTCCCTGAGCTAACCAACCCCATTTTAAGGAATGCCTCTATGTGCACCAGGCATTAGTGGGATTACCTGATTGGAGTAGGGATGAGCAGCAAACAAAACCTAAAGGCCCCTATATTGGAGCCATAGATCCCAGTTCTGTGTATCAGCCCTGGGAAGCTGTGCCTCCTGAGAAAACTTGGCTCACGTTTTATAAATCTGAGGAATTTGCAAAGTGCACTGTTTTCATCTCAGGGAGAAGGATCTCAGACAGCCCCACACACTGCATGGTGGAGGAAGCCAACAAGGCAGTTGACTGAACACTTGGGAATATTGGCAAAGTAGATAAATTCAAGCTTTTAAGGAAAGACCTTCGGGAGCACTAATGTCACGAGAGCAAGCTAGAAGAGACTTCAAGCTCTTAATTATGAGCCTGCACAGCCTAAAACAGCATGAAAGATTAAAGGACCAATTTTCTATAAGTGTGTTGACCATGGATCAAGGCACAGTTTGGAGACACACCCCAACCTGAATGAATAAGTGGGGTCTGACCAGCGTCCCTGTCGAAGATGGAGCTTTAGACAGAGCCTGCACCCAAGAGGAGGGTGCTGACAGCCACAGGTCCCACTGTGCTCTGTATTTATTAGTCTTTTGTAGTATTCATTGGTTTTAAATCGCAGTCTTGTCAGTCTGAGCTTCTTCCCAGCAAGTGCTTCTCGGAGTTGCAGGGGCCTCGCCTGGGAGACAGATGATCTGGGTCTGTCTCAGCTCTGACGTGATGAGCTGCAGTGTCTCCCTTGTAAAGTGGGGGTAGTCATCCTGACAAACAGCTCTGTATGTGGGCAGGGAGTGCTCTTAATCACATATGTGGAGTACTTTGAGATCTCGGGATGGGAAGCGGTGCAGAAAAGCATAATGCTTATTATTAGGCAGAAAGACCAGAAGCAAAAAGGGCAGAGAGATTCTAGACTTCTCCAGGGCCCTGGAGGTGTGTGGGACCTGGATTCCTGTCTGGCTTATTACCTCCCTTTTAGGCTTCTTCTTTTATTAGGAACAATTAGATACAAAGAGGAAGGGGACAGATATCATCTTTCCTGTGTACATCCTGCAGAATAATTGCAGAGCTTTCCCAGAGCAATTTTGCATGCTTAGTAAAGGGCATCTTTGGAGCCTATCAAATATCTCATCCCTTGCAGACATACATATGAAGGCTTGCAGCATACATCTTTATTGCTCCCAAATATTGGGAATAGGAAAGACAACTGAGAGTGCTGAAGAGAAGGAAGAGAAGGTTTTGAAAGTAGTTCCAGGAGGTGGATGGGGTTGTGGGGTGGCTTCTGATGGCTGGGACAGCAACATTGCCTCTCGAGGCATTGGTGGAAAGCTGGAGGTGACTGTTCCTGCAGCACCAGCACCCTGAGGGAGAAGGGTAACAGAGGCTGGAGCTATGAAGGCACTGAGACACATGTGGACGTGCAGGGCACTGCCACTGGCAGGTGATTACCGTGGTGAAGAGGAGAGGAAAGCTATCCAGGGGTACAGCTGGAGTGAATGCAATCCAGGCTCCTACCAGCAAGCTGCCAGCTAGGTACGACTTTGCTCTCAGACTCTAAGGACATCTCCTAGCCTGCTGCTGAAGCAGAGGGAAGTTCCCTGCCAAAAAGTACCTCTACCAATGCTTCATAAGCAAGAAGAAAGGACGCTGGCTACACAGGAGACATAGCCTTGAGCTGTCCAGTGTGACCTCAGACACTCTGCAGGGAAGATGTCATTAGAGGACGTAGGCAATAGTCACAAAGACGTTCCCAAACCATGGAAAGAATATGAATTTAAGAGCTGTACACTGTGAAAGTGTTTTCCCTCTTGTGTACATTTAGCTGCTCTATAGCTCTGTACAGCTCCCTAGGCAACAGTCTTTCCAAATGACACTGTAACAAAGCCCAAAGGTGCGGGAGCTCCCCTCATTAAACCCTTGCCGTGGGAGCAAGTGTCCTCGGCCCAACTGCTTTGCTTTCTATCCCATGGCTGCTAAAGTGTCTTGCAAACCAGGCTGAGGCCCTTCGCTGTAAAGGTGGCTGTATCTCAGCTGTGCTCTGTGTCATCTGGTTGAATTGCTTTAGGATTGCGAGGGTGCCTAAAATATTTTTCAATTATTATTATTATTGTTACTACACTGAAAATGCCAAAGAAGCCAAGAGCTTTAGTTTGATCTCATTCTAATTCCGAAACACCCGATACGATGTGTTAGCTGCTCAGCCCATCTACCTCTGCACATTAACTGCCCTGCAGAGCCTTAATTCAGTGCAGACTGAAGTGCCCTGAAAGCAACACCAAAGTCGCTCCTGGAAGGTATAGGGAGGGCAGGAATCACAGTCAGTGAGCTCCTGGCCTCACACCGGGCAGAAATATTGTGTGCTCAGCCGCTGGCACTCACGCACGGTCTGTGTCCAAGGCATGCCTGCTAACAGAGAGCTTCCAGGAAACCATGGAGCGAGCACCAACCGAAAGTCATCGAGTCCCCCGCATCCTGTTTCAAGGCATGGGGAGAAGAGGATTGGCAGCATGCACAGCTGCAAAAAGATGTGACACAGGCTGTCACACACAGCTCTGCTGCTGCTCACCTCGTGCCCTGTAACCCTCCCTATTACCTGAGACTGAGGTCCCCATAACCTTCTACCAAGGCATCTCATTTCACAGAAACGATGGCCTCCCTTCTGTGAGGTTCCCATCCTGCTGTCTCTGTGCACCTGTCTCCCAGCTATATGATTCCTGTTCCTAGTCCTGTCTGAGGCTAGCAAGGTCAATACCTTGCACTTCTGCTGGCTGTCCAGGGGTGTAAGGCATGAACCTCCCCACCCATTTTCCCCTTTTTGCACCAGATGAGATTTAAGGTGATCAGACTTGTGTGTGAAGCTGCTGTAGCCTGTTACACTCCCTGCATACGTGCTTTGCACAAGGAAAATGGGTCCAGGAAAGGAGCTGAAAGCACCTGCAGAGGCTGCATCGCTGCCTCTTCCCCACTCACTCCTTGAGCTGTGCGGACTTCAAGTTGTCGGACAGGTATTTATTGCTTGTCATTACTGCGCTGCTTATGGTGATGTTTGGTGCTGCCCCACTGATTCGAACACTCCTTCTACCCAGATGCACAGAAATTGCCCCTTGGCAGTTTTCCCTAAGGAGTTACTGAGAAAACAGCTGCCTCTCTCCAGATTTGCAGCACCTTGAGGGTTTTCTTCCTGTCATGCACTAGCTGCTGAGCCTACCCCCTCCTCTCCCCTGGCCTGAGGCTGGATGGGTGAGTCGCAAGAATAGGATGCTGAAAAAAGTACTTTTCAACTCGCCTAGCGACATACACCCCAAACTCTTCTCTGGAACACCAGCAAGTGCATTCCTCGGCAGACACACGTGTGCCAGGCTGGGGTGAAAAGGGCAGAGCCCTTCCCCAGCCCTCCTTCTCTTGCCCTCTCCCAGTGCATCTCTCCAGAGCCCCTTACGGTGATGTCCACTTGGATTCGGTTGCCACCGAGCCTGCCTGTGGCTGTACACAAAACCCGTCGCCCCTCCGTACTTTGGCTTCCCTGGTATTTGTCACCAAGAGGCGCAATAAAACCTCCCCGGGAGCAGCGGTGTGTTCGAGACCCGCGTTTGGGTACCATCCCTCGGAGATTCCCGGCGGCGAGATTCCCGGGTAGACATACACTAGGAATGGGGGCATCTCCCCACAGCTGGAAAATTCCAGCCTGAGAGTGGGATGCCGCTCCTCTGGAAGGTGCCCGGGCCAAGGTGTGAGGGGATGCAAGGACAGGGGCTCCCCGTCAAGAGCGGAGCCGGTTCGGGCGCTAAGCAGGGATGAAGTTCGGGAACCCCGCCGCTGGTCGCAGGGCAGAGCACTCTTCCAGCGCCAAGCGCCGAGGGACCGCAAGGTCACCCCTGTATCCCCGGCGCTGCCCCCACCCTCAGAACCCCAGTGCCCGAGCGCGGGGCTCCCGCTTACCTGGCGAGATGGGTCGGTCACGGCGGAGATGCCGGGGCGCGGAGTGCGGGGCGGCACCGCGCCGGAGGCTGCCGGGGGAGCATCGCCCGCCGCCGGGCGGAGGCGTGTCCTCCCTGCGCCGCGGGACCTGCACCGGCACCGGCACCGGGATCGCAGCCGGGACCGGCCCGTCGGCGCTGCCGGCGGATGGCGGCGCCCGCCTTCAGACGGCGCCGGCGATGCGGCTACGGGCGGCGCGGGGCCGATTTAAGGCCACCCCGCGCCGGGGGTGGGGGAGCGCCGAGGGCCGCCCGCAGCGGCTCCTGCGCGCCGCGCATCCCGCGGGGCCACCTTAAGCGGGAGAGGGGCGAGAGCAGAGCCGGCGAGGGGGGAAGGAGCGGCGAGGAGGGGACTAGAGCCGGGAAAAGCGGAGAAAGCGGGAGCGGGGCCGGGCGCGGCCGCAGCGCTGTCCCCGCCGCCCGCGGTGGGGCCGGGCACCCTCGGAGGGGGAGGGTTCCCTGACCGGGGCCCGGCAGCTGCTCTCCCCGCTGAAGGCGAGAGGGTGGGATGTTTTTTGTTGGTCCCGGGAGGATCGCTTTGCCGCTAACCGGGTGTTGGAGTGATTTCTCGATCCGACTGCACCCAGAAGGTGCACCTGCCACGGCTACCGCCCGTGAGGGTTGGATATCGATAAGGCAACCTAGGGGACACAGCGCTAAGCCGGGGACCACTGTGCTACTGAGATTTGGTCCCCCCACTTGCTGCTTGATGGCGCACATCGCCACTGCGTGCCTCAGTTTCCCTGAGGTGGGCAGGAGTGCTAGTGCAACCATTTCCCACTGCAGCAGCCACTGGGCCATTTCTTGCTCTGGCCACATGATGAGACACAACCAACACTTTATCTGGCAGCTTCTGCCTTGGAGCAGGTTATGTGGGTGCAGAGGACCGTCCTGCTTCAGTTTTCCCCTACCTGCCTCCCTTAGGAGCTGTGTCTCTTGGCCATAAAGTCACCATGCTGCTTGAGGGGGCATGTGAGAAGCAGCTCTTCCTTCAGCCTCCCAGCTGGGGCTGCATGCACAGAAGGCAGAAATGAGGGCTGTCACACCTCAGCCCTGCTGTAGGAGACTTCTTTCCAGCCTTCAGCTTGCACTGGGCTACACAGTACGCATCTGTCTCTCCCTTACCCTTCTGAAGGTTGTGACTGCCATATCTCAGGAGTTTCTTCTGAAGAAGTGGCCACAGCTTTCAGCAAACCATGAGGCATAGAAGGTAGCACAGTCCCAGGCTCAGTTGGGAACTTGTTCATAAAGCTTGGCTTCAGGTAACAAAGCTCCTGCTCTGGGATGCACTAAGTGGGGCAAAGTATTTTGAGATCCTTGGCTGGCAAGTGCTCTTGGAGAAGAACAAGAGAAGTCTGTTTTCTCAGGTTAGCTGGTAGGTCTTGGCCATATTTCTGGAGCAGTCACTGCTGAAAACACCTTGGAAAGGAAGACATCAAGTGACATTTTGCAGCCCAAATGACATTTACAAAGTGGAACACAAAGAAAAACCCAGCATGGGCAAAGCAGCAGGCCAGTGCCAGTGCCTTCACTCTTCTGCTTTCTCCCTTTGCCAAGGGGACGCTCTGAGGCAGACGTGTTCAGCACCCAACTGCCACGCACACCACTGCTGTGCTCATGGGTGTCAGACACTGGCTGTGTCCTTCTGCACCTTTCCCTTGGCCAGAGTAGGGCAAGAATTGCTGCCCCTCATCAAGTGTGTTGAGGGCTGGCACTATCCTGCTCTGGCACCTCAGACTGCCCTTAATGGGCATCCAATGCCCTTAATGTCCATCCATCCATCCACCCACCCAGCCATCCTCAGTGTTGGAAGTATGAAGTCTCCAGGTTGTATGGTCAGCCCAGAAGAGTTCTGTGTGCTCATGGCTGAAAGCCAGCATGTGGGTGTCAGGAAATGGCAAGATGCTTCCCCACAGATGGTTCAGCAGAAGCCTGAATTACTCTTGCACTACCAGCAGAAGCATTACCCTGCACCAAGAATTAGCTAGCTGGGGTGCCCCAGCTCTGCAGCACCTTGATTTTAGGGAAATCTGCACCAAGGAAATTGATTGCCTACTCCTGAAAGGCATTGAGTCTCCCAGCATTCCCTGGGATAACACGGAGACTTTATCCTCCTGTGGCTGGAGAAAGATCTCTCAGAGGACATCACTGATTGCTTATTAGCCACAGGCAACTCGGGTGGTTAGTGAGTTGGAGACGATCCTCGGGTGAACACCCTAACCCTCGGACCTCTCTGGGAGAGGCTGGTTAAGGACTTTGACTTCTGAGGTTCTCTCTGGAGTGCAGAAGCCAGAGGAAGAGATCATATCCAAGACTGCTGGAAACTCTGGAAGCCCATACCACTCGGGCTTTGCTTACTCATGCTCCAGGTTCTCCGTTTTTATGTCCACAACCTCTGACATGACTGTTTCGCTGCCACACACAGAGACACAGTTTAGTCAGTCCATCCTATGGTTGGACTGGAGGGGCTGGGGGTCAGCAGTTCAGGATTATGCTTCTTTCCCCCACCCCCAGTCAGAGCTGGCTCCTGGCAAAAGCTGTACTTCTGAAATGAGACTCAGTTCTGGGGAAGGTGGGTCTGTGCAGAGACATTTTTCTTGGCTAGAGCATCCAGAGTAGATTTATTGGAGGAGACAGTGGAGTATCCAGTATATTATAGTCTTCTTTATCCCTCCTGAAAGCAATACCTGGGGCAATCTGTGTTCCTAGCCACATGGCAGTGGAGTTGCTGCCCTGGTAAGACCTTCTTCCTTCCACCACCACCACAGCTGTGGCCAGCACAGACATATGCAGCAATCTACACTGCAGTGCTCTGGGTGGCAGCTCTTCCCTGGCACGCTGTAGGCTGTCTGCCGCTCTCTCTGCCCACACTTCCTCCACTGAAAGTACAACATGATGTGGAATTCCATGAAATCTCGATCCTGAGGTTGCCACTAAGACAAGTTTCTTCCCAAGTGGTAAGTGCTTCGAGATCCTGTGAGAGATGCTGCTGTGAGGGTAGCTTACTGTTGCAATCTGTGTGCAATTTATTCCTGCAATTTGCTTTTCTTGCTTTTTCACTGCTATGCCCTAAGGGGCCTGATGCTGTGTCAGCCTCGAGGCAGACCCACAGACCACATCCCCAAGCCTTGCAGCAGTAAGTCATAGGAGAGGAGACGCTGTGGAAAATGTTCACTGACTCATGCTGCAACGGAGGAAGCCGTGCCTCAGCACTGTGAGCCTCCCGAGGTCTTGCTCCATCTGGGCTGAGTGGCTGCAGCTGCTCCCCAGTCTCCTGGCCCATCACTCCTGCTGCTGCTGCTGCTCTTACAAGCAATGCATGGCACTGTGAGTGTCTGAGGCACCTTATAGGACTAGGGGAGTGAGTTGTTCACATTTCCCACCCTTCCTTTTGACAAAGGATTTGGCTACAGGGCAGCAGGGACCTTGCTGGTGTCCTCAGCTGTGGGTATGTGTGTGATGCTGTGCTATGGGTACCTGTCTGTTAGCAGCTGTGCTGAGAACTTGCCTCTTTGTTGCCCTCAAGGAAGGGAGGAAGCAAACAGAGCTGTTTCTGATTCCTGGCTGGCATGGTGTTATTTCACAAACTTAGGGTGAAGAAGAGCTTCCAGCAGCCCTAGAGGAAGGCAGAGAAGGGAGCTGGGAGGGAAACCTACTGAAAAGGTCAGTCAAGAGTCATGCCCGCAGGGGACATGGCCCATGAAGCGTTGTTAGGTAGGGGCATCACACAGCCTCTGTAAATACAAATCTCAAAACACTGCACAAATGTACTAAAGTGAGTGAAACCTTCCCTGTGAACCTCTCATTTCTTCTGAGAAGAAGGATGAGCTCTGGAAAAGACAAGTTGTTCCCTCAAAGTCACCCCTGAAATCCGTATTTGAGGGACATGATGAGACACCGGTGGTCTTACCTGCCGATGTCCTCCCTGGTCAGGCAGGGAGGTATTGAAAACACCTTGGTGGCATTTTTGGAGAGCTTGCTGAGCTGTCTTCTGCCTAACCTGCTCATCTGCCCGAGGACAGACCCCCTTCCCAACTCCTTTCCTTCCCAGACTTCTGGATGTGGTAAAATAGTGACAGCAGGAAGTGGGGTGGGGCATCAGGTCCATCTTTCCCAAGGTCCAAAGCTGCAGCAGGGCCTCTCTCTCTCCTCATTGTAAATCTGCCTGAGAATATGTGTGGCAGAACAAGCAGTCCTTGATCTAAAATCTGCCATCCTTTGAAGAACCTGTGCTTCAGCGAAGCAGCCGACAGTTGCTGCCTGAAGAAGGCTGAAAAGCCACTCTGCAAAGCTCTGCAGTTTCATTTCTCTCCCCCTTGAAGCACCAGAACTGTACACTAATCAAGCTATTTCTGCTACAAGCTGGGGAGGAAAGAAAGAGAGATTGTTAGTGTTAATGCTATTTTTAAATACTTTGCAGACTCTTGAATAGGATGATGATGGGGGCCGTGTAAGGACCCAGACAGAGACAGATTGATGTGTGGTAAACACATCTGTTATTCTTCAACTGGGAGGCAGATCTTTCAGTAGTGCAACTCCGAAGGTACAGCAAGGAGCTGCTGTGAGGACTTGGCTCGCAGCCTCCAACAGGGCTTGGTGCTCCCAGTGCTCTCTGCCTGTTCCTTAGCCACCTGCAAGGCAGTGTTACCACAGAGGGGTTCACGCTCACAAAACTCCCCTGGGAATCAGCTTACAGTTGCACAGCATGTGTAAGGGTCGCTGCATGGATGCCAGAGCCCTCATGCACCTTCTCCAGGGGTGAAGCAATTGCTTGCTTCTGCATGTACCTTGCACCCTAGGGATGGGGTCTATCTATGAAAGCCTAGGGAAAGCCTGAGTACTTGCTTTTCCCCACCAGCTAAAGAACAAAAGAAACTCCCAAGCCTTGGTCTCACTGCAGTAGCAGGAAATGTTCCCAGGGGAGGGAACAGGATGCAAACAGGAAGGTGAGAAGGAGTCTGATGGAGAAGTTTAAAGAAACCCAAACTCAGGTGAAAAATTCATACTGATGGTTGATTTCTATAGAATAGGTTTAAAAAGACAATCTCTGTTAAACTCTCAGCTTTAAGAATAATTTCTATGCCATTCTGTCAGTCTCATCTCCCTAAAATTTCCTAAGGCTTTTCCATAAAGGTAAGTAACTTCTTTTGTAAGAAATTACATCTTAAGTGAGCTATCTATTGAAAACACAGATGGATCCTCCATCTCTTTACACCAAATCGATGCAGGAACAGCTTTTGAAAGTGCTTTCATAGAGACCCCGACTTTGATGAGGAGACGTTGCCACTCAACACACACCAACCACAGCAGCTCTCTCTGCACTGCCATTCCTAACAGCCAATATTAATCTCACATCCAGAAGGATGTGAACAGCCCTGCTTTCCACAACCACTCTACTGACAGCGATGTCAAGTCCTTCTTTTTCCAAAAGCAGATCATGACATGTCCTTTGTCTGTTCGTTCTGGGAGGTGGAGGGAGGATGGGGGTGGAGAACAGAGGGCAGTTGTCACCCAGCTCCTTGGCTATATGAGAAAGTGGCTTCTGTTTCTGAGCTTCTCTCTGCTCCACATCTTTCATCGACATCGCATTAAACAAGACCTTCTTTTGTATGAGGGGAATGAATGGTCCATGTAAGGGTCAAATAGCACTGCCTGCACAGGCTGGGACGTGCCTCACACAGTATGGGCTTGTCCGGGAGACACACAATCGCCATCAGTTGTATGTGCCCCTAAGGCTGCCTTCCCTCCTGGCACTGGACACAGGGGGGCAGAGTCCATGCATCCATCCAGGCAGGGAAGGAGGCGAATGTCAGGGCAGTGCTTCCCTCTTCAAGATCCAGTGCTGTATACCTGCAACATCTAGTGGGTGGTGAGGGCTTTTCTGCACTTGGTGTCCCCCCACTTGCTGGGTTAGTGCTTGGATGCAAATCTGGGCAGTTTGGTGGAGTTGCAGATGTAAAGTCCTGTATGAAAGAACCACATGTGGAGGTCACATAGGAAATTTCTCTTTATCTGGTGGTGTTCTGATCTCAGTAACAACTCCAGTTGTGATTTAAATGAGCAGCAGCTACAAATCCCTATGGATTCTCCGAGTCAGCTGCATGCCTCCTCCAACACAAGCATGCAAAGAGATCTCACAAATGCCACAGAAGCTTTTGATCACCCTCTGCTAGAACAGAATCTGCCTCCTGCTGTACTTTATGGCCTCACAGAAAGATGCATAAGATGCATGCTGATCTTTGCTGGTATGTACTTAGATGTTTGTTCATCCAGCCTTCTTGTGCCTGTGGGTCCCTCTGACTATGTCAGCTACTGATGACAGCCTTATGAGGCTGGGCAGCCAAACCTGGGCACAGCCTTCCCTCTTGAGAGGGATGAATCTGTTGATGAGAAAGCAGAATTTGTAAAGGCAGAGAAGTACATGGTTTCTGTCCGGTTTTATTTGCAATGTCTTTTCCTCTAAGCCTGCAGGTTCTCCCTCAGCAAGAGCAGTCTCTACCACTCCAATGCAGTCCTGCTTAGGTTTCTGCTTGGGAGATATCTTGGACATTACTGACTCAGTGCATTCAACACTCCTTGCTTGTTTTCTTGAAATCTCCTGAGCTCTGTTCAGGCCAAAGTGATTACAGCTTTGCTGAATGGCACAGCAAAAAAAGAAAAAAGAATTGAATGCCAAGATAGGCTGTTTCCATGTCCATCAGCAGTGAAGAAGCATTTGTCCATGGGCAAAACCAGGACATGAACAGGACAACAGGCTGAAAATGTGTCTACAGAAAAACTAAGGACTCCTGGTGATTGCTATCTTGTGCTGCACTAGCAGATGGAAAGGCTAGTGTGCTGGGCTCTTTGTTAAAGGCATCTCAACCTTTAAGTTTTCAGTTTTGAGTGCTTGTAATGCATGGCTGGTTAAGTTGCTTTTGCAATGTGAAACTCTCCTTCCAGCCTGAAATAGTGTTGCAAAGTAGTGCTGGGCCAATGTGAGGTGACAATGACATAGGAGGGCTCAGAAAGCCTTCAAACCTCTGGACAATCCTCTGCACGGGATATACTCGTGTTTGTGGGCTGCCTTGAAGAACAAGAGTCACTGTCACCCAACCTGAAACAGGTGGGAATACTCTATGTCCTTTACTGGTGGGCAAAGAAATGGGATGAGCTCATGAACACTGATATGGAATTCCCTTCCTCTCCATCCTCCTCCATCTGTCGACCTCGTCTCAGTACTGCAGAGGCCACTCTGCGTGGGAGACTCAAACGTTAATTCAGACTTTGGGCTTGCTTGGCTCTTAGCACGTCGCCCACACAAATCCTGCCAATAGTCATTATTGTGATATCTTCAGAGCTACTTCCAGTGAGAAATATTGGGAGAAAAATGATGGGTGGGTGTAACGTAATGTGCTGACATCACATGCACCTTGTACCCCCTCTTTATTTCAGTCTCATTTGTGATGAAAGGTCTCCTTGTTATTTCTGTGCTTCCCATCCCAGAATCATCAAAGGATCAGGCCAAGGGCATGACATAAACATAAATATACAGAGGCTCTGTGAATGTGTGCACACATGTGCTTTTGTATGTGGACCTGTGTGCACACCGACACTACACAGCCGTGCTGCACAAGAAGTAAAGTTAATGTGTTAACTCCTCAAGCAAGTCACAGTTCATCCTTCACCGGTCTTTGCAGGTCTGATTTTGTCAGAAAAGACTAATTTTATCAACAAGGCATTTATATGCAACCTTTACCTAAGGAGAGCTAATACTCTCAATAAGAAGTGTATGCATGTACTTTGTATCTTTTAAGACTTGGATATACTGGGAAGTTGAGTGGTGTGGCATAGAATAACAGTTATTGCTCTAGCTCTGTGTTGTGGGTTTTTTTGTTTTGTTTTGTTTTGTGTTTTTTTGGTTTTTTTTTTTTTTTTTTACTCCCTCATGTGCATAATCTGTTCTGGAATAAGAGTAATTACTCCAAAGTAAGAAAATGCTTTTATTCTAGAAAAGCATTTCCCTGAGGGTGAATTATACTAAGAGCAGAGAATGAACTAGTTTTTTCTGCCTTGCCAAACTTCGGGATGCAAAAATTGTTTTCTGATCTGCATCAGAAGGAAATCAGATTGAGATTTTTATCCACAGAAATAAAGCAGAGAGGTCAAGAAGAGCTCCTTAGCAGCCTGCTGATCAGTGTCTACAATGGGTGGAGGACCCACAATTTGAGGTCCCTTGACTGATTCATGGATAAACTTTTACTTGGAAACTCTACTTAGAGAGAAATGTCCCAGAAACACTTCATTGTAGTAAGTGTATATTCTGACTCCTATTGTCTTCTTTTTTTTTTTATTAGTTGAAATGTCCTTGTCCTTGAGAAAAATTTCATCTTTGATAAAATCAGTTGGTATTTTCCAATGAAACACTGGTTTGTTAAAAAATTCATGACCAGCCTTAGTAGTATTAGCATAGATTTAATGGTATAATTATCTAACTATAGTTATGCTGGTCAGTTCCCTGAGGTACTGAAGCTCTAAGCTCATTTTTTCGTGTGCGTGCGAGCACAAATGATAATGCAAGTCAAGTAATCCTCTCCCTTGAACACCAGCATCTCATCTCTTCCCTGCAACTACCCTCGCTAGTGGGGCTCCGTGGGACCTATGTCATCCTGCCTGTGCCCCCTCCTGCCATGCAGCCACCTGCCCTGCCCTTCCCTGGCTCCCCACGCATTTGCTAACATCTGGGATTCTCCTGAGGCTTCTGCAGACCCTCACCTTTTTAACACGCAAAATCCCCAGCCACTGCATCCCTCACCCCCGTGCTCTGTGTTTGCAGCATTTGCAGCATTTGCTAGCACCCAGGAGTGCTCTCAGGCTGCTGACCTTGAAGCAGCAAGCTCTGTTACCTCCCCACCAGCCCGCCTGCCCGCCAGCTTGCCTTTGCCTTCCTACAGCATCCTCCCCCTCCACGGGCACACTTTGAGCTTGTCGTAGCATCTGCTGCCCTCTCATTTGGAGTCTCACAGTGAACGCTGCTGCCCTCAGCTAACTGTCAGTATTTATCATGACATCCCATTAGCACAATCCACACTAATGACTGTGAAAGACGCATCCATTTCCATTTTCTAAAGGGCTTCCACTGGCTGAAATCCAGCTGCAGGGTGAGGTTGGGGAGGGCAGCAAGGGGACAAATCTTCGTGTTGACAGAGCGAAGCGTACATATCATTACCAAGTGCTCTTCTCCCTAGCGGCTCAGCAGCTGTCAGGGGCGAGTGAGAGATTCCTGTCTCGGCAGCTCAGCGCTCAGTCAGGGCGCTGCAAAGTGTGAACCGGCCATGGGAGAGAGGGGAATCGCTTCTCTTTGGCTATCTGCACTCATTGAACAGGTTTCCAGTTAACCAGACTGCAATTTTCCAAAGCTGCCATCTCTCTCTGAAGTGTGTGTTAAGAGTTAAATCTGCAGTCGCATGCCCAGTGTGGAAGAGCCAGGAGTTATTATGCAAAAGGTTAGTAGGCAGCCATGTGAAGTGTCGTGGGGAGAGTAGCCAGGACTGGGGAGCCACGATGCAGCCCCTTCCTACTCTCCATAGCACTTGGTTCACCCCAAATGTTCAGGTCTCAGCTCCTGGGGTCTATAATGCTACACTTGGATTTTTCCTCCCCAGATGGCTCCCCGTGAAGAAGGATTCACTTCTCCCAGTCATCCAGGGTCTTTACCCACTCCTTTCCAACACCTTCTTAAAACTAATCCTATTTGTGTCCCTTTCATCTGGCTGAATGGGAGTTTACTGCAAAGGAACTGAGCGACTTGTCTATCACTCTTGCCTAGAGAGGAAACGGGTTCATGGGAGATACTTGTACCTCTTGCTTTGCGGTGTCATTCTAGCTAGAGATAACTCAGTTCTGTTGCAATGAGACCAAAAATAAGGGTTACAAGGAATCATGGTTGTAGTCTGAGCCAAACCCTGATCTCTTGCAGCAATCCCTGGTGGTTGTTTTGGTTCAGGTGAAGGTAGAAGAGCATATGGCAGGCAGAGACTCAGAGCAATCAAACACAGTAGTACCATTCTCTTCTTAGGACCTGACATCACTTTCTTCTTGTCCCTCTCACGTCCCGACTCCAAAACCTCCCACCCACTGCTGGCACAGATCACTCTGCTACCCAGCACATAGACTACCATACAAGAGAAAGCAAGTGGAGAGAGCTTCCATTTCTGCCCGCAGGAAACTTTTCCACAACCCAAATCAACTTTGGCCATGTAACTTACCTCATGCTAAGTTGGAAATATCCTCTTTTGCTCCTGCTTATTCCAGCTTGTCTCTCTGCCTCCCAAGCAGCCTTGCCCTTTAGCTACTGATGAATAGCTCTGTTCACTTTTGGTCATCTATTATCCCACAGATATAGATTTAACTTCTGTAATACTTGCTGTAAATTTGACCTTCTAGCCTCCTGACTGGTCTCATAATTTTTCTCTGATCTACAGTTCCAGAAATTGCCAGAAGTGCTACAAGTAAACAGCTGATGTAAACCCTTGCCAGAGTCAGATTTCCCCCCCATCTTTTTCAGGCACCCAAAGCAACAAGAACCATTTTCATCACATTTTTATATTAAAACCTTCTGTTTAGTTGGTGCTTCCTCTCACCAGAACCTATGCTCTTATTAGAAACATTTCACATATCTTCTATTTGCTGAGTATGTGCTAGCAATATTTTAGCCTTGACTTTTTAAAATGAATCCCATCTGGACATTTCTTGCTGAGGTTTCCAATCTCTCTCACTCTGTTCCTTGTTTGCTTTGGTCTTCATTATTTCATCCCCAAGGATCCACAAAATAGTTGTATAGTCCGCCTTTGATGTCTATCCTTGTCTCACTGCTTGTGCACTCTCCTTTTGCATTTTAATTCATTGAGAAGTTTCTTGCTTATCCAAATGGGCCTTATGCTTAAATACCCAGACTTCCTGCTGAATAAGATTGTTTGTTCCTAAGCTCTCAGTAATTTTGCTTTAAGAATCAGTCAGGCTTCCTGGGTGTCTTAGCCCCTCATAGCAGCTTCTCAAATGATTCTGCCTAGAAAGTCTCTAAAAAAATCAGAGTTTACTCTGTGAAAATCTGGAGTATTAACTGTTGTTTACCTTCCAAACCATTCTGTACATCCTAAACTCGATGACTATATGGTTACTGTGGTCCAAACTACTTTCTGTGACAACATTCACCACCACTTCCCTGTGTTTG
Source organism: Empidonax traillii (assembly GCF_003031625.1). NCBI lineage: Eukaryota > Metazoa > Chordata > Aves > Passeriformes > Tyrannidae > Empidonax > Empidonax traillii. The sequence goes on along the minus strand of NW_020955239.1, from coordinate 2,908,110 downwards.
TGAGCAGGAAGAGCATTGCTTTATCCCTGTATCATTATGAGGTTTCTAGGACATACCTGGATTTCCTGTCACCCTCCCAGCAACTGTCTGGATGGTTGATATTCCCTGTGAGGATCAAGGTCTGCACTAAGGAAACTTCTTTTAGCTGTTTTTAGAAAGTTTCATTTACTCCCTCCTCTTGGTCAAGGGGTTTGTGATGGAACCCAAATACAACATCCTCATGTTTCTTTCTCTGATCCTGCCTGTCCTTCCTAAAAAACTTGCAAGTTATCCATAACTGTGGCTCCAGTTATGAGTAGCATCCTACCATCTCTCTGTGATCCCGTATGATCCTTCCTTGCTTGCTGCAGTCTGAAAGATGGAGAGGAAGCTGGATGAAGGTACACACAGTTTTTTCCATACGACTTCCTTTGCGTGAGAAACCTCTTGCACTGTGCTGGTTCCCAGCCATGTTTCCTCACCTTATGATCATCAGTACTGTGGCACACGGGTTCCTCCCCTGCTGCAGTCTGAAAAACTATTGTCTGGTGTTACTGAGCAGAAAAAAGTGAGGCATGACACTGAAAAAACGTTAAAAAAACCCACAGAAATATAGATATTGAGGTGTTCAGATTCAGAGTAAGTCTAAAAATAATAAATAGGCCTTAACAATAAAACATGTTACAGCTATAACCCATTTTTCACTGCTGCCCTCTAAAAAGATGGGTACTATACATCATATGCTGTGACAGGGTGGTCTTGCTAAAAGCAAAATGATGTGTGATGTGAGTGAGGGATTCATGGCACATTGGAGACTGTCTTGTCTTGCTTGTCTGGCTGAGCTTTGTGTGAAACTGATATGCTCTGATTATCTGTGATAATATAACCTGATGGCCAGAGGGAGCTCCATTACACAGCACTACAGCAGAAAGAGCTCTGCAAAACTTGGCTAAACATTTCTGAGTAGGCTGAGAAACTCTGATGGAGTAGAGGACTACTTCCAGTCTTTATTCCCCCAAGAAAAGCCATCTGAATGTCTTTTGATCATCACTGGATGGAAAAATTAGTCAAGAAGATGAATCAGGCCCTAGGGAGAAATGTAAGCAGGTGAATGGAGCTCAGGTGATTTTTGTCCTACATTTTGTGTGCCCAGTGGGAGGTTGCACACAATTCAGCAGGACCTTCTCCATTTGAGGTATTGAATGGCAGACAGCCTAAAGCCTTCTGGACCTCAGTCCAAACCTAAACCCCAAACACTTCCATCGCAGTTTAGAGATAAGTGAGAGAAGCGTAAGGAAAAATCCCAGACAAAAGCAGCGAGGCAAGCTGGCTGATAAAACTAATCAGACTGGCAGTGAGGAAGAGCTTTATTGTTACTACCTGGAACTGAAGATAAACTACCAACAAAATGGAAAAAGCTATTTGGGCTGAGCAGGGAGGGAGAATGGGAAGATTATGGGATGGAGCAGTCCAAGGAGAATCTTTGAAGCTGATTTACTATGTCTCTGGCCTGAATGAAATCCCGGGAAGCTCTGAACTATACTTCAGAGGTAGGGAAAAAA
>NW_020955239.1:2882828-2905065 GCF_003031625.1 Empidonax traillii | reverse complement strand
AAAAGAAGCCAAAAATAAGAGAAGTAAATTAGATGGAAAAATGTCAGTGCACCTTTGATGCAGTAAAAGAAGCCCTGAGACCAGAGTCAATGTTGATAAGCTCTGACTTCAGGAAACCATTTATAGCACAAATGTATATGACCAAAATAGGGTTGAGAGCAGTAGCCAAAAGAAGGACATGAAGAACAGTGTATTTTATATAAGGAAGAAAATTTGCCCTTGGGAGCCACGGAACAGTACTGTAGAGAGGCTTTCTGGCACTAAAACAGTTCTGCAGAGCTTTCAGGTCTGTGCTTGTTGCAGTGAGAGGCCAACATCCTCTAGCTTGTTTAAATACACAAACAGACAAGGGTACACATATAGCAAGGTGTCACTCAGTTTCACAGTCCTGAGGTGAAAAAACAAACAAGAAGCATATAAAAAATGGTTAATCACGGGAAGAATGTAATCCATGCATATGGGGAGCAACTGTGTGTGTACACTGCACAGAGCGAGGGAGGCAGGACTGCCTGTCTGTAGTGACAGTGGGCTTTTGCATCCCCAAAAGTGTAATGGTTCTGCTGAGGTAGGTTATCCATGCTGGCAGCCAGCCTGATAAAAGAAATCTAATTGCTCACGGGCTCCTGCACAGCTAGCAGTGAATGAGAGAAGGAAGTGCTAGCTCTAGTGTGGGAAAATATTCATGTTGCTTCCATGAGGAAATTAAAAGAACTGGAAAGTTATTCTGATTTATTCTTGAGATAAAGCTGATCACCATTCCTCAGGGAAAAAATAATCCTCTGATTGTATGAAGCCAGATCTAACACCAGAATCTGCCAAACACTACACACAAACACACACCTAATTGCTCAACATCAGCAATGACTTTTTGCTCACAGTAAGTTTAGACCCCCCCATCCTGCCCCTGGCTATGTCCCTGCCATCAGCCCTAACTCTCACACAGGAAAACAAGCTCAGCAAAGGGAGGTGGCTGTCTTCGAGGGTCAGGCAGTGAGTCAGACACACAGTTTAATCAGACAACGTGTGACTTTCCAGATGAGTGCCCAGTATTTCTGGCAATACCTCCTCCCCAAAACTGCCCCCAGGCCCTGGGTGGGATTTCACTGCTCAGTAAGGCAATGCACAGTGCGTTTGCAGAGAGGAGCCGCAGAGGGTCAGTCATTTTGCTGACAGGACACTGCTTCATCTGAAGGTTGCCAGAATTTCCTCTTCCCTGCATTGATCTTCTCCTAAATGACTCAGGAAAGAAGCAGCCATGGAGGAAATGTTGACTACCAGGCTGGCAACCTTGATGCAAATGTCCAAAGTGGCCAAGTCTGGGTGACATTAATCCTTTCAATGAAAGATAGCAGCAATAAATCTCCATAAGAGGTGGCGAGGTCTGATATATGAAGACAGTTTGAAACAACTAAAGTGTACTGTAGCTTGCCTGAACGATTCACACCTGCCAAGTGACACCCACACATTTCATTGTGCCTGTCAGTCTACCCGAGCCCAGAAGGGAGAAAAAAAAGATGTGGTGGTTTTTTGTTTGGTTCCCCCCCCCTCCCCCCTTCTCCAGTTACTGCCCTTCTGGGTGTTTGTGGGGCAGGTAACCTCCCTTCTCCCGCTGACCCATTTGCCACAGTGGCTGTCATGCTGAGACTCTGCATCCAGAAAAAAGAAACACAGTCAGGTACAGCGTTTTTGAAAAGTACATATGTGAAGGGTAGCAGACACGCAGTGAGGAGCCATTGTGCCAGGGCTTCCCTGGGGCAGAGTAGATGGGAATGTTATCTTCCGGAAGCAGTACACAAAGATCATAGCTTTTTATAGATCTAACCTCTTTGGACCAAAACTCCAGGCCAGAGAACTCATTTTTTTCCAAGCCTCATGATTAGTGTCTGACTACAGGTCCTGCAGCATTAATGCCTGTCTGAACACAAGCCGTGCCTGTGGCATGCAGGGCTGATCTTCCCCAACCTCGCCTGCCTCCTGGGGCAGAAAAACCAATGAGGGCTCCAGAGAAATGCATGTTCTGCCTCTGCCGCTTGCTTATTAGTTCCACATATCTCCTCTAAGGAAGAAGGCAAGAGACAAAGAGACAGTGCACCTACATCACTCTCTTCAACTACCTGAAGGGAGGTTATAGCCAGGTGGGGGTTGGTCTCTTCTCCCAGGCAACCGACAACAGGACAAGGGGACGTGGGCTCAAGCTCTGCCAGGGGAGGTTTAGGTTAGATGTTAGAAAGAAATTCTTTACAGAGAGGGTAATCAGGCGTTGGAATGGCCTACCCAGAGAGGTGGTGGACTCACCATCCCTGGAGGTTTTTAAGCAGAGATTGGATGTGGCCCTTAGTGCCATGATATAGTAATTGGAGTTGGATCAGGGGTTGGACTTGATGATCTTGGAGGTCTTTTCCAACCAAATCTATTCTATGATTCTATGATTCTATGATTCTATGATTCTATGATTCTATGATTCTATGATTCTATGATTCTATACCTTTCCTCCCAGCCCTCCAAGTACAGAAAAATGCAGTGAGAACTAAATGTGCCCAGACTTACCTCTCTTGTAGGCTTGGGAAGGGAAAGAGGCTATGGCTAATGCCACCTTGAGACGCAGGGTTTCAGAAAGGGGAGAGAAGAGCTCAGCTGGGAGCTGCAGGAGCAGATCTGATAGAGTTTGAGGTTGCTCTGGAGATGAGGGTCTCCAAAACATCTGCAGGAAAGACAGTGGTGCATACACCACTTTTGGGTGTAACATAAAGAAAGGTACAAGCATCCATTGAATGAAGCTTTAAGGAGAAAGCTGGGACCTCTTCATCTTCAACAGGGACTGAATTACTTTGGCTTTATGTATGTTGAGACAGTGAATGTAAGGATTTTTAATTCTCCCTGTCACGTACATGTAGATGCAGAGAATGGGGGAATGTCTGTCTGCATATGTGTGTGCATGAGAGAGAAAGAGGAGTGAAAAAATACACAGTCATCTTCTTTGCTTGGTCTAAGGTATGTGAGAAGGGATCTGACTCAGCATTTGGGGTTAGGCACTCTACCAGGGAAAGAAGTAACTCAAAAGTTGGAAGACAACATAGTTGCAGGGGATCTTAACATAATCTTAGCATATGGTTTCATAAATACTATTCTTCTGGTTCTCTGATTGACAGCAGGTTATGGTCCATCTAAAACCAGGGCAGCTCAGAGAGGTCTGGCTGGAAGACAGAAGGGGATGGTCCAGCAGCCTAGCGTAGCACTATATCATTTAAACAGAACTCTGCCTTCAGTTCTTCCCATGAGATTTCATGCATCTGATTTAACATCCTAAATAAGATATCAAATATTAATACAAAATATTACCTCTACCTCAGGGACTCAAAAGCTGTTCTTGCCATAAACTCAAGGCTTTCATTAAATAGGCTGGGGCTGCAGCTGTATTATTCTTATAGAAACAGATCACTTTTTCTGTGTCAGGGCACCACAGTGGTAGAGTTATGAGAGAGGGAATATGAGAGAAAACATTATGGAGCAAAAGAAATGATGGAAGAAGAGATAGAGGGAACAGAAACTGGAAAGCAGGAGCTGAGGAAAGAAGGATCAGAGAAAGGAATGAAGGTGTGTGATTATGGGGAGGGGAGAAGAGGCAAAAGAATGAAAAAAAGTGTGTGGCAATATGTTGCAAGAGAGAAAGAGAAAAGCTTGTTTCTGATTCATAAGGCTATGGTATAGTCCTGAGGGACCAAGGAATTACTCAGGAAATGCTGGGAAACTGCATATGATTAATAATTAGTTACAAGATGGAGTCGATTTTTTTTGCCTTGGCTTTTTCCATTGTTTTCCTTTTGCTCAAATTGCAAGCAGGTTAGCAAGCAAATTAGCCAGCTCGACCTTCAGGAGCCAGCCCCTCGGCTGGCAGGCAGAGAAACAGTACCCAGGCATTCATACCTCAAGTAGGAGGTGAGGTGCAGTGGTGCCCTCTGGCAAACAGACACTAGGACATGGTCTGTCAGTGGTGGAGATCCCTCATAAATCCAGGCAATCCTTACCCTCCTATGGTTTGGGCTATGCGGTCACTCTGACTCAATGAGTAAAACAGCCCCAAACTGCTTTGACTTATCTTGGTCTGCAGTGCTGTTTTGTCTGGGAGTTAAAGATCTTTCCTGGCTCTGCAGCTGCCTTTAGCTGGTCCTGCCTTGTACAAATTCTTTCCCTGCTACACTACAGCACAACACAATATTACCAAGTAATACCAAAGAGTTTTAGTTAAAGACAGTCTTCCAGATGAGAGAAACGAGTTCAGCACTCTCCACAATGCGATGCCACAGATGATCTTGTGCTTATGTTATGCTGATTTTTAGGGATTGCTACCCAAACCTCTAAAGGCAACAATAATGAAAACAGATGAAGGAGCAGCACAGTGTGAGTTTTGATTCTCCAAGCTCCCCATCTGCTTCCCCAGTGGATGGTCAGTAGAGGAGAATAACACATTCACAGGTGGCAGGAAAAGACCTTCTCTTTATTTTTTTGAGATTGGGTTTTTACACTGTGACTCACTTGACCAAGTGAACGTAAATGCAGTTCCTGGGTCTGCCGAGTTTCAGGCTAAAAGGAATCACAGTTTGGTCAAGCAGTCTGACCTTCTGTGCACTGCAGGTCTTTCATATTCTTATTCTGTTGCTACTGTAATGACAGGAAGAACTTGTGTTTCATAAAAGCATCGTTTTTTCAGATGAGTATTTAATCTTGATTTAAGGAGAGAAGAGGATGGGATGTCCATGCCTTATGTCAATGGCTGTTTACTGGTTAACCACCCTTCCTGTTGAAATTCATACTTTGCGTCCAGCACAAATTTATCCAGCTTCAGCTTCTGTTCAGTGACTTCTGCACTGTTTCTTTTCTCCTAGATTAGATATCCCTTTAGTAGCTAGCATTTTGTCCCCATGAAGGTACTTGTAAGTTGCAATCAAGTCACTCCTCTCTCCTGGTTTTGATAATCTAACTAAACTCAACACTGAGATTCTCATTGTAAGGCACTTTCTCCAGCCCTTTTGACATTTTAGTTTCTGTTTTCTTTTCTCTTTGATTTTTCAGCATCCTTTAAGTGGCAGACATCAGAGCTGAAGGTATTATTCTAGATGTTGTCTGACTAAGACTGTTATACAAACATAAAATAACCTTTCTACACCAGAGAAATAAGAAACACTAATTTCTTCTTCACTGAAAGCTGTTATTATCCCCCTTTGTCACATGGTGGTACAAGATGTTTATGCCTTGTCTGGCATTGCCACTAGATCCTCTTTAGAGTCAATGTGTCCTGAGATACTTTTGGTAGGAATATCTTGCACTCTTTCTTCTTAGCTTTGCATTGAACCATGTCAAAATTCATTTTGTCCGTAAGCATCCACTTGCTATTGAATGTAATTCAGGGTCCATGACCGCCTTTTCTCTTATATTTAGTACTCTGCCAAACTTTATGTCTCTATAAACTTTACTGGCTGTCATTTTTTATTTACTTCCAGATCATTAGGCATCAGGCCCAGTTCTGGTTGTGGAGATGTGTGAGACACCATCCTCATTTGAGGAGCTGTTCTTCCTGACAAGTCATTTTTAAAGGCCTTACAGCTATTTATTCTTAACCCATTTATGATGTGCTTTGTGGATGTTGTAAAATCATCACAGGTCTGTTTTTTAATCAGAATATCATGTGCTGTTAAGTGAATAGAAATCTGTGTGGTCATGTTCATCAGCTAAACTTGTGAATCCAGGAAAATCACAGGAGGTTTGACAAGTTCTCCTTCAGTAAGAACATGTTGATTTGCGTTAATTATATTTTTGCTCATTACTTTGTCAGCAGCTGACACCTAGCTATCTGACCTACCATTACTTGGAACAAGCTTGCATCTTTTGCTACATTAACACAACGTTAGTGTTCTCTTGGTCTATGGAGATTTTTCCTCCGTGCCAAGATTTGTTTACTGTAGATTACTCAATAGGTGACACAGTGAACTCTTTCAGGCTCTTGGGTACAAGTCATTCAGATCTGGAAACATTAAAATATCTAACCTCAGGAGGTGATGTACAATAGCTTCAGATGCTAATGGACTGGAAAGCACTTCTTCATCCTCTTATGATTTTTGATTGTTTTTTATTTGTTTGTTTGTTTTTGTTTGGTTTTTGGTGTTTTGTTGTGGTTTTGGTGGTTGTGTTGTTGTTGTTGTTGTTGTTGTTGTTGTTTTTAAATAATACAGACCAGAAGAAGTATTTAAGTCAGTCTCCATTTTTCCAATATGTAATAGAATATTATCTCCACTGGTCATGAACTCATGCAATTGATAGAATTTATTTAGTCCTTAACCCACTTAAACTTTTCTTTTATTGTCCTTAGCTCTACCAGACACTTGTTTTCAACTTGTGATTAGTTTACTTTATCAATTTTCTTTATTCACAACTTCTAATTTATATTGATTGTCGCCCGTTTCCTGATACAGTATAACCCGTTTGTTGTACATGTCTTACCAATTTCTGATTGCTGATTTGACTCTGCAGCTGAATAAGGATGATGAGCTCTCAGGCAAAGCATCCCTTTTGTTGATTGCAAAGCTATACTTTTGTTTCTAGCAAACTTTTCTGTAAGACCTGCCAATTTTCATTCATCTTTCATGCCTAATTTTTCCCCATCAATTTTGCTTGTATTTTTCTTCTACTCTTGAGAAATTAGCCCTTTGCAACTGCCCTCTGTTTGCCCATATTTAATGTAATCATCTTGCAGTCATTATCATCTATAATTTTAGAAACATTTAAACTCTGTCAGCACCAGCATACATCCTTACAATCAAAGCTCATTAAAACAGCAGTTTTATTTTTTTCCTTCTGCAGTAGGTATGAAGAAGAGACAGGTGCCTAAAGAATAACCCATCTTATTTTCTGCTTTGATTTAACACTTTGGAACATCCCTGTACCTGCCTGCCTCCTGAGTTTTATTAGGTAGTATATTAATCCATATGCATTCAACATCCTTTGGTTCTGGATTATCAATAACTCTAAATCAAGTAATGATGTCTTTAAGGCAGACTGCCACCTCTACTTCTTTTTTTTTGCTCATTTATTCCTAAACCAATTAAACTCATGGATTTTAACATTCTAGTCGTGTGAATTGTCCCAGCACGTTTCAGCAATGCCAGTTATATCAATGAGAATTTCTAATTCTCTTTCTTGTTACAGGGTCTCTTTGCACTGCAACATGAGCAGCTGAAACATTGCTTCCCATCTATGCTGCCATATCAGTGTAGTTCCTCTGTGATGGGCTGAGTTCAGTGTCAGTTTGTCACTCCTGCACTCTGTGGCTTGTCTCACGGGTGTAGAACGTGTGATCTGGTATCGGGATGGTATCAGCATCCTTGTTTTGTAACAGTGCTAGAGGCTAGCTTTGAGATGGCTTGCTCTTTTGCCTACAAGAACCAGAAAAATTACTGCCTTGGAACGAGGCACCTCTCAAGTCTGTCTTCAGTTAGCTCATGATAGGATATTTAGTGCTGAGACACACTAAATAAGGGAAGGCAAAGATGTCATTGTTTCTCATATTTACAGATGCAGGGAGCCTTGTGGGGGTTATTGGGAAAGGTACCTCTTGTACTTTGGTCCAAAGATGATGAGATAGAGTCCAGGACACAGCTGGGATCTGTGCAACTGCTCTGGAAGACAGGGGGTCGCTTAGATAGTAGCGGTAAGGTAAGTCAGAATATTTCCCTCTGTGCTTCAGATAAATGTCTTTCTTGCCTGAATTGCTCTCCCTCTAGTTAAATATCACAGGGTTCATTGAAACTGGTCCAGTGGTGCTGGCCACATCACATGCTTAGTTGCTTAGTAATAGGTTGAGAATCAGTGACACCTCTCCATCTTCCCAAGGGTTTTCAGAGAGCAGTGTTTCAAATCGTGCAGGCAGGAGCTTCCAAGGCAGATGAGCAACTGTCCATCATAACAGGATGCCTCCTCTGTAACCTCGCTGGGAGAGATGGTTAGATAGGAGAAAAAAATCTTCACAGCAAAAGACATCAAACATCAATAATAAATTTCAGACAGGAGATCTGTAAATGCTGATAGTCATACACATATAGATAAGACTAATAATACAGATTAGAATTTCTTTATAATCCCTTGAAAAATTCTTAGTTTTATAAACAACCAATCCCACGAGTGTTGTGATCCCACTCATCGATTTCAAATCCTTCTGATCACCAGGAAAGAGAAGTTGACCCAAGTGACAAGTGTTTTCCCAACCCATAGCAGGTTTGCTGGGTTCTACAGGAACAGAGTATAGGGAGAGAGGCAGCATTGGTTCTTCCTGGAGCAAGACAAGCACTTACTTGACCAGTATCCTCACCTCCTCTGTAAGGGAAAGACTCTTTGGTTACACTTCAACAATGGCTAATAGGGAAAAAATCAAAGCAAGAAAAATCAGCTCTCCCTAGCAAAACACATACCTTTATCAGAAATCTGCTTTTGGTCTATGCTTATCATTAGACTCTCAGCCACAATCTTTTATCACTAAGTGCAACACCAGACAGAGCTGTTATTTGCTCGTGTGCCTCAGCTTGCTCTTGTTCAGCATAAATAAACAAACAGTAAACACTCAAGAGGGCAATGAGTGGTTTATCTGGGAAAGGCAGTATGTAGAATGGCAATTAGTCTAAAATCTGATTCTGGTGTAGGTTTACAAAACATCCATGCTAAAACATGTGGAATATTGTTGTCCAGCTTACTGCAAATCATAGCTTCCATTGCCATTGAACACCGGTCAGGATGGGTACCTTATTCCTTTGCCCCAGACTGCTTTCTCTGCCTGCCTCTGATTCATCTCTTCCCTTGTCACATTCAATGCATTGTGAACATCAGGTCACCAAGTACTAGCACTTGTGTCACTCCAGGCTGAGGAAAAGCCCAGGTGCCTGCTGCAATGCAAATTATTCAGAAGATGCTTGGTCACCTGTCTGCTGAGTCAAGCATTTAAAAGAGGATACATCCTAGGAAGGGGAAAATCAGCTGTTTCCTCAGCCTTTCATCTGTGTTTGCATGATAAAGTGGAAGAGGAGCTCAGCTCCATTTGAACAGTATAATCTGGCTGAATTGTCAGCAATGCTGTAGGCAAAAGGTTTAACAGCAGTGTGGCTGAAGAGAAGCATATTTGTCACAAAAACTCCTCAAAGGGCTACTCAATGCTGGCAGGGGGGTTCTGGAGTGAAACCCTGGGATGATGTGGATTTGTTGTCAGGTGGTTGTTACCTTTCCTGATGTGCCAGGGCAGACTACAGAAAAAAAAAAAAAAATCACACCATTACATTGCAACATGCCTTGGTGGTGCTTAAAGAGCACGCTTGGAGGGAGCCACCTCAGGACATGGGCACTGCAATTCATACTGCTTAAGCTCTGAGCAAAGCACTGTTTACACCCCAAGTCTCTCCATGCAAATGTGCCCCACGCCTTCAGGATTGGAGTGTCAGGATTTATTCTACCAGACTCTGAGACACTATGACAAATTCGCATCTTCAGCTAGATCTCACGAATTCCACCACTTCCCCCAGCATGTAGCTCTACTTTGTTCCATCACTAGCGGCTCTTTTCATTTCAGCAGGACAGCTGAGGGAATAAGATATTCATTGTGAATAAAAGAAATAGCAGATAACACTTCAGGAAACTAGAATGTGTAAACTGTCCTGTGGGTCATATGTTCAGCCTTCAGCAGGAGGAACCGGGAGCACGACCAGAGCTTTAGCTTTCAGTGGAGCAAAATGCTTCAGGCTTTCATAAGTGACACATTTTACTATTCTGCTGCTAGATGTGCAATGATTTAGGAACATATGAAGGCATGAGTTCTCCAATGTCACTTAGTCTAGCCCCTTCTAACAAAAGCAACTGTACCACAATGCTTCCTATAAACTGATCAAGTCCCAAGTAGCTCCTCTCGCCCTGGACCCCACATAAGACCAAAGACTATGAAAGCCTTTGAAGCATCTAAACAAAGAGAGGAAATAATTGCCATAGTGGCAGAGAAAGTTCAGCTGCTGAACACTGATACATTCAAAGTAATCATCTTACTGAGCCGTAAATGTTGCGGAACCTAAATTAGCTGTTCCTAACAATCAGGTTATTGAAAACTTGTGCTTCATTCCAGCATAAGTCAAAAACAAACAGAGGAAGGAAGAAGAATACAGCACTTCTATATGTGTTGGTAGAAATATTTATTGAAACTTATGTTTGTGATTGCAGAATTTTCATTCCGTGGTGACTTGTGCTGACTGAGAGTGGTTACAGCTGTCCCACAGGATGGTGAGGCTGAATGCTGAGTGTGTGCATCGTGTCTTTAAGTCTGTCTCTAAAGCACACAGTTTTAAATGATGCTGTATTAAACTGTAGTTATCATAATAATCTACAATAAATCATATGCCAAAATGATCCAGGCTGAGAATTTTCATAGTGTTTGTCTTAGTGGGAAGAGTCCCAAGAAATGCTAACTTTACTTTTCCAGTTGCTGTTTTATGCTTCCCTAACCTAAGTGTTCTTGCTTGTATCTTCTTTAAACTAAGGGATCCCTTCCTTCTCAATCTTTCTTTAACAGCAGCCTCCCAAGCAGATAATCATTCATGGCACCTGCCTCTGAAATTCTTCCATTTCTACTGCCACTGCTTGATGGCTGGTGGCTAGGAATGAACACAATATTCCATGTGAAAGCACACTGTTGATTTATTGAATGGCTTTATATTTTCAGTAATCTCTTTCATGCGCAATTTCGTGCTACTGATGCTAGAGGAGTAAATGGATAAAAAATGTCTCTCAAATGCACTAAAATGGAAAATAGGGAGTACAATCTCTTCCTTCCCCCTGGAAAAGTAACATATCTAACACCCTGTGTACTGCACATCCATCTTTGCTTTTCAGAGAGGTGAACTTTTGACTTTCAGTGTGACTTACACAAAAGTTGGCATTTATTGTGTTACTGTCCATTTTCAAAGTACCTGAGAGATGGGATTCAGTCAGCTAAAAATGTGAGTAGCTTTTATTGGGCTGAGATATGCTAAAGAAGGGGAAGCTAAAGGACTTTTTTCTTTGCCAGTAACCATTTCTGTAAGTGGATTTTAATATCAGGCATCTGTAACTGTTTAAACAAAGTATTCTTTTTTTTCATATAAAATATATGGGTCATCCATAACATTTATAAAGATATATACCTACACTGAATTTCTGAAATCAGGTCCAGAATATGTTCAGAGGCACTTAGACCAAGTATTAAACCCCTCTTTTTCTTTATGGCCTTTGTTCTGAAATTCCCCCTATGAATATACCATCCCTTGGAATGCAGCACATTAGCAGATCAAAAATGTGTTATGCCCTAAAAAAATAATTTTAAGAGAAGGAGACCCCGTTCCTCCCCATATCCTGTGGAAAATAAAAATCAAGAACTTCTAGGAAGTCGAGAGTCACTGATTCCTTCTGGGCACCTCTGGCATGCCCTTCTCAGCCATTTTATGAATCCCTAATAGGTGCAGTTGGACTTTAGGAGTAGAAGGAGCATTATCCTTGTGTCCCTAAAGTAGCAATGTGGACACACTCACAGGCTGCTGTGGACTGACTGCTGGCAGCCTTCCTGCTGACTCTGGGGTTTTTCTGCTCCTGTAAGGACTTAAAGATGAAGATTCTAGACATACAGGCTCTTCGACTCTATCTATCTTGGCATATGCCAGTGTACATAAAAGAATATGTGGCTCTGTGCTGTAGCTGTCTGCTAGAGCCAACTGACAACAAACAAAAGAAAAATACAACTATTGTCATTATCATCAATTGTCTTCTAAACAATAAGGATCACCCTTACTGACCAGGAGCCCAGTTTCACAGAGCTTTGATGAAACAGGCAGTAAGATGACCTTGCATCCACCTTTCCATCTATTGTCTTCTCCAGTGTCCAATATTACAGTTTCTCAGTGTACAGCCATGCAGCATGGCCCACTAATTGGTCCAGGAGTTAGTCCTAATAAAAATAGGCAGCTGTGTGAATAAGGACATCTAATTTACTTTATTTTTGGCATCGAAAGTCACCTGAAGTTATCCTTGTTGGTGTAGAATCAATCCAGTCTTGGAGAGAAACCTCAATTTCCATTATAGCCATTACTACAGAAATGAACATGAGAAATTCACAGAACTTTCATTCACTTATGATTTGCACATTTGTTAGCAGATCTGCTGTACATAAATATCTTTGCCAGGTACTTGTAACAAGTACTGAGTTATTATTCTGGGCTGGCAAGTATGAAGTATGAATCTTTAACTCCGAGTGTATCTTGGGGATTAAGAACAGTTGTGCCTCTGAATTTTAGCCAACGTGTATTTGATGCCAGCCTACCTATCAGCAGGCAGCACAGGTGCTTAACAGACATGGATCTAAAAAGTAATGTCTAAGGAAGTTAGAACTTCTTGTAAATACCTTTGGATTAAGAGTTTGCTAGATGATACATTTTAAAGTGAAATGGAGGGCTTCTCATCTGTTATTTGATCTTGCTGATGTTTATCACCAAAGAATCTGAATATTTAGCAGTGAATGCACACAAATCCTGCAATGAGACAGCAGAGAAGTGGTGAGCCAGCAGTGTAATGATCTGCAAGAGACAGTTCCCCTCTCTACAGCTCTTTTAGCATTACATTCTCCTGCTATGATTAGAGATATTTGGATGTGGGAACGTGAGGAGATAAACAGATGAATAAAATGGATGAAATGATTCAGTATGATAAGGTTCAGGTCAGCAAACATTAGTTTGATTGGTCAAGAGCAGCCTCCATCCTTGTACGTTTCCAAGATCAGAGTGGACAAAGCCCTGAGCGACTCAGTCTGATCTCATGGATGACCCTGCTTAGAGCAGGGGATTGGACCAGATGATCTCCTGAGGTTCTCCCTTTCAATCTGAATTAAATTACTCTATGATCCTGTTGCCAGGGTCCCAAATCAGTGTTCTGATGCCAGAGCTTCTTCAGTCTGGCGTGCTTTCTTAGCGGACTTCAATCTTGCTATTAGTTTCACTCCTTGCAACTAACACTTTGCATTCTGCATTCAGTGAAACCAAGGGTCTGGAAAAAGAATATGAGCAGGGGATATGTGGCTGTGAAATTCACAGCCAGAGCTCTGACTAAAATTGATGAACAGTAACCATAAAATCCCATCAACTTTACCCAAACTCATTTACCTTTCATTAGGAATAGCAAACTATGGTGTCTGTTTTCCACTCATGACATCCCCTCACAAAAATATGGCTTTCATCTTTTTTTCTGAGTTTCACCCACCCCCCAACTTGTTTCATTTAGCCAGAACACTAAATCATAATTTGTTTCATTTGATGTGGACCATCTTTCATCAGTCATATTAAGCAATTTAATTCTATTTCATTTCTAATATAAAAATATTTGTTTGTTTTAATACCCCTTCCTCAGCCTAAACAAACAAAAAATTGGAAAAGAATCAAGTGCTTCTTTCATTCTGAAGAATTAAAATCTCTAAGGGAACAGGCATTTCTCTTGAGCATTTGTTCCTTTGAAAACTCAGTTTTTGTTCAGAAAAAAAAGAAAAAAAAGGAAAAGCAAGCCTTTGATGAACATATTAGCAGTTCATTTTAACCAGGAAAATAAATGAAAGTCTCTCAGAGCAAAAAGAGCCAAATAGCCTCTTAAAACAGGTAACTGCCTGCAATGTTTTTTTATGGACTGGTGAACTTGGCACAGCATGCTCCCAACATTGCTTTCTCAAGACATTTTCCCACCTCCACCTTAAGGCTACTGTGCTATAGAAATCCCTACACCGTGGCAGAAATCTCCCTGTGAATGTCTGCAATGCATAGAGGGGCTATATATAGTCTGAAATCAGGTTAATTGTCTATAATAGTGCCCTTCACTCTCTTTGTCAAGTTTATTGTTGTTGAAAGATGTCACCCTGACAACTGCTGAGACGGAAATCCCCCATCCTCCACAGGAGAATGGAATGGACTCCAAATGTAGGACAGGCTTCAGCAACTTTTCATCCCTCCTGATGACACTGTGTACAAGGGGGGCAACTGTGGTGACAGCTTTAACCTTGACAGTTCCTCAAGAGCATCAGGAGAGGACCGTACGTAAGAGATAACCATTACTGGATGGCAGACACTTAGGGTTACTTTTGAGTGGAAGAGATTTGAAGTAGTCACATGATTTCAAAGTCAGAAGCTTCACACCTTTTTGGGTATAAAGAGATTTCTATATCTTTTCAGCTCCGTGAACTCCTTGTGCAACACTGTGGGTAAATGACAACTCCTTGGAGTATGAATTGCTGTTGATGGCACAAAGCAGCCAGAAGAAATTATTATCACAAAGGTGATCACAGCCCAGGTGGTGCCCTCACTGACCAGGCACAGTCCCCCAGCACCAGGAAGGGTGTTGATGGAGGCAGAGTCCCCTGACAGTCCCAGACAAGGAAAGGGGATCAGTCAAGTTCCAGGTTTCCACCAGGGAATAAGACAAGGCTTTCTACAAGGTGGATTCAGTATATCTCTAGAGAAGGAATTAATTAAGCCAGTGCAGTGCTGAGCACAGGTACACAGACAACACAGCCCAGGAGATTTATTGAAGCTCAGGTCTGGACTAATGGGCAGAGGTAAGTCAGCCAGGGCAGTTAAGGTCTGCCAGTGCCTTCAAGGCATGGCACATAAAAAGTTGTAAATAAAGGGGAGCTCCATTAAACAGAGAATGTGAACACCAACCACAGAGAGGTGGCTCATACTATCTTGTGAATAATTGCCTTAGGGCTATGTGTGAACTGATTATTCCAAGTTTTTTTGTTGTGCTTTTTTTTTTTTTTTTTTTTTTTTTTTTTTTTTTTTTTTTTTTTTTTTTTTTTTTTTTTTTTTTTTTTTTTTTTTTTTTTTGTAAAAGATAGAAAGCATTTTCTTTTTGCACTGGGCTACAGACAGTAATACATGGGCACAAAGGATACACATCACTCAGCAGAACAGCTGTGGATTCAGTACAGTACAGAAACGTATATTAGGAAGAAATCAAGGGTAGGGGGAGAGGAAGAGTTTAGCCCAAACAAAAGAGCAGAATTTGCAGGACAACCCATGAGGTGAAAACAACCACTGCTGCCAATTTTCTTGTGTCGAGATCTAAATGGATCAGCGTCAGGAAGGCATTTCTTTCCAAAATATACGTGAAAACATGAGGCATGTCATCAGCTATTTTGCTACGTCTTAGAACACATCTGTCTGATCATTTTTCAGGAGAGGATGCTGGGATAGATGATGAACTAAACTGCTCTAGCATATAAACGTCTGCTATTTCTCTGGCTGCTTTGGATATGCAAAGCTTCATGTCCCAGGGAGATAGGTTGGGGGAGCTTGCAACATAAGGTGTGAAGATGAGGCAGTAACAGGGATTATAATAACCAGAAGAATCTTTACTTCTGTCTGGAAACATGATTAGGACTTGTTAACTTCTGTGGTCCAGTCCCTAGAAAAATGTGGCATACCACTGTCTCCGAGCTCTCCCTGCATAACACTTCATGTGTTATTTGCACATGAGGAGGAGACTCTGACAGCAGATGCTGCAGGAAAGGGAATCAGTGAATATTTATTCAGATTCTGCACAGCTGCTCATCTCCACTCCTCCCCCACTCTCTTTTGTTTCTTATTCATGAGGACGGGTGTGAATAGGGTTCTGCCTGGCATGTACGTTTGGGACACAGCTGTGGCAGGGGTGTTTTCTGCATTAGGAGAGAGAAGTCATGTAATTAAAAGCATTCTGACATGCAGTTCAAGAGCTATAAAGCACAGCACATCAGCAAGGGAGCCACTTACATGGCCTGAAGAGGAGAGGGGAGCAAGCTGCAGACACCTCCCACAGACTGAAGTTTATTTGCATGAACCACTCATGAAATAATTACCAAGAGCAACAAAAAGCAAAGTCTGTTTGCTAATGATTCATGAGCTGGATAAAGGGTTGAATTAGTTGGATAATTTATTTGTTAAAATAATCTAGCCAGCTGTAATTAGAAGGCTGGATAGAGTGATCTAGAAAGAGAAGGGAAACATTCTCAACGGCATATGACCTTCCAGAGGGTATTGTTTTTGAACACAAGCATTCCTAAGAGCCTGTGAGCTTGCCTGGGTGCAGGGTGGATCTGGTGGAGGCCTAGGAACCAGGATGCTTTTTTTTTTTTTTCTTAGTGTTGGGATCCTTTCCTTTCTTGGCTTTGGCCTATTTGAGCAGTTGGTGCTATTCCCAGTGGCTTTTGGGTATAGATCAAAGCATTGCTAAAATCACTTTCAAGTCAAGCAGAGAGCATTTGGAATTAGATCAGCAACTAGCTTCATTTTAAAAGAGTTAGAAATTTTCTGGGTTTTTTTTTTTTTTTTTTTTTTTTTTTTTAAATATAGTAGGGCGTTAACTTTCCTACAACTCTTTCCATACACTTCAGGTCTTCTCTCCAATTCCAGCTCTAACGACAGAGCTGAGACAGGGACGCCCCTTGTGTGAGGCACCATCCCCTGGGGACAGTGCATCTAACCCATGATGAATATCTACAGGGCTGTGTGATCGATCCCAGCACTGCTCTTTTAGCTTGCCAAAGTGCTGAGCTCAAATGATTCCTTGTCTGTCAGCTGGCCTGACCCTGACACCAGCAGCAGAGGCTGACAATTCTGCCTTGTCCTTGGCTTTGCTGCAGGGCTGTTTTCTTCTCCGCTGAGTGGGGAGCATGGAGGTCAAAGAACTTGGCTGAGCAACAGCAGGAGGGGAAAGGGGCCACAGGCAGGTAGGAAGCTCTCAGTGGTGTCCTGAAAGTGTGAGAAGTAACCCACCTATTGCTTTGTGCAGAGTAGTCACCTCATCCTCAAGAGCTGTCAAGCCAGCTTTTGCTACGGACCTTCCCCTGAGTAATCACCTCCAGCCACACTCGCATACTAACAGCCATGAAAAAGGTGGAGCAGCCCCCTTGGAAGTTATCTGCCTCCCCTGGGCCACTGAGGAGTTCCTCTCTGAGCCCTGTCTCCCTGTTTCAGCCTAGCAAGCTGTGTGACCGGAGATAGGACCCTCCTCTGTCGAAAGGAAAATCCCCTGGACAGAAAACAAGCACTGGCTGACCCAAACATCAGCAGTTGTGTCAAGCTCACCTCAGCTGGTCTGTAGTTCAATCATCCCTCTATTTTCATGGACCTGCCCTGAAGCCCTTGGAACAACATTCAAATGTGCCTTTCCTTGAAGCTGCAGTGGAATGTTGAATGGATTCTTGCAGTTCCCTGTTGCAAGATGAAGCAGCGAGAGAAGATCATATGCTAACTGTGCCCTTGGTTTTCTAACAAAGGTCTTTTCTAAGTGTTCTCCCTCTAAACTATAAGAATACTCCCTTGCACTAGGAGAGGTGACAAAACTCTCTTTCATACACGTGGGATGCTGCAGTTCAAGACAAGCCCTTCCAGACCTTCCCATTGCTGGGAGGGCTAAGGCTCAGCTGGTGCCAGCCAAAACAGGGTGAATGCTTCATATAGCAGTTAAAAAGACTTCATGTGGAGAAGCCTATTTTTTGAACAGCTATGCAAATTGATGTAATCATTTCTAGGATTTGGAGGTTGGTCTTCTAAGGTGTATCTGGGAGCTACAGGGGATTTTGCATCCCTCCCAGGGGAAAATCAGTAGCATTCAAAGAGAAACAAGTCTCTTAGATACTGAAAAGCAACTGTTTGTTGCTATCTGTGTAGCAGTCCTGTACAGAGGGGTTTGAGAAAAGGGTGGGTGGGAAGGGTTTCCACGAAATCAAAATAAGACTGTGAATCATCAAAGTCACACTGTTGTGAAAATGTGTAAGACCATACTAAGACGTATGGCTAGACTCCTGTTAAGAACTTGGGAAGTAATCTTTCAGCACTAGTATTGGTATGATCTCATCTTAACAACTGGCATCACACTTCAGAATGTTTGTGGATCAGCTGGGCAGAGTCTGGGAGGAGGGTGCTAACAAAGGGCAGCGGTCAAGAAACCAAGATGTGTGAGATGAGACAGAAAGAACTGGGCTAGCCTAATCTAGAGATGACATTGGTTGAGGAGGAGGATGTGAAGCACAGTCTTCAACACATAAAAGGCCACTGCAAAAAAATATGGAAAAAAGAATTCATATCTATGCTGGGAAAAGGAAATGTAATGAACTGCGACAAGAAGAATTCCAGGCTACGGATGCACTGAAGTAGATTGTCTGAGATGGGTGAGTTTCCGTCATGGTAACTTTAGATAAATATCTGCCAGGAATGGCCCAGATATAAGAAATTCTCTTTCGGGCAGGAGGTGGATAAAAGGAATGTTTGAGGTCCCTTTTAATTTAAAATTTAATAAAATTTTTTTACTTGTCTACATTCAGTATGATGAAGCCTCACTCAGGGGTTAGGATTTTGGCACTGGAATATGGGGAGAAGGACTGGACATTAGCTCATTGAGCCCTGAGAAGGGAAGCAGAGTTTCCAAGTCAGAATATGCCATCAAAAAACATTAATTTTGTGCATTAGTATGCCAAAGAGAATGCTGTCCACACATCATTAGGAGTCAAGACCTTTAAAGTCTGCTCTACACTGGCAGAGAAAACCAAATTTGCCCCAGTAGCCTGTGTAAAAACCATAAAAATAAAATTCTCCCTCATGCCCAATTATAATGCACTGGCTACTGAACCTGATTTGTTTGTCACCCTCCAGCCCAGTGATGGTTGCCTTCCATCAGTGCTGCAAGTACAGCAGAAAGGTGTGCAGAATACTTTGGGATGAAAGTTTCTCCCTACAGAGCCATATGGCCACAAGCAGATAACGCTGTGAGCAGCATTCATTAACAATTTCCAAATCTGCAGCAGCTGGAGCGTGGGATCATTTTAAAACATGACTGATTTACTTCCTGCAGCCTTGAAAAGGAGGGATCGGATGGAACCCATATGCACAACACATTTCTCTGAACTTATCAAACAAAGCCACATGTATCTCATTACCATCACACACACACACACACACAGGAGTTACCTCTTGGGGAGGGTACTTGGAGAGGCTCATAGGACAGATGTTGGTGCAGCACTGGCAGGAGACCAGGTATCCCAGTTGCTGGTGTGGCTCCAGAAACTGAGCAGAATAGAGAGAGAGGAAAGAGTATCTATAATAAACCTGATGAAAACAAAGTATTGGGCTACTATTTATTTGAGCTACAGCAAGAACAACAATAAAAGCTGTCAGAGGCAAGGACTGTTCTTTCAGCAAAACTGTTCTGTGAAGGCCTGTAATGAGCTGCACTCACCTAAAAATAGCGTTCAAGTTAACACAGTGTACCTTAATTTGTGGGACAGTGATCCATCTTTGAGTCCACCAGATGTTACTTCATTAATTATTGACAACAACATGGCATTTCTGTAGCACTTCATAGTGTTAAAAGAGTTTTATAAATAGATAGATAAAAAATTAATCAATCAATTTTGTTAGACAATTAACTAGCATCCACCATTTTAGGCTGAGATGATGCCAAGATTTTTTTTTTTTTTTTTTAAAGCATGCAAGAAGGGAGAGACTGAGCTTGCCAGAAAAAAAGATAAATGCTTCCAGCCTAAAAAATGTGGAATAATTTCTGAATGCTAAGCAATAGGGTTAAATGTTTAGAGCTTCCAAAAATTTTGGGCACTGGGACGGAATTCATCTCCCTCCCTTGATTGAATGCAGACATTTGCATGTAGGCTCATCATTGTGGACTTCCTTTATAGTCAGCAAAAAGAAGTGAACCATGCCCTTCAAGTGCCTGTTCCTTGTGGCTGATCATAAAAAGAGATATTGTAGATGTCAAGGTCTGACGTAGGCATTGCACAGCTGGGGGAGAAGAATCCTCCCCTGACATCTCCTTTGAAAGTCTGTCGGGCAAACGTTTTGAGCTCCAGCCCTGGAGCTGCTGCAGTTTAATTCTTTAAAGATGATGTGAATGGTACCTCAGGGGAAGGACGGCAGGGCAGGGCACGTGGCAGGCACAGGTCCCAGCTAGCGCAATAATGGCACTGCCTCTGCAAAGGCGTTGTGTAAGGAAAACACCTGCCAGAGGGCATGGAAAGCTCTGCTCCTCCAGTGCCTCCACGTGGGCTCTGCCTGTGAGCTGCACTGCTGCAGAGAGTGAGTGTCTGATGCCTGGGTTGTGAAGGAAACTGTTTCCCTGGAACGCTAGGGCACGTTTATCCTGGCTTTTGGGTTGTGTTTAAATGTGGCAATGCTGGGGCTCTTGCCGGTAAGCACAATGGGCGGTGGTCACTGGTAGCTGTGCACGCTGACACCCCAGCTCTGTGCACGGTCTCTGTGAGCTCAGAGGGGCTGTGGTGGTGACAGGAAGCTACAAGCTGAATAGGCATTACTGATAAATAGGAACAATATCCAGAAAAGGACTGCAAAAGTCCCTGCTCTGTTGTGTCTGCAAAAGGCATCAGAACTGCTGATGCACTGCGCTACATGAGCTCTTTCAGCCATTTCTCTATAGCAAATGAACTGGAGTTTGTTTTAATGTGCTTTTTAGGATGAGAGAGGTTGGCTGAGGAATAGGAACACAGAGAAGATGCTGAGGAACAAGAGCATGAGGAACAAGAGCATAGAGCGACGATACTGTGCAGGTTGTATAGCATGCCCTTAGGGCTGAGAGACTTGCCATGTAAATCACCCAGACCAGGATGCCCTTTCTGGACAGAGGAAGCCATCACTTATCTGAGTATTTAGGATTTCTCCTTCCCAGCTGGAAAGGACTTTAGGACTGTTAGAGGAGACATGGTGGGAGGAGAAAGGGGAAGGAAGAACTTCCATAAACAGGAAAAAAATCCCATTTCTTCCTCCTGTTTGGAAGACCAAGACCAGAGCTGTTCTTAGCGTTGGGCCAGCAGCATCAGACCCACTAGTGCTTTATAAACATCACTAAAATCTTTCTCTGTTATTTTGTTTTAATGCAATGTACAGTCACTGTAAAATGAAACAAATGTTTAAGGGAACCATATTGTACAAAGCAAGAACAGCACTGGCCATCATTATCATTATCAAGATCATACAAACAAGAAAAGAAGATTTTGTTGTTATGTGTTGGAAGGCAGAAGACATGGCTGTTATCTTGTGAAGGACTAACCTTTACAACTTTCTCCTATGCAGATTTTTTTATGTCCATCTGAGTTGCCACTCCCCAAAATATTCAAGTGTTATTTAAAAAAATATATTCGTGGAAACTTGTGAAGAACACTCATAATGAGTTCTCAGAGATTTATACACTTTATAGATAATGCTGAAACATTAGAGTCCTTCTGCATTTGTGCTCCTGTGCAGTAGTCCTCAGTGGGGATTTCACTGGCTGTTCCCAGGTTTGGAGGTGGACACGCAGTGACACAGGCTGATTGCAAAGATGGGGCATGTAGGAGAAGACTACCAGGTCTTTTATGAAGTAATGGCCATTTTTTCTGTTTTTCACCCCCATCCCCAACCCTATATACTTTCACATCCCTGGAGGGTTTTAAGATGAGACTGGATGTGGCACTTAGTGCTATGGTCTAGTAACTGCAGTGGTAGTGGATCAAGGGTTGGACTTGATGATCTCAGAGGTCTTTTCCAACCTGACTGATTCTATGACTCTATGATTCACCTTGATAGTAATATCTTGATTACAAATAATTTTTCAATGTTCTTGTTTGATAGTCTTCTTTTAAACATCTACAAAATTTTCTGTCAAGATCCCCACCAACTATAAAACATTAGAGCTTCCACTGGTCAGAATGCTCATTCTTCTGCCCTGAATCTCCTGTTACTTCCAGATTTTCTCCTCTTTCCCTAGTAGTGCCTGGTTTCTAGAAGAAACACTACTACTTTGTTTGTCTTATGCTACAAATGTTTGTGGCACCCTCCTGGCAGATAGACAGAGATAATTCCTGCCCTGAGGAGCTCTTGACTGTGGTTAAGTTAAAAGAAAAAAGGAGAGACAAGGAGAGAAAAGGAGAGAAAAGGGAGAAGAGAAGAGAAGAGAAGAGAAGAGAAGAGAAGAGAAGAGAAGAGAAGAGAAGAGAAGAGAAGAGAAGAGAAGAGAAGAGAAGAGAAGAGAAGAGAAGAGAAGAGAAGAGAAGAGAAGAGAAGAGAAGAGAAGAGAAGAGAAGAGAAGAGAAGAGAAGAGAAGAGAAGAGAAAAGAAAAAAGAGAAGAAAAGAGAAAGCCTGATAATAAAAAGAAGAGAGTGAA
>NW_020955239.1:2874254-2882792 GCF_003031625.1 Empidonax traillii | reverse complement strand
CCTCAGAATTAAGGGTCTCATTAGGGAAATGATGCCAGCCCATCTGACTGTCTGAGGAAGCAAGCAGTTGAGAAGTGCATGACAGGGCAGTGAAGAGAGTCTGAAGCCTTGGTTGACTGAGATACTCTTATATTCAGACCTTGTGGCTTTTTATGGTCCATGAATGAACCATGGGACAGAGCGAGAACAAGGAAAATAGAAAATTTCCTTTACCACAAGCCAATGTTCACTGATGTTTCTTATTCCTTTTCACCTGGAGACTTCTTGCAACCTGGAGAATTACTCGCAGAAGAAGTTTGTTTCCCATCCACCTGCCAGGGAAAATCAAGCCATCCTGACTCTTCAGCCAGCCAAGCCATTTGTCTGATTTACGTACTGAACAGAGGAATACCTCCAAGCAGGCGAGCTGATTAAGCTGGCCAAAGCTTTTGGCCTTGTCAGTGAAATCTCCCCAGATATAACTGTCGGACACTCACAAATCTTGGGTTTGTTTCTCTCAGGAAAAAGCTGAAAAGGCAATTTTCAGGTGACCAACTGAGCTACATCCTGGGAGTTAAAACTATCCACTCCAGAGACAGAGAAATTGCTCCTGAGGGAACAAACATCATTTTACTGCACCCAAATGTTGTTTGCACCATAGCACATAGGGTTCATGTAATGATGCTGCAGAGGCTGGGGATTGCTACCTACCTTTATGCAGAAAAATGATTTACTTCCCCAAGAAGGAGGGGGAATTTCTCTACTCTGCTACACCTTGAGGACAGAGTATGCTATTTCATCACCTCTAATAGATAATTGCTATTCTGATTATTTTTATTTTCTTTCTATAAAAATAAACAAAGAAAACAATTGCCCTAAATGCTTGAGAACTCTTTATATAGTTTCTGTGCACAGTGTGAGACAAATTCATCCCTCATAAATTGTTACAAATCCCTGCATACATACTTAATCTAACATTTCCAGCAGACAGAGAAACTACATGACTACTCTCTATCTGCACAGGTTGATTTTAGTGGTAAGAAAGAGATCTTGTAAGTCAGAAGAGCTTCTCACCCTTGCAATCCAAGCTGAGTCTTAGAGCTAGAAACCAGCCAAACTTTTTGAGAACGTGATTTCCCAGGGAGATTTTGTGTGTAGGTTGGGTTAAAATCGCGTTTCTTAAGGAATAATGATACTTTCCCATTCTGATTGTAGGAAATGTGGAGAAGTAAAAAACAGAGAAGACTTCAATCTTTCTGTAGCCCTCCAGAAGTGTTACTTTGGACTGCTGCTCACGTCACCTGAATCATTTTGCTCTTCCCTACATTTTCTTTTAATAAAGACTGCTCTATCAGTACATTCATTATTCGGTTCCTAGCAGTGGATCAGCTTCACAAGACTTTCCTGCTTGCAATCATTAATAGCACCAGTCAGACCTGAAGCTGAAATATTCCAAATTTCTTTAAACTCAGCCTCCTACCACAGTTCAGAATTAACTATTTGCACATCTTCTGTTGCTTTACTTGGGTTCAGAACTTCCTGCTATTTCTTCATTAGCGTGGTAAAAGCATGCATAATGATCTAAGAGTTTATAAGCAAAGAGATCAAAACACAAATCTTAAAAGATATTGCTTTTCGGCATGAAATATGACCTGGGTCTACCTCTTAGCTGTTTTTCTCCTTTAATCAAAAGTCAGTGCAGGAGAAGAAGATGCATAACACTGATGTGTGTGGCTGTACACGCAGCATACAAGCGTGTACCGGGATGATGGAGGGATCCACCCTCAGTTTACCTGATGAGGGACTGTAGGCCTTGCACTTTCTAGTGTAAACTCTGGGGTTATACCACACGATACCACTAGATGTCAAACTGTGTCCCAAATCCCACAAGTGCCTCTGGTGTCAAGTGATGGAAGCCCTTACGTGCCTGTCCTGCTGCAGCCTTCTCAGCAACAGTGTCAGAATAGATTTCAATTTTTCTTCAGGGGAAAATGATTTACAAATGATTGAATTAAAGGGCTTTAGTTACCGCAGACACAGGCATTTCTAAAGGGGTACTTTGCCCAGAGAGGCAGGCTCAGGTGTTACTAACAGCTGCTAACTGTGATTTTGTTCAAAAATTAAATCTACCTGCTTGCACCATTAATGAAAAAAGAAATTAACACAGGTCCATAGGGGAAAAAGTTCACTTATCAGCAAGAGAGGCTATATTATTTCTTTGTTCTCTCTTGGCAAGTTTCAGCTGCTTTAAAACAAAAATCAGTAAGAAAAACTGAGGAACCTTTAGCTTAGGACTGCAGCTCTAGCAGCACTTGTACATGAAGCACAGGAGTTGTGATTGGTATCTGGATCAAGGACTTCCCTGCATGGAATAAAACCAACAAGAGTTGCTAATTCCTTTGAGTAGCTTAGTTGGGAACAGTGGAGGTGCTCCCTTGCAGATGAGCTGAGCACTGAAGTCCCTAATAAAGGGTGTTAACTCCCAATGACATGTTTCCTTCCTCGGGAAAGGTCCATTGCACTGTTACTCTGGAGAGGTTTGAACTCACTGCCTACCATGAGTTTGATTTCTCAGATGTGTGCTTCTTTTTGTCACCTTTGCATTGAAATGACAACCCCAGATAGGGTTGCTTCTCACCAGGAGGTGAAGAAAGTCCCATCTAACTGAATGCTTTTTCCATGGAACCGTTACTTAAAGGATGAAATCTTGCCTTTACCATGCGTCAGAAAATGCAGTTTGTTACGTGTAGGCTTCTGAAAGGACACCGCTTGGGCTCTTTTTAGCCTCCCCAGCATCCTTCCTGTGCCTACCAAAAATAAACACACCGAGGCTTTTCTTCTCTAGCACTTTTAAACTTTCTTGGCTTTGTCACAAGTTGTGTCACAGGATGTCCCACATCACCACAACATACCACATCACTGCAGCGTGAGATGGGCTGAGATCAGCCATGTGTGGGGAAGTGGCTGGGCCTCTCCTGCCTCTAGTTCCTCATCATCATCTCCCAGCGGATCAAGAGTGACCAAGTATACCGAGTGCAGAGCCTCCCTCCACAGCCTAATAAGGAGGATTTAATCATCTGGTTTTGACCTCCTCATTTAGCAAAGGTGCCTTACATGTCTGAAAGGCACCCAAGCTCCCGCCCTGAATATAGACACAGTTCTTTCCCTGTCCGTTCTCCACATGTGCTCAGTGTGCAAACAAAGGTTAGTCGTGGCTCATGTCCCTGCTTGGTTCCTCCTCATCTCCCTCCTCCTGTGGTCCTCGTCCATGGCTACCAAGCTGGTAAGAGGCCCTGAGGCACAGCTCTTTAAGGACAGATGGTCTGTCCAACATGGCACGGTGGCTGTCTGCCTCCCACACAGGCCATAGAGGCTCTGGCTGTAGAACAGCCAAAGAGCTGTGTGGGAAGGAAAGGCGGTCTTGGCCTGAAGTCCTTTTCTGAAGACATATGTAAAAGACCACAGTAGGTCCTCTTTGGCAGCCCTGTTTTAGTGTGCATGGCACCAGGTCTGAGAGGAGAGTCTCCTTAATAAACAGGCTGCAGAACTAGAATGGTTAGGAAAGCTGCTGGGTCTAGTTACTTGTCCCCAAAGCTGTCTCCTCAGCCCAGAAAATTTCATCTTGACACACAAGGAGGGCCTCCTTAGCAAGCATGATCTATCAAAACCAGCAAAAAAAGGGCCTTGTGCCAACAAAACCAGGCCAAAACTATGCAACCAAACCTCCAGCATGTTTAAAAATATCTCTGGGTCCCCGTGCATCCCACTTCTCCTGGCTCCCTTTCCAGCCTGCTTCTCAATGTGAGGAAGGATTCTCTAGCTAGCCGAGGTTTGGGATGTGGTTGAGACGTTTCTGTGGTAAAAGGGTGGAGTTCTCATGTTTTCTTCTTTTTCTGCAAAACACTCTGGCTCTTGGACAGTGTCTGTTCAGAAAAACCGTCTCGCTATTCCTCTCCACACCCTGGCTCTCCTTCCCTCACTGGAAAGGTAAACGAAGGAGTTCAAGGATGACGGGAGCATGCAGCAAGCCTGCACTTTCCACCAGAGCTCCCATTACAGCAAGGTGTGGCCAGCACACAACACCAGAGGCCAGCCAAGACAAGCACTTCCCTTCGAAGGGCCCTCCTTCACATACTACACCAGTGTTGGGACACCCTTTCATGGGATTTCCTTACTATGGCAACCCACACCCACACGGTGTTTAAAGGAAAGATCATTTTGGTGTTATCCCTGTGTCACTACCCGCTCCACTTGCCTTAAGAGTTGCCTCCAGCAACCAAACAACAAATTGTCAGGGGCAGGGATGGGGCCATGGAAAACATCAGGGTGCCCCAGGATAGCAATGAAGTGAAGCGGCTTTTGGCCGCTTGACAATATAATTTCTCAGTCATCAATTCTCTCTCTGAATTTTATATCTGAGGCTATATCCTGTTCTGAACATAATGGAAAAGTTATTCCACACAGTCCCATACTTAAATGATTCTCCCTTCAGCATCCTTCTTAAGTGAAAGATACAGGTGTAAAAATTAACAGCAACTGAAAGTAATAATGATGATCTTTTTACAGTAAAACACTGGCATGTGACTATGCTCTTATTTTTCTCAGGCCGTGTGGTCTCACTCGTCACAGCTGGCTCATATGCCTGAAACCACAACTAGTCAAAGTTCAGAGTCAATCCAAGGAGGAGAGGAAGAAACTGCAGAAAACTTGCCAGATAACATAAGATAATAAAGAACCTGAGGAAATTTCAATCTGCTCTGGGATACTCCAAAAATGGAAAAAGAAGCGAGATTTGCTGAATAAACAGTTCATTACAAAATTATTCACTGAGCTTTAGGAGCCTAATGAAAGGAGGGAGAAGGATCCAGAATATTTTACAGTAATAGAAGGTATAATGGTATTGGCACAGAAGGAATATACTTCCTTGGAGAGATGACAAAGAGGATCTGTCTCCTTATTGGTGTTTTTCAGAAGCAGAACAAGAGGTAAGACTGTAGAAGAAAAAGAGAAGCTGTTTTTATCCACAACCTATAGATCCTGGGGCCCCAGAGCTGAGCTGTCACGTCTCATTTTTATATCCTACTCCCAGTGTGTGAGTGTTTTACCAAGATGTTTCTTTTTTTTTCCTCCCATTTCATATTTTCAGCAATTGCTATTGTTCTGCAGTCCACAAACGGGCTCTGGGAACCCAAGGACAGCATGAAAAGCTGAAGTACGGGAAACATTGTACCCGGAAAGGGCAGAGCAAGAGGACTGACAGGGGTGACAGAGACTCCAAGGTCCTCTGGAAATGCGGCACCTAACTACCCCTGATGCAAGAGCTGTACTCAGATGCAGTGGCATTTCAAAACAGGTTCAAAAAATGTTTATAACCCTCAGGTACTGCGTGGCTGTGGTTTCACATGCCTGTAATAACAGAAAGTGGTGTTAGACTATAGTGAACTGTGTTTTGTAATTTTTTTCTTTTGTTTGGAGACATGCTAAGCACATACTAAGTGTTGGGGGTCTCCACTGCTATCCACCTCTCCTCTGCCATAAATAATGAACAAAACCAGCAGACATATGATAAATTGTGTTACTTATTGCAAAAGTTAACCTGAAAAGAGATGATCCACCTCCAACTCATTTGTGAGTGGCCGAGATAATTTGAAAGGGAGACAACTGTGAGTTGGCACAAATTGGGGTACCTTAGAAAAGCATTTGCAAAGTTTCCATGTGACTGATACATGATTATGTCTGCCGAAGATGGTGTGATTTAAAAATATCAGATAGCAAAAAAAGGATGATTGATGTAATCTATTTTAATTATGCTTCATATTTGTAGTTATTTCCAAAACTCTATAAAAATTACCACAAAACAAAACTAAACTAAACTAAAAAGGTTGCTTCCTGTTAGCTGGTAATTAAAACATCCTGATTTCAAACTAAACATAGCCCTTCCACTAAATTTGGTAACTTTTTGCTAGCTTGGGCTCTCTGCACATGTAAATAGAACAATCTAATCACTCACATTTATTCAAATCCATAATTTGCATTTACTTATGTTAGAAAATAGTGAATGGCTTTGCTTTTTTACATGATAATTTTTTTTTTTTACTTTGATTTGTGTCAAGCTATTTTTGGATAAGAATTGGAATTCAATTAAGATGCAGAAAGACAGCATTTTAATTCTGCTTTTCATTAGAAAATGGAGCTACTCAGTACTTGTGCAGGATATCCAAGTTGATAAAAAATGATTTAGCAAGATAGTATCTGTAGGTTATAAACTGAATTGTTTCTTTTTGGTTCATATATCTTACAAGGCTTTAGAGTGAATAGATCTCAGCCTTTCAAGCCTCACTTATATTGAGACCAGTCTTCCAACTTGCTATGAACTTCACAATGCTAATCAGAGTATTGTTTATTGAATCAAAATAATAATAAATAATAAATCATTTTAAGCAAGCCTACTAGAACTTGCAGAAAAAGATGCAAATTTTAGGGAAAGGAGCTCTTGGACTTCAGCAAAATTCTCCTAGACTTTGTCCTGGTGACTTGCCTCACTTTGCTGGTGTAAGAGTAGGCCTTTAAAATATTGTATCAAAATTTCACATTCATTTTTCAAACAGCTTCATTTTCTAAAAGGAGGATCCATTTCATTTAAAGTTAAATACACAATTTAAAAAAAAAAAGGCAGCTATGATTTTTCCCTCGGCAGTCCTCCAATTGCTCCTACTCCATTTCACATCTACACAGAAGTTTCTGGAAGAGGCCCCTCCCAGAACCAGGTCCATCATCCAACCTCCACTCACAGGTTTTTGTTGCAAGTTCCCCAAAGAATAAGCACCACCTCAGCAGCCATTTCATTGCTGTCCCTGAGCTTCTCAGAATGTCATTAATCCACCTTCTTCTTCTGATTCTCTTTTTTCTGTTTCCCCTTCAGCTGGAGCTCAGGACTTCCACCACCTAGCTGTGCTGCCACAACAGGTCACAAAAGGCCAATAAATGTAAAATCTCCTTGGACAGTCAGGCAGTTGCCCAATTGCTTTCTTATAGGTAAGAGGCTGCAGAACTCTCTTGGGGAGAGCCAGAAGAGGGATGTGGCTGCAGACCAACCCCTCTTGCATCTCCTAAGCAACCACCAAAATAGATGAACAGTCTTTTCAAAATGGCATCATGATAAAGTGATTTGGCAAAATGAGGATATAATTTCCTGTTGACTGTTAAGGCTCCATAAATGATCTTTAGTGACTGAGCACAGTGGATCTGTGTTCTGCAATAAACAGCAAGTATGAAATAACCCCCTTCTTTTTTGCAACACGAACCGAGAGGACCGCACATTTCTTGTCCAGCCTGTGTGCACTAAATCAGGAGCTGCTATAGAGACAGGCCTTTGTTTTTCAGCCTGACATCCAAAATTTTCCAAGCTTTTAGGGTTTGCATCTTTTAAATTTCCCTATACACTAATGATAGCTGTAGCTTTTTTGATAGTGGTTTATACTGAAATCTGAGAGTCTTACAAGAAATCCCCTGACTACAGGAGCTGAGACTTTAAGACAGTTGCTATGTATGACAATAAAATTGCAATCCAGAAAACCCAACACATATTGGGTTTTCTAATAACGGCCTTTTTTTTCTATGACAAGGGACATTCCCAATTGACTCTTTAAGTTTTATTAGGGATGTTTGAGTTATTCAAGTTGTCTTCTGTGATATGTTGAAGTGCAACAGTGTAGGGTCTTGCTCACTGTATCCCACAGACCCTGCCTGCTAGGGGTCAGTCTGAAAGGCAGCCTCTCCTTGCTGCATTAATTTCTCCCTCTTACCTGTAAAACTTGAATTGTAACACTTGAATTGTTCCCTGTACTCTCCATACATCTACACAGTTTCTCCAAGATTCTTGTGCTACAATGCCCATAAATCAGTGTTGTTTGCCCATGGTGTCAAGATATTATTATCTACTTATTTTTTCCCCCAGCTGCATTTTTCCTGCCAGCATGCGTTCCTCCTAAGCTGTTCTTTGAAGTTGGTTCTGTTTTCAAATTGCAAATACTTGCTACTGTAACAAAAAGATGCTATATAACTATAATTGAAACCACTGAATTTGTCCCAGCATCTCTTAAATTTGTGTGTATGTGATGATCAGTGGAGTGAGAGTATGATGGCACTGGGGTCACATGCACTCCTTCCCTATATCTTACAGGAGATTTACAGCCCTTTTCTCAGGCAGGACTAGCAGATGCCTGTATAGTTTAGGCAGATATATTTCTAGATTTCTCTTTCCCTAAACTATCATTCTGGTGCTCAGCACCTTTCTTTCCCAGATGCAAATGTTGGCATCTGCTTTTTCAGGTTTTTTGTTTGTTTATTTTGTTTGTTTGTGTGCGGTTTTTTTTTTTTTTTTTTTTTTTTTTTTTTTTTTTTTTTTTTTTTTTTTTTTTTTTTTTTTTTTTTTTTTTTTTTTTTTTTTTTTTTTTTTTTTTTTTTTTTTTTTTTTTTTTTTTTTTTTTTTTTTTTTTTTTTTTTTTTTTTTTTTTTTTTTTTTTTTTTTTTTTTTTTTTTTTTTTTTTTTTTTTTTTT
>NW_020955239.1:2805529-2874148 GCF_003031625.1 Empidonax traillii | reverse complement strand
TCTGACCTCTCTAATGCTTGTGGGTCTAAAGGAAAACCCAATCTAGATCCAACTGAAAGATGTTCCTAGAATCTCCCTCAGGGATACACATGTCCTTTTGCTGGCTAGAGAAATTTTGGCTCAGAAGGCCAAAAGAAGCAACAAAGTTGGAACCTAAGGTATGGAACAAAATCAGTTTTGGATGAAAATCTGTGATTTCCAGGCTCTCATCATTTAGGTTGCTGGGGAGCAGGCAGACCTCTCTGTCTTAAAAGAAACTGCTGCTCATTCTCTCCTCTGCCTGTCTGGTGGGGTTTTTTGTTTGTTCTTTGTATTTTTCCCTCCTTCTTTGTTTTTTACTTTGGCTCCATTTGCTTAAAACAAGCAAAAGCAATCTTAAAGTGGTTCTTGCTTTGCACACCAGTAGAGCTGGGGCTGCTTTTTCGCTTCCCTTACAGTGCTGATGTTGCGAAGAATGGTGGCCAAACACCATAAGAGCACAGAAAAGAAAAACGGGGTGAGGGAGAAGGGCATCTGACCGCACCTGTAACCCTATATGTACATGACCAGCTTCCACTACAATCAGGGCAGATAGCAAAAGCTTTCCAGGAACAACCTGCCACTGAAATACATTCTGACAGGAATACAGGATTAGGGGTGAGGGAGAACAGAGAGCAGATCTTACAATGCTCCTTGCCATCCTGATTTTGTTGCCTCTTGGCATTTCCCCCTTGTCTTCTGACACCTCCTCAAACACAGTCCCTGGGGCCAGGCCACAAGGCATAGCTCTTAGCACGGGTAAAAAGCCCGTGCTGGAGGTTGAAGCAGAGAGGCACAATTGCTCCCCGTTTCCCAGTACAGTATGTTACAAAGGGCTGTAGCAAAGCTTGGCCGCCTGACAGTTTCGTTTGCAAGAGCACTGGCTCCTCTCCAAGCAATTCTTTCAGGTCTCATTGTTTGGTAGGAAACAAACAAGGGGAACAGCACTGGGTGGGCACACCAGAAGAGGGTCTAAATATAGCAGGGCAGCATTGAGGGAGCCAGGCTTCTTAGCAAAAGCTTACTTTTAAGACGACAAAACCACTTTGCTAGTCTACAGAAAAGACGCCAGGTCTACTGTAAGCACCCCAGTTACACAGGAGAGGGCTCTAGATGTCCCGCTTGTACTGGCCAGCTACAGCAATGCTACACTAGCCATGAAAGTAGCCTGTTAAGCTGCGTAAGTAAATGCAAAGCACAGAGAGAACATTACTGGTTCCAGCCTGGAATCTTCTGAGTACTTTTTGCTATAATTCACACCCAGTATAACTTCAGCATGAGTCAGGAAATAATCTGAACTACAGATTTAGACAATGAGGTGTCAGAGTGGTGGCAAGCCAAGCCCTTTTGACCTGTGATGGAAAGAGGATAACTTTGTGCCACCTTTGCCTGGAGGTGTTGAGACTCAGTAGGATTCAAACTAAATTATGTTGCTGACAGCACTGCAGGGCTGGTGACATTTCTGAAAGCAGAGGAAAAGAGAAAGCAAGTGTGCCAAAGAAGTTTAAAAACATCCTCCACAACTTGGCACATCCCCACTGAAAACACATTCTGCTAGAACAGCCAGGACACAGGTAAGGAAATGTTAAAGGAGAAATGTGGCTTTTCCTGAGGGAGTATATGGAGAGCTTTAACATAATGCATCCTGAGAGAGGGGACACTTAAATCTCAGGCAGAAGGAATCTCCTCACATAGCTGATTTTCCTGCTCGGTACCTTCAGCATTTGAGAGCACAGTAGAAAGGCAAGTTGTTTTTCTACTTAACCTAGGCACATGTCTGACCATTAAGAGAGGTGTGATGCAAGGCAGGAAGAAAAACCTTAGAAGGAAGAGGGGATATGATCAGCCTTCCAGAGAAGACAATAGTAGATCATTTGTGCAGACCCACCAGTGCATTTCCTACGGGGATTTAGCTCAGTGAGTAGAAATAAGAAACAACAACTGTGCCTGAGTCTGCCACTTGCAGGAACACCTGGCCATGCTTGACACAGCTGCAAGCACTCCACCCATCACAGCTGACAGCCCTCTTGTAGAGGTGTTTGCAGAGGGGACGTGTGGCTTTTGCGAACTTGTATTTCCACTCTTTACCTCTTCCTGCCACCAAACCATAGTTTACCTTGTTAGAGAGAAGGGGTGATGTAGCAGACTGTCCTAGTTGAAGATCACCACCACAGCTGGTGATTCTTCATTGGAACTCATCCTTGTGGTAGATGTTCAGGCATAATAAAAGGAATCTTAGTTGAAAGCCTGTGCTAAAACAAGACATAGCTCTCTCATAGAAAAGATCGTTCTTGCAAGTGATCAAGAGAAGACCTTAGAATAAAAGAACTCAAGTTTTAAGTGACTTCTAAAAATAGCATGAAACAGGCTAGCTTTTATCCCTAAAATAGTGAGCATCCCCTGAGCTATTTGTTGCCTTTTTTTCCCAACTGAAAAAAAGATTATTATGAAACAGCCCTTATCTTCTACAGAAAGTGATCAAAATGGATGATTGCTTGAGTGAACTGCTAAACTCATTTCTTTTCTCCCTTTCAGCATAGTTCTTATAATATAGATTATCTCTCAGCCCTTAGCCTTGCATCACTGTTAAAATAATGCAAGTGCACTGGACTGCTGTTTTTATGCAGTTAGGTTAACCCACCACTTCCTTCTCCCACGGAAACATGATCAGCAGAAGAGATAATAAGAGAGGTACATGCGAAAGTAGAAATACAGGCAGTAAAGTGGGTGCTGGTGTGTCTTCTGAGTGGTGGTGAACTGGGCTAATCAGAAATTATATATGTAGGGTCTTTTACAGAATACTACTAATGCTGTTGTTTGGCACAATTGAGAGAGTAAATGACTAAATAGTTTCTCTTTTTGCATTATAGGCCTCTGGCTCAACAGATTTTTCATTACTGTTAGGACAGTGTTTATAGGTTAAAGGGCAGGGGAAACTGCAATAAAACCAGTGGGTTGCAAATTTGGAGGAAGAGATTGATACTTGAAATTCTTCTGCTATCCCTTAGACTGTGATAGTAAAGCTGCTGGACATAGTGACTAAGCAGTGGGTGTCTGAAGGGATAGATAGATCTCCTCAGGATTTTCTTCCCCAGTGAGCTGAGTTTTCTCAGCTCCTAGAGATTCTATCTGTGCTTGAGAATCCTGGTTATCACTTGTGTTCACAGTCTGGTAAGGCATGAGAAGAAATGAGCTTATGGTTAAGGCATTTGCCTTGTTTGCAGGTGCTGTTGATTTGGCTTTTTGCTTTGCTGTAGAGTCACAATGTAGTTTTAAGCAAGTTGTTTAATTTCTGTATTCCTCTTTGATAAGCTGGTCAGGAGGGAAAAAGCAGGAAAAACATTATCTGGTTTGGTGAGAATCCTTATGTTTGTTATTTGCATTGATGCAATGTGTTGCAGAAATCAAATCTCTCTATGAAATACTACTTTGCTTGTACTCAGCATAGGGTTGCCAGCGCCTCTTCCATGTTATCCTAAAAATTGCTGGCAGGATGCTCTTGTAAAGGCCTCTGTGATTTTGAAATGGCTCCATCACGTGAGGTTTTTGGTCTTCCTGCCTCACCAAATGGGTCATCTCATTGGTAAGATGCTTGGAGAAGATTCAGAACATGCCTCTGAGATGAAGGAATATTTTGCTAGCTCTGTGGCTTGTCTGATAGATTCTTTTTTCTGTGAAAGTTTGCTTTATAACCCTATCATACATTATTGAGCTATCAATAGAGTTTTACACAGAGAGACACAAACCCTTTCTGTAATGGTCTTTATGTTGTTTAAATAACAAACAATTGGAGATCCTAATCAAGAATTAGGGTTCCCCCATGCTAGATGCTGGACAAACACAGAATTAGGCAAACGTCAACACAAATGGTTCAGACAAGTTTGTGTTCTGAGAAAGAGAATGGAGATATGTTCCTCATCTTGTTTTCTGTATGCAAGATGTCTCTGAAATGACTGTGAAAAATAAAAGATGGCAATCTGGCTAAAAACATATTTGCACGTTTTGTAGTTGTGCTGTGTACGGTCAGTACTGATTATCATGCTATTTTAGGCTACTTAGAATCATAAAATCATTTAGGTTGGAAAAGACCTTTAAGATAATTGAGTCCAACCATTAACAAAGCACTGCCAAGTCCAGTACTAAACCATATCCCTAAGCATGACATCTATGTGTCTTATGTACCTCAGATTTCGTTTCACTTGGGACAATAATCAAGGTGGTAGCCAACTCAGAATATTCTGTGATTCTGTAAATATATGTCTGCTCCCAATATTTCAGTGAGTACATCTGGTTCTCTGGCCAAAAATCCTTGCCCTATGCCCTAAGCAGCAAAGAGGGAAAAAAGTACCTTCCTGGTAGAAGGGGCATTCCATTTATTTTCTGGTTGCCATTGACATGATTGATATCATGTCATGATGAAGGCTCATAACTAGAACCTTCTGGGCAAAGGACTGTTTACCTCCTAGTTACACTGTCATGTCATGGGCAGGCAGCCAGCAGCAAGGAGAATCAGTAGCACATGTGAGGTGCCTCCTTCACTTGTAACTGAAGTGCTGGGATCTGCAAAGTAGCTAACAAAACAGTTGCACAGGGCAGACAGACACACAGAGCAAGGTGTGTCATGATGTGGGTCAAGAGGGTCCTCTGGAAGGCAGAAAGGGAGGTGAGAGCTGAGAACATGGGGCTTGTGTGGCTGGGAATGGGTGAAATCAGGAACAAAGAGTGGTAGGTGCCCTGTGCCAAGGGTCAACTCCATAGTCTGTGGTCTGAAATGTACTCAGAGAAACAAAAGCCTTCACGCCAGCCTTTGGCTTCACAATACACTCCGGCTTTGGCTACAGAGATGGGAGTAGACAGGAAACTGGGCTGGAGAGAGGCAGTAGAGGAAAGAGAGTATGTTGAGGGGTGGGGAGGGAGGGTGAACTGCCATGTCAGAGTCTAACAATGAACTGTCTGTGTCAGGAAAACAGACG
The DNA here is from genome assembly GCF_003031625.1 of Empidonax traillii. Taxonomy (NCBI): domain Eukaryota; kingdom Metazoa; phylum Chordata; class Aves; order Passeriformes; family Tyrannidae; genus Empidonax; species Empidonax traillii. The sequence goes on along the minus strand of NW_020955239.1, from coordinate 2,869,157 downwards.
TACTTGGCAGGGCTATTTTTAGGGGCTCAGATCTCCCCCTCCCTGGGTCTTCCACGCCCCCTCTTCTGTGCTGAGTGGCGCCTGGCAGATGGAGATTTAGAGGCCATAGATAGGAAAGAGCTCAAGCACAGTGAAGGAAATGCATCAGGGAGGGGAGAGATGGGTGCCCAGAAATAGCCTGTGCAATGCCTCTGCCGTGGCCCCTGACTCTTGCAAGGGGAAGAAATACTTAGACCTAATGGCCAAAGCTGTTCTCCAGACTCTGTGATTGCTTTGGGTGTCACCAATACCTTGTCTGTGAGAACAGAGAGAACTGTACAGTAGTTATCCGTACTGTGTTCATTGACACACAACACTGGCTCACCACATCCGTTCTCAAGCCGAAGGGTGGGTGAGGCACCGCCGATCAGCAGTGAAGCGGGCTGGGGAGGTGCCACACGTTCCTGTGTGAACCTGTGGCCCTTGCTGACAGGGAGGCCTTTGTGACTAACCTAAAGTCCTGACCTATATTTACAGTTTCAAAGGGAAGGAATTAAAGTAATGTTGTGGGCCATGGCTTCAAGATTTTGGCTGTGGTACTGTGAGGCAGCTGGCCATCACAGGGTGCATACGACAGCAAAGACAAGGAAGGAATCGTTACAGGGAGATGACTGTTAGGAGAGCTCTGGCTTGGCTTTTTGTTGCTCTTATTCTGCAGAGTCACTTTTTTCTTTTTCTATTTTTTTTAGGAGGGAGAGAAATTCCCCCTTCTTTTCCATCTGTTTCAGCTTTGAACTCTGCTTTGCTTTCCGTACTTTTTGCCTGCGCTCTTTTCCTCTCCAGCTTTGCCTGATCATGTTTGTGAAAGCTTTTCCAGGAGGGACACTGGCTTAGTCCTTAGCCCTGCTCACTCAGACTAGTGCAGAGACCTGGGTTGCGCAAATCCAAACTTCTTATTTTTTCCTCTCTGAAGGAGAACATCGCCTCTTTCCCTCAGAAAAATCCCTTGGCTCAGCACTGATTTCAGGCTCCGATATGAAGTGCTTTGTTTGTAAAGCCTCCCTTGTTTGGCTCACGCTCACCTTGCCTGACCTTCTCCTCCTCCTCCTCCTCCTCCTCCTCCTCCTCCTCCTCCTTCTCCTCTTGGCCACAGGATCCCTAGGCAATCCTGCAGTGACCTCCCCTCTGTCCTCTTGCTGAACCTCATCCTGGCACGGGAAAAGCCACCCCAGTAGAGCAGCCTGCCTGGCAAGATCTCTCCTGGAGCTCCTCATATCATCTTTCACTCGCTGCAGCACATGCCTCTTTCACCTCGCTTGTCATGCCATTTCCTTTCTCCATCTCTCTCTTTCCTCTATGGAAATGAGGAGCTGGGCATCAGCACAAGGCAGCAGGGAAAGTAAATCTACAGTACCTGAAAGGGCCTCTGTGAATAAAGTAAGAATGTTACCTGTTTTCTTTCTGGCTCCTCTTCTTTACTTGTGCTTCAAATACTGCTTTTTCTTGTCATAGGGCGGTAATCTCTCTCCTTTGCCCACCACAGCACCCAGGTGGCAATGGCTGCTGGTGGATCCTACAGCCTGTCTCTGGATAGTCATGGTCCAGTGTCCTGGCTGGGGTCAGGCAGCAGAGCACAGTCCCCAGATAATCACAATCAGACAGCAGCACTCAATTTCTGCAGTGTTCATTGATCACCGAGACCCACCACCATGGCTTCCAAAGTTGGCACCTCCCTCGGTGGCTGCAGGCAATGACCACAGAGCCAACTCCAAGAAATGGTGCTTCCAACTGAAAATGCCTACTGGCCTGTAAGAAATACCAAGGTGTGAGGGTGATGAGCTGACCCAGCAGTGCTGCTGAGTGCCCATGCTCTGGGCCTGTGGGCTTTGGATCAGGGCTGTGCAAGGGAGAAGAGAGGTTCCATGCTGCGTGGGATTCTCCCCACTGCTCTTGAGGCCATAGCTCCCTCGCTGATGACACAAGGAAACTCTATACATGCAGGGGTTAATTTTATTTATTGCATTTATTTTTTTTTAAATGAAGCCATCCTCTTTTGCAGACATCCTACTTGGATAAACTTGCAAGGGAGGAGTGAAAAAGCATATCTAGAGTGCGGCAGTGCAGTGGAGGTGAGACAGGAGTGTGGTATAGTGGATCACCAGGCAGAAGGCCCAGGTGAAGGCTGTGGAAGGCTGAAGGCCTGTTAGTGATGTGACCTCCATCTTCTGTAGAGCAACAGAGGAGACCAGCACAGAGAGGTTAAACATCCTGTTTGGTTTGTGGAGAAAGGGGTCTGCAGAACTTCAAAGAAGATGGTATGGTTCTTTGCTGTGGTGAGCCCCTTTTCCCACTGCTGGTCCAGTGCTGGGACTCAGCCATGCGGGAAAGGGCTGGCGTCTGCAGGAGGACATGCCTGCTCCACAAGAGGGTAAGGAGAGGGCTTTATCTTCTTACAGAAGGCAGCCAACCACCCAGGCAGTGGGAGGATGGCCTGGCAGGACATCCAGGTCTGAGCGTCCTGTTGTCTGTCCAACCCGTCTGAAGTCTGCCCTTGGCAGGCAGGCAGGATGCGCTGTGGCACGCGATGGCTTTGGCGGCACGCCGGGACTGGGAGGGATCCCATGCACTGACTCGACATCAAGGTGCTGTGAGAAGCCCAGAATAAATTCAAGGAAGTTTTAAGTGTTTCATGAGGACTGAGGATTCCTGAGAACAACCACTGGTCTGGTTGTGAGCAGTCAGTTTCCTCCTTAGCCTGGGAGCAGAAGACAGGGATATGGCAGGCCAAACATCTCTATGACACTTTTGGCAAATCATTTTCCCCTCAACCCGTCAGTCATCAAGCTGTAAAATGGGGATACTTATGATAATTGCAGTGATAAACTGTACAATAGGAGTTATAATTGCGCAAGGTCCTTCACTAGGGCTCTCCCTTGTTTTTCTTGTGTGTAAAGTGATACCATCCAACACTTCTAAAGAAAACAAAAGTCACCATATCTACAGACAGAACCCGAATTGATTTTGGTGGTGGTCAAATCACAGACAGCCTTGATTTTTCTGAAAAATGACTCTGAAAATAAAGGGGTGCAGTGGTGAGTTTGTAGAGGTCTATGGGAGGAGACGGGGTTTGTCCGCTGTGCCAGGGTGCAGAGTCCAGGGTTGTGGAGGGAGGTGGGTTAAGTGACTCCTTTGCCCTGTTCCTGGAGAGTTTTCCTTTGAACCCAAATTACTGTCCTTGTCTTTGGTCTGATTTTTGGTGAAAAGCTGCAGTTTCCTGTTTTTCGTTTGTTTGTTTATTTTTCCACCCAGACCCACACAGCTACATTTGGCACAGTGAAGAGGGATCAGTGAAGACTTAGCAGAGTCAATTTTTCCTCCCTAGGTATGCTGGTGGGCATACACAGGCCTGTAAAAAAGTCTGAATTTCCAGGATAAAAAAACGTGGAGTAAGTGCAAGTGACTGCTCCCGTGAGCAGAGGTAGGCATGCACTGAAAAGTGAACTAGAAAAGTGGTTCGTGAGGGAGAGGGGCGAGATGACACAGACAAGACTCACGGCCTGAAGGCAGACCTATCCCGTTTCCCTTCTTGCTGCTACTGAGTCATTTCAGCTCCTTATCTAAACCCCTTTGTTGGTGAAGGGGAGCCTTTTTTGGGAGCTCACTCAAAAGTATGCGAACTTAGATGCCCGGACAGCATCTGTTTCTGCTTGCCGGGGAGGAGGGAGCTGAAGGTTTCCCTCCTCCCCCCTCTTCTTAGTTTCCCAACTTTCAGCCCACTTCTTGAGCTTCAGTAGCTCCAGCCTGCACCGTTGCAGGGGAAGGCAAATCCAGAAGTCACAGAGTCGTGTTTGAGGGCAGGAAGCCGCCTCGTGACGAAGAACAAGATGAACAGAGGCAGAGATTTACTGGACAGGCTCCTGATCTCTCTTCTCCTCGCTGGACTCTCCTCGGGCCTTTGCAGAGCTGAGCGTCGGTAGAGCAGGAAGCGTCTGACCACTCCACAGGCTGCGTCCCGGCTCGCACTGATTTCCTCTCAGGCAGTCCGTTATCTGCCGACCGTCAGGGCGAATTTTCCCTCTTCCTCCCCCTGTCCCCATCCCTGTCCCCCAACTCCTTTCCCTGCCTTGCCTCAGCCTCTCACGCACACACACACATTTTACTGCCAAAAACCGTCCTCCGCCCCCCTCCTCAGCTAACTTCCTTTCAGCATTTTTTTGAGCTGGATAATCCTAGGATTTGTAAAACGGGGGAAAGGAGAGAGCGAGTGAGCGGGAGTCAGGACAGGAAGCTGGTTTCTCATTCCTCTAACTGTCCAAAGGCAGGAGGAGGGGAAGGGGGGGAGCCAAAGAGGAGCCTTGTGCAGACTCTTCCCCGGTCCCTTTTCATTAGTCCTTTTGAACTTCCAGTCTCCTCCGAAAGCCAAGAGGAGGACGACCAGACTGGGACGCTTTCTGCTGGAAGTGGCGACAGCGCAACTGACGAAACCCAGAAGGTGGCCGTGGAGGGTCCCGGGACTGCGCTGAGGGCAAGACATCCCCCCTCCACCTCCTGCCCCCAATTTGCCAGCTCTGATGCGGGCACCCATCCACCACCCACTTCCCTCTGATGAGAACCCTTCCGGGCTCAGGCTATGATCGCTGCTGCTGCTGGCTGTGGAGCCTTTTCTCACCCTGACCTTCCTCTGCCACAGGAGCAGCCCAACATCTGGTGGGGATTAATGTTTACTTCTCTGGCTGGACGCTGTACAGGACCCCCGATGTTGCTCCCCGGGAGCGGGACACGGGCGGTGGTCTGAGGAGAAAAGCAAGATTTTTGTCACCCAGCGTGAGGTTGGGGGGAGGGGGGCAAGGCAGGAGGGGAGGCGAACCTCTTTTGGGACTAACCTCATGAAGAACAAGGGAGCCAAACAGAAACTCAAGAGGAAGGGAGCTGCGAGCGCATTCGGCTGCGACCTGACGGAGTATCTCGAGAGCTCTGGGCAGGATGGTAAATGCTTCTTTATTCTCACTGTGGTTGCAGAGAAACAGAGCGTGGGTCCCCCTTTTTTGACTAGTAGGACTGCAAACCAGATCTTTCCCAAGGCTAAGGGTTAGACAACCTGGAGCTGGTTTATCCCTGGGAAGTGGAGTCACTGTCCCATTACTCACAATGAATGAACGATTGCAAGATTGCTTCAGTGATGCGTCTGCATGACCCTTGCATGAGTAGCACTGTGTATGGGGAAAGGACTGGGCTAGGGCTCTTGAGCTGTCTGTGTGTGTACAGAGGCAGCCAGACATATGTCGTGATGCCCTCTCCCATCTGCCTGGGTGTGGAAAAGAGTAGCAGGCTTTTAGAGAGTCAGGTTTGAAAATCTGAGCTGTGCTTGGTGTTTTCTCCTCCATGACTTCAAAATCCTGCTGAAGTCCATGAGATTAGAATTTTGTAGTTTCCATGTTGTCATTTCACTGCTGGATGGAGACAGGACAGAGATTGGGGTATGGGGTGGAGTAGGGTGTGTATTGGGGACAGCTGAGCTAATATGTTCACTATCCTGCCTGTATCTTTCTCTCCTCCTCCTCCTGACCTCAGTGCCCCCAGGTATCTGATAAGAACACTGTAGCTCAGACAAAAGGTAACTCCAATAAAATCAGAGGGTCCTGAGTTTGAAATGGTTAGTTGCTGATGAGGGAAGAAGCAGAACGATTTTTAAAGTGGGTTGAATGACGACAGAAGCCGTTGTGAGTTTGGCAGGCAGAAAGACCTGCAGTTTAGCAAGAGGCAAAAAATAAATACATGTCCGTTACCATCTCTGATGTTAACATTATGATCCAGGTTTAGCACTATGTTCCAGTTTGAATTAACTAACTTTTACCAATGTCAGGTCACTCTGAGCAAAAAAAAAAAAAAAAGACTTCTAGCAGGAATGTCAGCTTTGTACAGGCAGGGCTGTACAATCAGGTCTTTCATTTGCTGATGAGCATGGCTGATGAGGTGCAGTGTGGAACCGTACTGGCAGAGGGATGGACTACATAACAGTAGTCCTTTCCATTGCACAGTGAAGAGTGCAGTAAATGTAACACTAAGATAAAATGTTATATATGTCCATAAATCGGGGAAAACCAGTCATTCTATTTCACTGTAGATTGTCTGCAATAGGTACTGTACCTTTTAACTTAAATGGCCCTTAATAGCTATTGAATTGAGATAGGAAAAATGATACATTTCATGAACTGCTGTCCCTTTGCCAGTGCGAGGTGCAGATAGGTGGATTCCATCCAGTGCTAACATGAACTGCCATGGTGGATGAACTATTCACAGCTGTTTACAGGACCACTGGAAAACAACTCAGGGAAGGCAGGCACAGGCAGTATATTCACTTGCAGCAGCAAGGGGAATTTTAAAGGGAGAAACATAGCTACTGCAGTAGAAATCAGGCTAGAAGAGCAAAACCTATGTTTGCCGGGGAGGAGGGAGCTCAAGGATTCACCTCCCCCTCCTTAGTTTCCCAGGTTTCTACCCCCTTCTTGCACTTCAGTGGCTCCCATAGTTTTTTGAAAATAGTTGTTTTGAGCACAAGAAAGGAGTTTGTCTCAGTTCTCATTTGTGGGGTGGTTCACAGTTCCAACCTACTTATGTCTCTGTGCTGAGGAGCAGTGGGGGAGAGTATGAAGTTCCTTTCCCTTTATGCAGTACTGCAATTTGTTAAATAGCACATCCCATTGCCCAGTGCAGTGGGATCCAGAAATGAAGGACTCACTTGTTATAGGTTTATTGGCAAGGGTGTGAGCTAGACTGTACAGTTCTATTCATCAGGAGAGGGAGAGAAGAAATGAAAGTATTAGAGGTAATAATTTCTTTGCTAGTAGGGCTCTCAGGATCAATAGGAATGTGACCAAGTACGCCAAAGTGATGCCTTGGGGAAAAAATGAAGGTTCAGATGTCATCAGGACATCACAAACATGCAACCTGTAACTATACCAAACTAGAAGAGCATTTAGGGTATGAGAGATGGTTGATTTGGGGGACAATTGAATTGTCCCGCTAAGAATTATTTCCAGTGACAATAAAGTGCTCCTGCAAGCAGGAGACTTTGATAGAGACATAAAGTACTTTCTGCTTTAGATAGTACTGTGTGTTTAACTGGTGGGACATAGGCTCAGGTTGTTCCCTGCTAGGAAGCAATGAAGTTATAAGACTGTTCACGACATCTGGAAGTGACGAGGAGCAGAAGAACACTTTGGCTGCTGTCCAGAAAATATTTTGTTGTGGAGTTTTCTGAAAGCAGGTTTTAAAATGCACCCAGAAGGGTTAACTGGAAAAGAAGATGCTGTAGGACAGGCAGGACATGAGTCATGTTACTTGTGGTTTTGTGCTCAGGTATGCTTTATGCCATCCTGCAGTGCTGTTTTGTGTGACTTGTCCTGCACAGGCAAAGGGATGTGTAGACCTGCTTTGCTGGTGCTGGCAAAGGGAACACAGGGGATGGCCAAGGCTGGTGTAGACAATTCAGTCTTTTTCCCTCTTGATGAGTACATGGCCTTTGCAGTTAGGGGGTGCTACACTACTTGTGTGTTGCTTTGTGCAGGAGAGGCACAACTTGAGTCTCTGCATGCTTGTGGTTGTTGAAGAGCAGCTTGTGCTTTCTGCAAGGACCTTAGTCCCTGTGTTGTTGCCAAATTCCAGTGGAGCGAATTATATTCTACTTAAGGTATCAGCATTTCCTCTCCTCTCATTTAACTGTTTAATAACTTGCTATGATCCACTTCAGAGACAGCTGAAGATCCTGCTGTCTCCCCTATCAGGCACATATACCTAAGCCTCTATTAGAAAGAACCTCATAATATAATAAAAACTGCGGCAGAACTACAAAGCATTTAAAAGCAGCCAAATGGAAAGACTTTAGCAGGTACAGTGGGGTAGCTCAGGAGGCAAAAATGTGATACAAAGCCTAAGTTGGTTCTTCAAATCTGACACAGGCCAGTGGTGATAGACAGATGTTGCTGTCTGGTGGCTGGTTAGAATCTCATGTGTTAAATTTACTGTGTTTCAAGACAGTTCCCGTCACTATCACATTTGACCCTACTTGGCCTTTTCCTGCTGGCAGTCTTTACACAGACACTGGTCACGCTCCTTATGGGGGCAGACTGCTATCACTGCTCGCAAGCATTTGAAATCATGACTCAGGCCACAAAACCCATGACATGAAATATAAATCAATGCTGGGTTCTTTGTCTGCTTTCTGTTTTCTGAAACTTCAGTGTGCATCTGAGTTATTTTTTCAAATGTTTGCCTTGGTAAGAGGGCTAGAAACTTGGGGAAAAATCAACTTTACTTCCTCCCCACTACAATTATCAAACAATGACTTGAATAGCAGTGTGTTTGAGGCCAAGCTCACATAGGACATAAAGGCATGGTGGTTGGAAATACCAATGAGTAGAAGTTGTCTAATTTTACATAGTCCCGATTGTGTTGCTGTCAGCACTGAATCCACATTGAAAGTCAAGTGATCATTTGGATTATCAGAGCTTCACTAGAAAGCAGTGTCTATGCCCAGGCTTTGGACACGGATAGGCACCAATGAAGGAGGAAGTTAATGCCCTCTTCTAAAACATTTTCCTGTGCCAAACTTTATTGAAGTGTACAGGTGCAATGGGGCTGACAGATAATAGCCTCGAAGGATTAACATTAAAACAATGTTTTAGCCTCTTGATAACCAGCTTGGTTTCCAGAGGAGAAAAAAGTCAATGGAAGCTGCATGTCACGCCCTCAGTTTCTGTAATAACAACAGTATAATTTTCTGGTGATGGATGGGCCAGCAGAGAAGACAAGACACAAAGTTGTGCACCATCTTTAGCTGGGGCAGGACAGTCTGAACTGGTTAAGAAAACAGTCATAGAGAGCAGTTTTGCTTCTGGTTATATCACAGAAGTGTTGTAAGAGTCAAAGCTGTTAAAGTGAGAGGGACTAAGTCAAAGTGGAGTTTAATATTCCCAGTGCTTCTAACTGTGAGACATTCAGATTGGGATTTCAGATACACAACCAGGTACAACTTCCCTTTTTAGAATGGAAATATACACAGCATCTACAAAATTTGGATTGTGCTGGTAAAAGGTAGTCCAGTAACTTCTTCCAATCTGCACCTATCTTTGCTTCATTTGCTTAGAGCCAGGCAGAATAAAGCTAAATTGTTTCCTTCATTTTTTGGTATGGTGGTGTCCCGATGCTGTGCTAGGAGGTGCTACCAGGACTGCAAAAATCAAAGTCTCAGATTCGATGCCTTGTTCTTAGGGTGTAGGTCAGCTCTATAAGTCTGAGATTCCCCTATTTACTGGAGAGTTAATTCTGCTGTTGCTGTACCCCTCTGTGGTTTCTTCCACATCTGTTTCCTGCCTGATGTTGTCTGGTTGGGATGCAATGAGCTCAGCTTTTCCTCTCAACCCCCTCCCACACTCCCCACAGCTCCCTCAATGACTCTCATCCTGAGTCTGTAGCACCCAAAGCACTTTCTAGCCCTTCATCTAATGCTGCTTATTGGCTTTGTTTGTTTTTTTGTTTTTACTTTAGAAAAAGGGTCACTTCATTTGAGAAGCTTTGAAGCTACCAACTCCCTTGTACTCCCCACTTGAAGCTGCTTCTTGCCATGGCAGGGAGCAAGGCCAGCCAGCAGCACTCCCTGAGGCTGGGGAGGGAAAGGGAGCTGTTGTCTGCAAATGCAGCACAGAGGGACGTGAGGAAACCCTTACATTTAATCTGCTGCAGAAGATTGAAGGGCTGCATTCATCCTGCTCTCAAAATTAGAAACTGTGGCACTGGGGATTTCTGTCTCAAAAACTGATCAAGCTGAAAAGAAACCTTTTTCTGTAGCCAAATTGCTTTCAACCTAGATCTCTTCCCTGACCTACCTTACTCTGTGGCTATGCAAACACTTGTCTCCATTCAAGGAAGGAAGCGGCAGGGGCTGGGATGAGAACAGGACAAGAATGGCCTCTTAGGCTGGCTTGGAAATGCATCAGTCCTTTTTTATTGTGTGATGTGCTGCTGTGGTCTGTTCTACATTTCCACAGTGCTGATATGCTGAGAAGCCCCATGACCTTCTCTCTTTGGGGTCTGTTCCTGGCTATAGTCACGCAGGCTGTGTGGATATTTAAGGATGCATCCCTCATCTTTGTGATAGGAGTAAAAGGGACAGCTCTGAAGTTTGGGGGCAAAAGAAGTGGGATTGTACTATTGCACAGTATAGGAGAGCTGAGGCAGAGGGGCGCTGAGAGGTGAGTACATGTATTGGCAGTGAACAAGCTGGGCTGGGCTTGGAGGGAAGACAGCTCCTTGCCCTTTCAGAGACTGCCAAGGCATGTCCAGCAGACAGCAGAGGGAGAAACTTCTGCCAAAATGGACAGTGTGGGGGAAATTATTAATAATGTAAATCTCGCTTTTTCTCCACCCGCTCTCGCAAGCAGAGCATCACATTTTGAGTCCCAGATATCAGCCTCTATGGCAACAAGTGAGAGCAAAAAGACACTGGGAACAACGGGAGCAGAAGCCATCTGCTTGCTTCTGCTACTCTGCTGTTCCTCCTTGTTTTGGATGATGTTTGTGTTACTTGCTCAATCTGTTTCTGGTTCCTGGGAGCTGGATTTTTTGTGTCTCCGTAGCACAGTGTTACTGCCATTTAACATTCATGTTGTGAGCTCAGCTCCTTGTTCTGTATTGACTTTCCATTGCTAGCACTGTGTGATTAGCAGAGAGCTCTTCCATGTTGCCTCCTGCTTTGCATTTTCCTTACTGAGGACCACAGGAGGCAGTTGTGTCGTTTGCATGCACTGAGCCCCACTTTGATCCTGCCTTCTCCCCCACCCACTGCGAACAGCATGAATCACATGTCTTGCCTGCACGTTTGAGATTAGAAAATGTATTTTGATTTAGCAAATGTTTTCTCTTTGTTGGTAACAACTGATTTCATCTGAACATGGAAACCAAGGAGTGAACCTAACTTCACTGCTTGTGGTATCACAGCTCTCAAAGGTGGATGAAATGCTGGCACTGCACAGGGTGGATGTACAACACAGGCTGATTTAGACACGATGAAAAAGCCTGGGAGATCCCCATTGGTCTGGGGTGCTTGGATCCAAAGTTTTGGGTTTGGAGAGCTAATGACACAAACAAAATACTGGAAAGTTCGGATCTGTAACTTGGGCTTTGCATAAATATATAACGCAGTTCTACAGCTGCAACATTTGTTGTTAGTCAGGGTTGTGCCAAAAATTTATGTTCCAGTGTTTCTCCTTTAACGGTAATAAGAGAAATGAAAACAGCCTGCCAGTAATGGCATACCCAGCCCTGCTCTGAAGGGTCTGGGTTGGGGTGGCTGGCAGATGGACTGCCCACATCATGGCTTGGACTGGATCTCTCATCTGGAGAGTGATTAAAGGATGGAGAGCTACCAGCATCTGCCTCCAGTCCTGAACCACCAACAAGGCACCAGACACACTTAAAACTTTGACATGGAAACCTACAGATACCTTATTAAAATGCAAAGGCTGCTAAATGGCTGCACTGCTGGTTGTTCTAAGGGCGAGTAGTGTTGCTAGCTGCTTACTAGTGGCTCCTCTCCATACATTCCCAGAGCCTCAAGCCCCAGCTGTCTTTTGTTTGTATGCCAGAACCTTCAGCTTCTCTGCTGATAACTTCAGTTAATGTGTTTTGCATTGTCAACAAAAAAAAAAGGTAAAAGAATCTGCAGCGTGTTTACAATGGCCACAGACAGAGAACAGTGTAACATAAATTGAATTTAGTGTTAAATGAAATAACGTTGTGCAACCGTGCTGACTTTATTATTAACTTTCATACTTAATTCAATAATGTAGACCTCTGTTTTCTATATTTATCTGAAACCACAAGCAGTCTGTCTAGTCTTCTGCACCAGTGTGATTTCAGATATGAAAGTACTTACCATGGGCTTAAAACCAAGGTTATTGTCAGATTTTGTGGCCTGTGCATATAATGAAGTTAAAGACACCAATACCAAAGTTCACCCTCACTCAAGTGCCAGATCAATGCTATCCTTGTGTGTGAGGGTGAGGAGTTCAGCCCCTAACGCTACAAGTCTTTTGGCATGTAAGAAGACAAGAAACTCCCAGTCCTTTTCTGTTTCATCCTCCTGCCTTGAACATGACACTGCAGCTGAATTGGATTCCCCAGTGGAAGCTCTTCTGATTTTTACAGTGCACCAAGAGGGGCAGAACAAAACTCATGCTTTTTGCATTTGCCTTCAGTTCCTCTACCTCAGCTGCTGTGTTCCCATTCGGGAGTAGCAGCCTGGCCTAGGCTCAAACCAGCCTTCCTCCATCCTGCTGTCAGCAGCTGATAATGTGTGTGACAGACCGAGTTCCAAGCAATGTTGGGTTGGCTTGGTGGCTGCCTCAACTTAGGTGAGTTAATGTTCATATAGCAAGAGTTATCTTAGCAGCAGCAAAAAATGTTACAGAATCACGTGACTACTGAGGTGATCAGGGACTTCTTGAGAAGTGTACTTCTCAAGTACACCTGTACTTGGTGTACTTTGGTGTACTTGAAATGAATTGTCTTTTCATAAAGGGTCCCTGTTCTTTAATGGTTTCTGCAGTTTTGCTGCTGGCCAGCTCAAATGAATTAATGTATGCTTTATATAGTACACTGATATGCTGCATCTTCTGAAAGCTGAGTAGAAAGTCTACAAATAATGCTTTGCAGCACCACGCTTTTCTCAAGTGGTGGTTGTAACAACCCCACCTCTCCCTCCCCAAAAAGCCCCTGTACACTGAACCAGGACATTGTGGCCAGGCTTCTTTTTTTGTGGTGGCTGTTACAAGCCCTTCTCCAGCACAGGGATTGAGCAAGGGGAAGGGAAACGTGCATCCCTCTGCAGGATTCTCAGCTGTGGCTGCTGCTCTTAGAAATACGCCCTGAGCAGCTGAGTTGGTTTCATAGCCATTTATCTCTAGCTCCTCTCACTGCCCTCTTCTACACTCAAGGCTCAGCTAACTAAATGCCTTTGGAAATGCTATTATCTCCTGTGCTCTCTGGGGCCAGGAGCAGCGTGAAGATTTATCATGTGGAACAGGAGGCTTTGTTTAGTTCTATAAAGTACAGAACAGTTAAAGAAAGAACAAAAAAATAAACCCCAAACCAAATGCAAAGCTCTCTTTAAATCTCGTGTCCTCTCTTTGCTCTCTCCAATCTGGGAATGTACATGTATTTGGTTTTATAATGTCATTAAATACTGGCACATGAGGAAATGGTTAGCGGAGATATACCTCCATCTCTAAAATAGGGATTGAACATCCAAATGGCCAGAAGATGTTCGTGATGTAACTAAGTTGTTTAACTTATTTCCTAAAGAGCATTAGACAGGTCAGATTCTCCAGTATAAACTTCATTTAAAGGATACCACTGCTGGTTTTCACTAAATACAGCAGCATTGGTATTGCCTTTTTATCCGAAAGGTGCTAAACATGCTCACAAATTTTCTCTACATATGGGATCCAGGGTTGAGAATCTAGACTACGTCTGAGCCTGAAGTCACCATCTATAGTCACTGGCTCATAGAAAAATGCTGATTTAGCAGACACAGAACATTGGGAGAGAAGAGTGTGTTTGTGTGTATGTGTGTGTGTGTGTATCTGGATGGGAATATTTAAGCTGGGATATTTTTGATACTATTGGTATTTTGCATGTTACCATCTCAGCAGCAAATGTGACTGTCAGTACTGTTGCAGACAGTCATCCTGGCAGCACAACATGGCCATCCAGCATGTGCAAACCCCTTTGCTCCATGTGCAACTAGTGCTTGTTTTTCTATTCATCTCTCATTATGGTGCCACTGCTAGTGGTGGCAGTCACATGTCAAGAGGTTCGGAGGTGTGATCAGGCAGGGTGAGCCTCCTTCTGGAGCCATTGCATCTGTGCTGCAATTTGTGTGAAATAAATAAGCTGTCAGTGGGACTGAACTGTTTTCTTTTCTTGTGCAAATTCAGAGAGGGGAACAGCTTCAGCACTTTGCTATTTCTCTCTTTATCTTCTCAGTGTACTCCACTTGGTACTGCGTTTTCCTTACCCTTGCCCTGGTCAGGTAGTTTCAGATACACAAGAGGCTAAATGAGAACAAACTCTCTTGTGAGATTTATTGCATCTTCTGCTTCTAATCAAGCCAGAAAAGTGGAGCAACAGACTTCCTTCTATAATCCTGTTCTCTCCATTCCAGTCCCAACTGGAAACCAGAAGTACAACAAGGAGGAATGCAGGAAAAAAAAAAGAAGTTAAAACAAATGTCCTGGAATCTCTAAAAAGAGCGTGGAGGCCTGAGGCAATGGCTCAGGGTTACAGTGGGGGTGTGGAGGATTCTCCCTTTTCTCAAGTGTTTTCAGTTCCCGCTATTTAGTTGGAGCTTTTTTTTATCCCCCCCTGTCCCCTTCCATTTCGGTAACTTTATTGCCAGGATGGTAGCATGCACATGTTGCCAAAGTCAATACATCAAGAGTCTGTGCCTAAGGCAGGCTTAGGCAGAGAAATGAGAGGAGCTGGTTTTGATCCATTGAGTCCATCATTCTTCCCTCCTGGCTCAGTAGTGGGTTACATACTGCTGGCCGAGCTTTGCTGTAAAGCCACAAATGGGGTCCGAGTCAGGAAATTCAGTTCTGTATCCCAAACTTTATTTTGGGCTCACCCTCCAGACTTGCCAGAACCTAGATGAGGAATAAGATACTCCTGCAGCTAGATCAGGTGGATGCAGGTGACCTAGTGCCTGCTGTCCTCGGGGTGGCAGACAGGGAACAGCAGTAGAGGCAGCCCTCCATCGCTGCTCACAAACCTGCTTGAGGTGGGGAAGAACTGATGTGATAAATACATAGAAGGGCTATGAGTCCTAATTAGGCCTCATTTCTAGCCTGCTAAAATACCCATCTGTCACTCTGCTGCAATAATGAGATTTGAGAAGATTAACTGGATACTACTTAGGCTTCTCAGCACGGCAGCTCAGTAAGTGTGCTGCTGTTCAGCTTTAAGCCACGCTTGCAGCAATTACACCCTAAGCAGGTTTATGTCTGGTTAGTGCTTGTATGGGAGTGGCCAAAAAAAAATCTGCCATAGGAATGGAGTGAGTGATTCAGAAGATGGCAAGCATGGTATTGATTCAGTCAACTTGCTGCTTTGGCATCATTTGGAAAAATGTTGCCATTTGAGCACAGGGTAAAACAAGGACCTCAATGCTTTTTAAAAAATCCCTGGCCTTTTTTTTTTTTTTTTCCTAGGGGATAGGGCTTTTTTATACATGTACATGCTGTGCTGTTTCTTTTCCTTCACAGAAGCAATTTCTGCTGGAGCTAGGATTTGTTTTTTTACCCGCTGTCCTAAACTGTCACGTAGCATTGCTCTGCCTGGCTCAACAGCTGCCACCTCCCAACCTAGAGGTGGGTGGAGTGAGTCTTGTTTTTGCCGTTTGTGAAATATTTCAGGATGTAAGGCACTCATTAAATTATTGATGTTAGCTCTTGGGCATTAAAGAGAGATGTGAACTGCGGTTCTGCATCCTAAGTGATTTGGAGGCTTATCCCTGCCCTAATAATGGTTCCCTACATGGGATTTTTCATGCATCTCTTACTACAGATTTGAACTCACTGCAGGATAGTGGCAAGATTTAACAGGTGGACAAAAGGTGACAGCAAGGCTTTTATTTCCAACATTATATACCTATGAAGTCAATCTAATTGAGCACTGGTAGAAAAAGGGGAGAGGCATATGCATGTTTTCTTTAGGAGAATGGGAAAAAAACCAGAAAAATACCTTCCTGCCTCTTGACATAAAATGTTCGCAGGATATAAAAAGACTTTGTATAGTTGCGATTAAGAAATAGTGCAGGTGCACTTAACATCAGTCTTGTGCTTAAGGAAAGATATTTTATCTTGTGAAGTGCCTTGTTTCTGTCTCTTTCTCCACTCTTGCCTCCTTGAAAAGAGGCTGATAGCGGTAGGACTATGTGCTTTACCTCATAGTGACGCCAGTGTGGAGATTGGGGCATTCAGTGCAGTCCTGTCTCTGCAGTGCTTTCAGCTCTTTGGTTGAACTGTAGTGGGGAAAAACAGGATCTTGGCTGATGTGGGACAAGGAAGAGAAGGCAGAAAGCATGGCACTGTGTGCTGCTGAGAACTCTGGGCGGCTTTGTGGGCTGCTCACAGGTTCCCAGGGAACCAACTGCAAACAAAACCCTATGTTAGGGCAGGAAAATCCTCTCCCATGTTTGCCATGGGTTCCTGTACTTGTGTTTGAATGGGATGTGTTCAAGAGTCTTCTCCCTTCACCTCCCCTTCCCTACCCATTCTCCCCTCTCTGTTTCAGGGTGTTGTGGTGGCACAAAATCCTCCTACTTATATGGGAAAGAAGAAGGGATGAGGGCCATCTCTGACCTTCTCCTCCCCCTGGCAGTTTGCATGTTGATTAGCTTGTCCCTACGATACAAGCCCGCAGCCCAACAGAGCAGCGATTCAGTGTCTGAACAATGTCCAATTATCCCAGCCCGGGGAGCAAGAGGCCACTCCCTGACACGTGGGCTCTGTGTCCCTGGCCAGATGGCTCCTCGAATTCACTTGGCCAGGCCAGTAATGCTGCCTGGGGAATTTGACACGTGTCAGCAGTTTTGGCTGAGTGCTTTTGCGAGCTACCAGCAGCACAGTTGTCTGAAATATTGGGAAGAGCTCCACGTGTGCCCTGAGCAGTGCCGTCCTCTCCACACCCTGTGCTGAGGCAGTACTGGTGGCTACAAGGGAACAGGGATGTTCATGTGTGAAATGAGATTTTGCACCCTCAGCTTGGCTTCCTGTGTCCCGCATCCAGGTTGGTGGAGATACAAGCAGCTGGTGGAGATGTAAGCAGCTTAAAAGCACACATTTTGCTTTTCTGTTTGGATTCCAGTATTTGTACACAAATGAAAGCTGAGTTTCTCAAATTGGAGTTTGAATTGCATAAAGGAGGTGGCAGGAGTCACATAGATGGCATACCACAGGCTATGGCAAGCTCTGCTCCTGACACTGCATGACTCAGTGAGAGACCTCAGGGCACTCCTTCATTTTCCACATCCTACCCCCCTCAGTTATTAAATGATGCTGGTATTGTCTTCTTTTTGGTTCAGAGTTCTCAGTACTATTGTTGCTTATTATTATTATTAAATGTGAAGAGTCATAGATGTTTTCATCACCCAGTACTGAAAAGTGGGCTCTTGCAGCTATGCAGTGCCACACTGGATGACAGTGAGGGGAGAAAACCATAGGGCTTGCCCAGCTTGCCTGTCTCAGGCAGGTCCCATACCACAGATCTGGAAAGTTGCTAGTGCTTCTTTCTGAGCTGGTAAGGCCTCTGCCTCAATATGTGACATTTTAGATTTTAAGGGAACATGACAACCATTTACCACCTAACCTCTGAGGCTAGGAAATCGAAAAAAATAGTGCAGTGTGTATCTGAAATAGCAGAAGAGATTATGCTAAACAGGAATTTGGCCAGGATGCTGTCCTTAGTTCTGCTAATCTTGCAAAAAAAAAAAAAAAAAAGGAAACCAAGCAGAAAAAAAAAGTGCTGCAAAGAATTTCTGCAAGACTGCAATCTTCATTTTATAGTCTCTTATTTAGAAGGGAGAATATGCAATAACACAGCTTTCTCTTTGCACACCAAGGGACATGGTTTATTACTGGCTTGTGGATAGGACTGCCCCTTGCAAGTCACCAGCAGCAACTCCAATTGATTCTGGTTTTGGGACCAGGCCCAACCTTAATTTATGGATAGAAGCTAATGATAACACATCCAAAGAAACAGCTGGGAGGGAAGAAGTGTGGCAGAGAAACGGAAAAGGACACTGGAAGGAAAGGATGGAGAATAAGGGCAAAGGTGGAGTGGAGAAAAGCATGTGAGAAAATTCCAATATGCTTGAAATGAAAAGGGGAAGGTTGGAAAATTAGTCTGAGAGCGAAACTTACTGTATTGGAACAAACGGAGACTGCCAATGAATGGTAGGAGACAGAGGGCTGTAAGTGGGAACAAAATTCAAAACCTTGGCAACTTTGGTAGTAGGGGTAGAGCAGATGAAGCTACTTTTCTGGGTACAGTCAGCTGGAGGATAGACAGGAGTAAAGGAACATGCTTACAGTGCCAACAACTCTTGTTATCCAAAACTTCTCTTCCAGATTCTTACCTGAGACAAGGCAAGAGGTAAAATAGTAATTTCTGACTCCTTTCAGCCCTTGAAGCAAGCTTGGCTTTGTGAAGTGTGAGGAGATGCCACTGAGTTACTACATTGTGAGCAATGCATTTTTTTGTAACCTAACTACATTTTTACATTCCCCTTTTGGTGCCCAACTGATGTTATAATGAGCTGCAGTCTCAGATCAGTTCCGAAGTCTACGGATGTGAGCAAGAGCAGCTTTGTCTCACTTGGCTAAGCTTTCAATATTAAGGTTTAAATATGCTCAGCTACATCACCTGCTGAAGGATGCAGTGCCTCGTCTTCCTTTGCTTTGGAAGTCTTTGCTATGATTCAAAACCTCTCTGATTTTACAGTCTCCAGCAAACTCCTGCTTTTAGATCATTCAGCTCATCCCCCTTTGAGATAGACCTGTGCAAGGGTGTGAACTTAGCCAGGCTTTTTTTTCCCTCTGAAACACATCAGGCATGTACTGAAATCAGGATACAGGTCATGGACTGAAGTGTGTGGCTCCACTATGTTGGCTGTAGAGAACTGCAAAGGCAAAGAGATGATTGACTTGTATGGCAGTACTGTAGCTATCAAAATGTAAGGAAGTTTGATTAAGTATGATCTCAACGCCCTTTTCCTGCAACACCCCTTCTTGTGTTTGCAATGTGTTTGTTAGTGTCTCAAAACCCTTAGTACAGCAAAATTCAGGGGCATGGAAGACAAAAGAAACACAGTCCAGAAACACAACTCCTGGGCATATGTCTTTGAAGGAATGTAATGCACTAAAAGATTTTTTCTTTCGTTACTTCCTCTTTCCTTGCTTCCTCCAATCTTTGTTATTCCCAGAAATGACTGTATTTACTTATTTGCTTCTTCCCCAAACCACTGGACAGACAGGGGCTTCGTCAGGAATTGGTTTAGCTGGAGTGGGCAAAACAATGGGGCTTTAATCAGGGTGCCTCCAGCAGCCACTGCTGGCCAGAGGTTTCTCTGAATTCCCAACATGGAACAGTTGTCTCTTTCATGAAGTGCCTGTGGGATGAGCACAGGATTGCTACATCCAAAGCATTTTCATGCAGCAACGGCTCTCTGAAGGGAAACGCTGCTGAGGACACTGCCTGCAACGCCCCAAGCTACTGGGGTGACCAGTATGAGACAGTATTTCTTCCAGGCCTGGGCTGTGTTTGCCTTCCACATGCAATCTGTGAATAGCCCAAATCTGGAAAGTGTTTAGGAAAGCATCTAACTTTTCCCTTAAAGGAGAAAAAAAAAAAAAAAAAAAAAAGGAAAAAAAGAGAAGATGTCAGGGATAATGAAATAGTTTCCAGTGACTTGATGCAGTGTGGCCAAACCATTTGTAATAATTTCCTTTAGATTTCTTTTATATAGAAAGAATTAAATATGAAATCATGAATCAGGAAGCAGTCATCCTGCCAGCCAGTGACATGTACAGAGAGATCAGAGCAAAGTGAGAAAGACACAGAACAGCAGGAGACTTGCAAAAACCTTTTTTAGCTCTCTCTTTTTCTTC
The DNA here is from genome assembly GCF_003031625.1 of Empidonax traillii. Classification (NCBI taxonomy): domain Eukaryota; kingdom Metazoa; phylum Chordata; class Aves; order Passeriformes; family Tyrannidae; genus Empidonax; species Empidonax traillii. Next base: position 2,849,454 of record NW_020955239.1, on the reverse strand, counting down.
CTTTTTTTGTTTAGTGTACACATCCATGCAGAGCTAACATTTCTTACCCAAAAGAAGCTGTGGGAATCTCCTGCTGTTCCTTGTCTCTCCAATAGCAGCCCTGAACCTTCCTGTCTTGATGTGTCTCATCTGTCTGTGTTTCCTGATAGATTTTGCAGTCCCCATTTGTTTGGATACCTGATTCATCTCAAAGGGGCCTCTGAAACATTAGGTATTTTTAAATGCCTAGCCTTATAATTGCTTTGTTTAACTTTGCAACATTCTGAACTCATATAAGGTAATAATAAAAATCACTGCTGTTTTCCTTCAAAGTTTTTTGCTGTTGCTGCTTCTAAATTTGTGTGCACACAATTGCTTTTGCCTTTGTGTTAGCAAAGTTATAACATTCCTGTTTCCTGAATTCATATTCTTCCAATGTTTTTTTCCAAACCCTCTGTAAAAGATTCCAATCAGGAGTGCCCAGGCTGTTGTGTAAAAGAAGGTTGGAGTTAAGCAAGTGCTACCAAATTGATGTTAAGAAATTTCCTCAACGAAACCTGAAATCTGAAAAAACAGACCTTACGTGTGTTGTCTATGAAGGCCTACAGGCCTACAAAGCTGACTTGATTTGCGCTTGAGTTTTGCATATCTCAAAAGCCCGCTTGAATTACACTCTGGAGCTCTCTCCCTGGCCTCTGCTGTCTCTTGGCCAAAGTGGGTGTTGAAGGTGCCTGTCTGGAGCCCAGTTCATTTTGAACTGATTTCTCTCAGACTGCTCTGATCAGGGTTGAATATGAAGTACATATGCCTGATTTCAGTTTTCCTGAAATACAGGGTGTTCAGCTGCAGGATTTTTATCTGAGTCTGCCTCTAGCTTGGCTCCAAGGGAAAGGAGATAAATACTACAGGCCAGGAAACTACAGATGCAAAAAATTATAGGCTTTAAAATGTCACTAGCTGAGCGCGTAATAGATATTCTTTGCATTTTATGATTAGCTGTTGTGTTCTTTTGGCCAATGCTGTCTTCCTGATGCAATTTATGAAGGAGTCTCAGGTCATGGTCAGACAAGCCAGATTCAAATGTGGAATCCCTGGGAACACCACTATCTTCTGCTGCTTTTCCTTTGTTTCCCCTAAGCAGAAAAAGCTTGCCTATGTATACCTGACTGTGAGTCCCAGCCTCTTTGCCATCTCCCCTTCCAGCCCTAGTCCAACAAGACATCATCCACCCAAATATCTGCTTGCATACTGCAAACCCAAGGGGTTTATGAACCAGGCTATGCTGCTGAATTGTGCCATCATGCCCAGCATTTCAGATCAAGGGACATGCATTATGTATAGGATTCAGACAACTGACTCCAGTCTCTGCCCAGAGCCATCCTAGAAACTGGGATGGTCTGAATGCTGCATGTGAAACCAGTCTTTAAGTTTACAAGGGACCATCTGTGCCTAGGAGATGAGGGTATTGGTCTGTAGACCTTGACAGCTGTGTCTGCACTTCATGCATTTGTACTGATGTGTCTCCCTGCAGGCTTTTTCCTACTCTGCTCAGATAGGCCAGAGGCAGAGTTGGCCTCACTGAATGTCCCCTGCCCAGCTGTCCTTTGCTATGTGAAGCTATGGAGTAGAGGATAATGTGCAGAGCAGTGTGGCAAAGCTGGATGGGGCAGGGCTGTACAAGCCAAGGGATCCAGTTAGGAACATACTTCTTGGCTGTACATTGTACCACAAGTCTTCCCTAGCATGTGGCTCTCGTCACCACCCGTGTCCTTTCAAGTGCTCCAACACACAGGTCTCTCACAGTGGGACACAAGAAGTATAAGATGTTTGCATGCAGTCAGAGAAAGACTGTCTTCATTTTGTTACTGGGGCTCTGAAGGGGTTTTCTAGCACCTTGCAGCACTCTGACGCCTTGCCTTCATTTCAGCACACTGCCTTTTACCATTGAGCTCCTCCAGAAGCACAGCATGCATGGCATCGGGCCAGCTTCTGACCTCAGTCATACTAGTATAAATCTGGGATACTGCAGCCAACTGGTATGGAAGTACTTCAACTCTGCATATACAGAAAGTATTCCCAGCCATAAAGGGGCTTAAGATTTAGGTTAGCGAAACAGCAGATCAAAAGCAACTTCTGTGTGATGTGAGTACTTGCAAATCTCCCCCTGCGACAAAGTGATTCCACAACATCCACGTTTTCCCTGTTACCACCAGAGTGAGCCTTGAATTAGTCCCAGGGAAGTCCAAGGAATGCACCAGAACACAACTGGTGTCAAGAGGAAAAAAAATTAACCAAGTTTTAGGTGGATTTATCAACAGTGGGTAGCACTGTTGTTATTTTCTGCAGTTGACATTGAAGTTGCTGGTACCATCAATTTCAAGGGAAGTAGCTTATGTTGGTCTAAAACTCTTCTTGGACTGATGAGAAACTATTGGTGAGGCTGGTGAGGAGCACTCAAGTTGAAAGCTTCGATGACAGTATCTTGATGGGAGGATCTGGAGACCTGGAGACAAGGCATTGTCTGTTTTGAGAGTTCTTGACCAAGGAATGACCTTCCTTAAATGAAACCAAGCTGCAGACAAATATGATCTTTTGTGAGACTTGCTGCAAAATTCCTCTCTGGCTAGGGCCCTTTTTTTTTTGCTGTAATTGAAGAAAATTAATTAATAATAAACACTGGGACAGAGCACTGTGATAGGAAAAGACCCACTGAACATGAGAGATGCAGAGCAGAGAGTGAGAAGTGCCTCTGCTCATTCTTAAATGGGATCACATCCTTACCATAATGGCTCCCAGGGCAGTGCAGTAGAGCAGTGCTGCTCAGGCTCTTCAGGCTGAAGCCAAACATGTAATTTCAGAACAGCTGAGAGTCCACGACTGAAATTCTGCAGCATATTGGTAGGCAAAGCAGAGAGAGTGAGCAGGATAAATATTCTGGAAGCCCTGTACCTTTGGTACAAACACTTGGGGTGGGCAGAGGAGTAACATTTAGGCAATCATTACTGGGCAGTGCAGGCTAAAAGTGTTTCCTGTGATGGGGTGGAGAAATATGACCTGTTGTTGGTAGTTGACTCCGCTGATTTTCCCATCCCTCCCATGAACTGCCCTGGGATGTTGTGACAGCAGGCAGACATGTTTTGTGGGTAGTTCCCAGAGCTCAGGCAGAGCCTGCTGGGCTTTGCACAGATTCTCCTGCAATCTTACAGGGAGCAACGTGGGTCAGGATGGCCAGCAGTGCTGTCTGCCCTTACCCACAGGGCACCCAGCACTGACCAAGAAACAACCAGTAGCCAGGAGGGTCTCAGGTCATCACAGAGCAGTCCCAGGGCATCTGAGGAGGTGACAGCAGGTGTCTGGTGCAGGACACGCTTGTCCATCCCACCCCTACCCTGCCACGCACATACACACGCTTGTATTTGAGAGAAACCATTTCCACATGGAAGCCAGCAGAGAGCTAGAACAGACGTGAGGTTTGTGTGCTCTGACAGCCCTGCAGTCTGCTGGCTCAGGAGGCAGCAGTAATGCAAATATTTGGAGCCTTACTCCAGACAAAGCAGGGAATGTCTGAAGGGGTGGATATTCATCCCAATATCCAAGGAGAGCCTGGAGTTCCCAGCATGGTTTCCTGTTGTCCTGGCAGCTTCAGCAGCTGCTGGTTTGGAATAAACAGTCTGCATGTCCCCGTGTGAGCCAGGGCAGCTGGAGGTGGATTTGTTTTCTGTTGATTTCATGGCAATGTTGCTGCTTCAGGCCACTGCCTTGGTGTGAGGAACAACAACATCCTAGAGGAGACACCCAGTGAATTGCTGACTGCTCCACAGCTACCCAATCCGCATGCCCGGCGTGGGAAGCGGTCAGACCACCCTGACGGCATCAACAAAAGCCATCATGTTTGCTGACATTTCAAGGGAACAGAGAAGGGAACAAAAGCTGGGAACAAAAGCTAGGAACAAAAGTCTTTGATGCAGTTTAGAGCTGCAGTTGGAAGATATGGGCCTGAATCATAAATGCCAGATCCAAGTGCCCTTTTTGCTTGGGAGGGATTTCAAACCTCTATCCAGGTCCCAGTGGTGGGGTTTGTGTGATTTCCATGGAAAGAAAATTCTGCTGAAAACTGAGTGCCCTGTGAAATCAAAATGAAAGGTAAAGAAAGGAAACCAATGGGCGTTGAGGGGATGGAGGAAGTCAGTAGACAAGAAATGTAAGAAGTTTTGTATAACTGACCTGTGGCCAGACAGGACATCTTTGTCAGGGAATTTAGGCCACTCCTGCCACCCCCTACCAATCTCCCTTCCCTGAAATGATCATAAGTATTGCACTTTCTCCCCAGATGACCTCTTGGTAACTTCTTGCTATTATTGTGGTATTTAGTTATGAGACAAACATTCAAGAGGAAAGAAAAAGAAAAGAATTACAGAAGTGACACCAAGCCACAAAGTGTGGATCCAGTTCCAAACATTCCCAGGCACAGGGGCTACTGAAGTCTGGTCTTTTAGCACAAACTAATTTTAAGGACACACAGGCCAAAAGGTTGCTCTGACAATCTGATCAGTGGTCTCTGACTCAAACCTCCTGAGGTTTTAGCCTGTGTGTCCAGGTTTTGGCTAGAAGTTTGTGTAGAGAGGCTCTTTCTGGTTTGGTAGAAGCTTGGGGGGAATTGAGCCTTTCCCAGAAAACCACACTGATGTGAGATTTTCAACTCGGCTCTCGGGGTCAGTGATTCTGACAAACCAGTTGCAATCTCTGCATGCTTTACCAACTTCTGAATTTTTGAAGGTAAGTTTCTATTTGCCTGGAGTTCTAATACAAGAACACTAGCCATTTTGATTAGTTACAGACTGGAAATCAAAACCATGGGCTCTAACCTTAGGTCTTCCACTGTCTCAGTGCATGACCTCAGGCTGCCAAATCATTTCTGTTTCTCATTGTTTGTACCTATGGGATGAGAACGATACTTATCCTCTCTTAATTCATGACTCCATGCCAAGGGCTTAGATTTTTGCTGAGAGAAGCAAAGCACATTCTGAGAGACAGTGCTGGGGTTTCATACAGTGGAGGACATGAGATACAAGCAGGATTTCAAATGAGGGTCAAAAGCAAACCATAGGGCACTCGCCTCTTTTTTCTCTCATTCATATAGACAATATTATGGGCATCAGCTTGCAAGGAAGAGTGCTGCTGTCCTCAGAAGTGTACAGGGAGCAGCAAACACTAGCCAGTCAATCATGGTATCACTCGATGTCCATTAGAGCTGGTTCCTGGTTTGCACTGTACTCCACTTCCCCTACCACAAGACTTGCTTTCATTCAGAATTGGAATAAAAAAATAGAAACTCCCCTGAAACAAAAATTCCCCAGAAGGTTATATCACATTGAAAATAATGATATGGGAGTGAACACATTTCGCCTTCTAGAAACAATAGATTTGAGTGTTTCTTTGGTTGAAAAATTGAATCACTGTGTTCTGGTGAAAGAGTTTGATTCTGTGAAATGTGAAACTTTCCCACTGGAAAATTATTCTGTTGGATGATTTTCAAGTAGCCCTTCTTCCCTCATGCTTTAGTATCCAATTTAAACTCCAGCTGCTGGTTGTGGTTGTCCCTTGCCATAGTGAGTGCTGGCACTATATGCTTTCCTTTATAATTAACTCAGCAAGCTCTTCCAGGAGATCTTGCTGTGGCTTAAAAGGCATCACCTGATAACAGCATGGGAAAGTTGGCAAGATTGTTTTGTCTTTGGCTTGAGCAGGACTGTTCCCTTCACAGTAATCTCCTGACTGAATTTAAATATCCAGGCAGTATGCCTCCCACCTCCTCCCCTAAGAAGGCAATTCTACATGATACTACACCTCAGCCTTAAGAGGTTTTTCCACCCATTCTACCTAAATATCTGCTCATAATTTCATTCACTCACTCGTAGTTACAACCCCTTGATCACCTGGAACAAGCCATTTCCCTTGGCGGTATTCATACCCTGTGCAGACCACTATTGTGTGCCTTCATTTCTTTCCTGGTCGTTCAGGCCATCTGTGCCTATTTACCACCACCACATGTTCTTCCTTGCTAGTTAGTCTCTGTAGATCATTACAGTTTCTGCTCCTTTTCTCTTCCTCCTCCCCATATGCAGCATGGTATCCTGTTTTTCTTGTAACTGTAGCCATGCTGCAGGGCTGAAGGACTCAAGGATTTTTCCGTTAATAATCCCCACACCCTTTTCCTGGTCAGTACACTGCTTAACAGGGATTGAGGTAATTCATTCACAAATAACAAGCCGTACTAAAAGAGAGGGAGAGGGCAATGGGAAAATGTGGGCTCAGTGGAGCCTATTTCTCTTGCACGATCCTGCATCAAAGCGTAGCTTTGCTCCCAGAGCAGCTTTGAAAATGTCCCATCCTGCAAAGTACTCACAGGTTTTAGCTGGCACTGCCAGCTGCTCAGAACCTTCCAGAACTGCTGGCACTATGTAGGCTGGAGCTCCCTGAAAAGTGCAAGGAGGTCTCCTCTCCTAGTCCTCCATCCCATTGCCATGCAAGAACATTGGCACAGCTCCAGCCGAGTTTGGCTGTGCTTGTCACACCTTCCATGTCCCAGAATGCTTGTAATGCAGCAATGTAAACTTTAGCAGCCCTGGTCAACTCTGCTGTGAGAATGTAGGCAGGCTTTTCTCCTTTGCTTCTTATACCCACACCAGCCGCTAAGACCTTACAGTTGCACCTTGAAGAGGAATTTCTTCTTGGGAGGAAAACTAAGTCCCAGTTCACTCTCTTGCTTCTCTGTGGTCTCTGCCAGACTTGGGGCCACATCTGCTGCTGGCTACAGTTGCATACAGCTGGAATAATTTTGTCAACCTCTGTGGCAATTTACTGCCAGAAACTGGAAGTGTAACCCTTTGCTTAGTTCCTACAGTGACACAGGAAGGTGACCGGGCCACAGATAGGAAAAGAAGGAAAAAAAGCATATTATAACAATAAATTTTATTGAAATATACCTGAAACTCGTCCCAGAGAAACATTAGGAGCAGTTGCTGGCAGGTCTTCTAAGGGACAGGCCCTGTTGTTATTCTTAGGGATCCCTTAGTAAACCCCCTTCCCACCCCACCTTTTTTTGGCCATGGTCGTACAGATGTGGCATAGAAAATGCTGGGAGTTTCTTTTTCCTCAGTCATGAGAAACCTCTGCTTGCAGGGGAAGATGTCCTAAGGCAAACCGACTCCTTGCCCCATACGGGAGGCCAGGGAGCCTCGTGGCTGAAACACTGTGAAGGGCAGGCAGCACTGCTGACATGACTGGCTGTGCTTCTCATCCTCTGCCCTGTTTTGTGTCCCCACCATGATGATGGAGCCTGTAGTCACACATTCCATGACTGTTTCTTACACTGTGCAGCAAACTGTTAATCTCTGGGTGGGATCTGGGACAAGCCCATCAGCTTCTCTAATGGGAAAAATGGGTTCAATGACATGGACTGGGGGAAATGGTGAACATGTGAAATTGTGTCTGGTTAGGTTTTCCCCTCTCTGCTGTGGCAGTGGCTCACACAATGGCAGTCTTCAAGGCCCGAGTGATTCAACTTGGTGTGAGTTGTGTTCTGCAATTGTCGCCCAGTTTCTCTGCTGTTGATGAAACTGTGCTGGCAATGGTAGTGATTCCTCCATTGGAGAGAATAAAAATGAAGGCAGTAGTCTGGTGTAAAGGTCTTGGCATTTCCCACAGCTTATGACAGCGCTGCTGGAACGCAGGGGCTGTGGCTGTAGCTTTTCTTTTGTGAGCTTACATTCCTTAGCAGTGGGAAATCGGCAGCTGTAATTAGTCTCTGATGTTCTCTGCTAATAAGTGATTTTCTAGTACTTGCAAATACCAGCATCCCTGAGACATAGCTGGATTGTTTTGACCTCTTATCTCTTCTCTCTCCTCCTCATTGCGAGGGGTCCCAGATGTTCTCCAAGACGACTAGGAAAAAAACCCATCCACCCCAGCTCCTCCTCCCTATTACATCCCTTTCTCCACTACCATTTTTTTTTTTTTTTGATTCCCCGGCCACTGTGTAGGAAAATGGCTCCTGTTAATCCTCATGGAAAAGGACACAGATGCCGTCAGGAAGCCCATTTGCTTTAGGAGGAAGAGGGGCCTGACATCAACAGGAAGCGCCGTGCAGCAGAGCTGCTCCTGCCTCCAAGAGAGGGGGGCCTTGAAAACAATGTCAGCTCGCGGTTTAGGACTCGTCGGCAGGAAACGCATGCACGCTGGTGTTTGCTGTGCAGAGGAAATGATAAGCACTACCTGGCCTGACTTAGAGCAGAGATAGCATGGTGGAAAAAAAAAGTTTGGGGGGGCGGATAGGGGCAGCAGGAAGGTTGTTTTTCTTCATACTGGTTCAGTATGGCCTGTCCTTTGGCAAATGGAAAACAAAATAAAGAGTGAAATATGGAATATATCAGGAATCTGTTGGGGGTCTTGGAAACTGAGAAGCACAATTGTGAAGGGATTAGATTTACTACTTTAGTACAGCTTGATATTGCTTTTTTTCCCCCATTGTTAGCACTGAGAATGACCCTCAGCTTGATAACACCCGACATTCACCCTTACTGAAAGGTGAAGGGAGGGGGAGGCTTATATCCCATGTGGAACTGCGGGAATTTTCTGTGGAGGAGGAAATACATGGGGACAACTGCTACCACTGGGGGCAGGACGGTCTCGGGAATATAAAGAAGACTATTGTGTAGGTGGATATCTCTCGTGACTTTTCCCTACTGCGTGAGGGGATAGAAGCCTTTTGGGGAATAAGACACCATCATGCTGAGTATTTTATTCAACTTTGTTTCTTTTTCTCTTTTACTTGGGTCTGTAAAAGCCATATTGTGCCTCCTTTTGTCACTGACCTGACAGAACTAGTTTCTGTTTCTGATACTCTTACCCCCCTGGAAAGCAGTTGTAGAGGCACAGTCCCTGCAACTCAGTTTTGGGAGAAACCATTCTATGTGCTCTGGGTGCATCTCAGTAGTTGTGTGCTGACATCCTGAGGTGGAGGTGGACACAAACAGCATGGCAGGAAATATTTTCTTCTAAACAATCACAGCCCAGCATCAGCCTCTAGAAAGTTGGGAGGCATTGTGACACCATCTGCAAATGTTGTTCTGCCTCCTCTGCTGTCCTTGATGATTCTCTTGGGCTCTGGAGAGCGAGCAAACTGCCCTCTTGCAACATATGTGAGGCACTGATGTGTCACAAGGCTGGCAGATGGAGCAGTGCTGTGCTCCCTGCTGTTTCTGAAAGAAGCCCTGAAGGAGCAGAACCACATCCAGATGCTGGAGCCAGGCTGCTCAGCAGCTTCTTTTAGAGCTCTTTACTCTCCTTGATGTATAGAAAGGAAAAATACAATCCTTCTGATCAAGGCTGTAAGAGTACACTTTAGAGTAGTGCAGCTCTGGAGATGAAAACATGTAGCCAAAATGACCCATATCCCATGGGCTGCCCTTCTTAAATAAGCTACTGAGCGATACCAACCCACTGAGACTGGTTCTGGACTTGCTGATGTAGAAATCCATGCATGATTGAGGAACACACCCCTAAACCAATAGCTTTCCTTGGCTGAGAGCAAGTACTTCACCCAGAAAGACCTTCAGCACAGCAGAAGGGAAATGCAGTAGCATAATGCCCTTTGCCTGGGATAGTAGAGCATTGAAAATGTCTGGCAATGCCTTATTCTCTGGTTGGTTGAGCAATATTCAACAAGCAAGAGATCCAGGATGTGGTGATGTATCCCCCAGACCTATGACATCAGCCTAGTAACACTTCTGCATTTTTTGACTCTCTTTAGGCTTTGATTGACATCTTATTAAAAATCAGCTATTTCTCTATGAATAATTTCCTAGAAATGCACATGAAACCTCTCACGCACACATATATTCATACATAAATGAATATAGTTGTATTTATGTAAAAATGCATGCATATATATTTGCACACACATGTATGCTGATACATTCATAGGTATACATTTATTTATGTGTAGAATTATACATGTCTGACCAGGTGCTGCTTCTGGAAGAATTTTCTTTGTGCTTCACAGATGCAGAAACTGAGCCCACAGGCTGTGGTGATCATATGCCCTGGGCACTACTTAGGATGGGTAGAACAGCAACTTGTTTCAGCAGGAAAACATCAGCAATCCGAGTCACCCACAGCTTAATCCTCTTCAAATAAAGACTGACCTGTTTTCAGCCTCCTCTGAGCGGGGCTGGAGGGAGAATTTCTAGGTGACCTTCCACTGCCAGCTGAACTTTTTATTCTCCATTCTGTGTCAAAACTCACACCATCATTTTATGCTCCTGTAAAGCTGATGAAAATGCTTCTATCATTCTTATACCTCATTTGTTAGTATTTGCGTGACACAGTAAAAGGTAAGAAAGAGGGTCTTTTCCTCTCTTCTGGAAAATACTGCTGAATTCAGTGAGACTTTTTGAATGAGTGTGGTTCTTTGAGTCAGGCCCAGGCAACCTTGAAATGAAAACCCTCAGCCTAAATATATGCTCAGCAACTGAGCAAAGATGGAATGGATTTGGTGCTGCTTGGCTTCAAATTATAATGACTGATTATTGCTAATGCCTTCACATGTTTGTTTTCAATCAGATTGACATCATAAAGCCTTATTTACTTTTACTCAAAAGTCTGTTTTCATTTGCCTTTCACTTCTCATTTGCAGCTGTTATGGATTTGTATTCAGTCTCCTCATCTGTCTATCTGTGATATATAACAATCCTCAGTGATTTTTACTGCTTTCTGCCCTAAATTGTTGACTATCTGTAAAACAGCCCATTTGGAATAACCTCTGGAAATTGCTATATTGCTCTTCACTGGGAGAGCCCTAGAGGCAAGATCAGTGAGAGGCCTGAGTGAAAGTACATTGCTGCACAGTCTAGTGTCAGTCTGCATCACTCCATCAGCGTGACAGAGGGCAAAATAAAAAGGAGAGAGAAGATATAAATATGTGCTGTGAGATTCAACCATGCAGTTTTTCATCCGTATGAGGGCTTGGTCCAGGACCAGTTTCTCTGTTACTTTGTACCTTGCTACCAAAGAGTAACCCGGGCTCTCAGTGAGGTGAGGGGCCTCTGTTCTCCCTATTACACCCCTGAGCTCACTGGCACTGCCATTCTGCATTAGCTGGCATAGCTGGACACGCACTTTAAAGCTTGGGAATGGCTGTCATATATGCTTGTAAACGACTTGCTGTGTGGCAAGCATGGTAAGACAGCCATGCGTGCTTATGGACCTCCTTCCTATCCTTGCACGTTTGAAGGGACAACAGAAATGTCCTGGGAAAGAACAGCAGAGAGAACTGCAGAGCAGTCCACTTTTCTGAAGCATGAGCATGTTCATGAGATAACAACTCAGTTCCTCGCTTCACCCTGTCTCTTCACCTCCTTCCTAAAGCCTTCCAAGATTAATTATTTGGGAATTAGTTTCTTTGTCACCACCATGCCATCACTACAAAAGTGGACTAAGGATCTGTCAAACAGTGAGGTATCATGACAAAGCAGCACAGAAACTACAGACAAATATTACATCCTCTGGAGACTGCTATAGATTTCAGTGTATGGAGGTGGTGCTTATGAAAGGCACAGTACAAAGGACTTCAAAACTGTTTAACTAGTAACTGGTATTTTTCAGGGGCACATGAAGATCTAAGTACCCAGAACTTTTTTGTAACAGCCCCAAAAGTCTTCCTTATAAAGAGAAGCTTAGAATCCCTATTGCCTGGCACACTAGAGTCCAAGTTGAAAAGAAATAAGAGACAAACTAACACTGACAGCCGGGTAGGGAGTATGCCTTGATCCCCTTAAATTGCCTTTCTCCAGATTCTGGGACCCTAAGAATCCCTTGTAAGGATCCCCATGTGTCAAGGGAGATGGTGGTTTCTACACCTTTTTGTCAGTTAAGAAATGGGTGTAATAGTTTACAAGCTGCCTCCAGAGTAATTTTGGGACTGTAGGAAACTGAGCAAGTCTGCATCAGTTAGCAGGCTCAGGTAAAAGTTGGAGACTTTGCTATTTTTCTAATTTGCTTCAGAAGTCCCTGTACATGAAAACATGTAGATCAAAATCTGTTGAGAGGAGGAAAAAACTTATGAAGTCCATATATTTTCATTGCTTTGTTGCCAGCCGTTAAGTAGGTTAGCATGGCTTTCATAAGTGTCCATGCTTAAGAAGACAGCGGAGGAAGAAGGGAAAACACGATACAGAAAACATGACACCCGCAGTCCATAATCTACTTTATTGATCTGGATGAAAGACAGCAGACACTCAATAGACTTCAGATGAAGCCTACATCATTTGTTGTCCAACCCAGCACCAACACTTACCTGCACTGCACTCTTCCCTTGCAGGCTGCTTCTCCCAGCTCCCTTGAGCTGCAGCACCAGCATTGCCCCCCACTCACTCCGGCACTCTATCAGCTGATGCAGCCTTTGGATTTGTTAGTGTGAGTAGTACATGTCATCAGAATCAAAGCTAATGACAGAATCCCTGTCTTGCAGTCTGCTTATCCTCACAGTATCTAGGCCTTTACAGAGATGGAGGTCAATTCATTACATGCAACTTCAAAACTATTCTGATATTCTCTATCCTTACACCTGAGTCTGTTTTGTGAGACAGAATAAACTGTCCTGTTACTCCCACCTCCAGAATTATCTACCCCAGTTGTTTGTGCTGTGGTGAACAAAATGCTGTACAATATCCACCCTAATCTGCTGTGGATTAGAGTTGTTAGGCTTTAAATGATTAGCTGAGGACATGCACAGCTCATTGGCCTGCCATTCAGAACCTAAGCTTCTGTTTTCCAAGGTGGTTGTACCACAGAGTCACAAAAGTTAGGAGTGGAGATATCCTGTTCAGTTATCTGGTCTTTTTTGCAGGAAATTCACAGCAGGATGTTTTCCTAACAAAACTATTCTAGTATTTAGTACAACCTCTTTCAAAAGTGCCTGCGTGACAGAATTTGCCAGCTATGTCAAGGTAAAGTCACATTTTAGAGGGGCACAGTGACCGCCGGGGCTGAGAATCAGCATTCAATGTCTGCTTTGGCAGTGCTTTCTCTTAGGCTTTCTTTGATGTGTGTTGTCTATGAAATGGCCAGGTCTGCCCTGGGCTCTTTCATTTCTGTCTGGAACACCACAGTTGTCAGATCTGCTCTGGAAAATCAAGTGTTCCTACATGTATTATTTAGGTATGTCAGATGTAAGCAGGGTATAATATCAATGGGAAAAACTCCCTTGATAGTGGTGCCGTTGACTTCATTCAAACTCACACTTGGCCTGCAGGCTGTGTTGAAATGCATTTACTTGAAATCAGAATGTCACATCTCAAACAGCACTCAGCATTTTCACTTCCCACGCAGGGCATGGAAGGTGATGGTTCGCAGCATCTGACAGATTTGAGATCTGTTTTTCCTACTTTTCTGCCCACCGGAATCACAACTGTGTACAGGACAGTGCTTTCATCACAGGGAATGGCACTGTTGTGTTAACCTTTGTGACCCTACAGGAACATTTCCCCCAAAAGCAGAGGGGAAAATAAATATGAAACGTGTAACTTATACACTGACTCAGTTGTGCTGTCTGTGCAGACAGGATCACCTTGACACCAGTTATTCATCTTTTTTGACTATGTTTATGGCAGTTAAGGGGGAAAAGACAAGGTGAACTGCAACAAGTTGGTTTGTTTTTAGGCCTCCTTGGTGTTGTTTAGCTATCTCATGCTACTTAAATACAGGTGTGTGTATGCATGGAGGGGTTGTGGCAGCTCAGCACTAACAGCCAGACTCAACACTGGAATTCGAGGGTGAGACAGTTTATTTTTTTTTAAATTCTATAAAATTAATCTAGTGCTGGTGAAAAGTATGCATAGGCATCCTGGAGACTGAAGCCCTCTCTTTGTCCTTGTACCAGTTACGTCCAGACAGGGCAAATCATCCCCTCCCGCAGCTCTGCCAACTTGGTCTCTGAACAGGAGAGACCCTTTGCAGGGATTTCAGATGCTGTGTTCTCTTCCATTCCCATTTGCCACTGAAGAGGGGATAGTGGAAGGCAAAGGAAGTAATACCTGGGAGCAAGGCAGGATTTTTCCTTAGCTGCCACTGGTGAGGACTATGCATTGACAGGCAATCTGGAATTGTGACTGATGTGCTGGACCAGGGACTGGACAAGTTGCCGGGAGGAAAGCACAGTTTGATCTGCTCTGGAATCTGTTTCTAAGCCAACCTTATGCCTAGTGAAAATCAGGCAAAGTCAGCAAAAAATAAAAATAAAAATATCTAGTGAATCAGCTTTGAAACTCGTGATTTACAGTAGAAAGTCAGGAAATGCAGAAAAATGTCATATCAGAGATACTGACTCTCAAGTATGTTGCCATTTGTACAATCCTGTTCTTTTCCTGTGATTAGGAGACCAAGTTAATACATTAGTTTGTGCTATTTTGTTATTTTTTGCTTGTACGAAATAACAACTCTTGCTTAGTAGACTGAAAATCTTACTTTCAAGAAGGAAATATTTCCTACTTTGGTCATTTTAGTCATTGAAACAAGAGACTATTTGACCTTTATTGTCATGCTATTGACATAGCATGATAGGACGCATGCAGTGCTATTGAGGGCAACTGAATACAATTAAAAAAAATTCTAATATATAAAAACCCCAAAATGATGAAATAAAAATGCTCACAATGTTTTTCTTTATAATGCAGTATTCATTTTGGGGGGAAATTAAAAAAAAAAAAAATCCAAACTATTTCCTGCAAGTCAAACATCAATAAGGTGATGTTCCAGGTGAAATGAAAGGTCTGCATTTATCCTACCATTAGTTGAACTAAAATTAAAATAAAATTAGAGAGGGCATGAAACCTCCTCCATGTGACAGAAACCAGCTATTAAGGAGGTCTTGAATATCTCTGTCACTAATGTTTATCCTTAGAAGGAGCCCTCTGAGGAAACCACAGAAGGATAAGTGAAAAATGAAGCCTGCTGCTATTCAGTCCAGTTCAGTGCAGTGTACCCTGAACACATGATCCAGTAGGACAGTAAGATAGCTTACTGTCTTACTGGGCAGTATTCACACTGACTGGTTAGGGTGTCTGACTCAGCAGCCGCCTCCGTGGGGTCCTTCTGTAGCCCATGGAGACTCAATTTCTTCTAGAAGGTGGCACTGAAGGTCACAGGATATTGGCTGCATCTCCTGCTGGACTAGGGTCTTTCTTGCTCCTTGCTGGTTTTGGTGGGAGGCCAGGAAGCCACCCTCTCAGCAGTCATTAGATGGGATCACTCCCTCTTTCCCTAGTGTCCTCTCCTACTTGGGTTGCTTGGTGATTTAGATAGGTACATGCTTAAACGTCTCCCCAGCTTAGCCAAAATGCTCAGTCTAGTGCTGGGTGAAGCTTTTGCCAGACAGGCGAAGAATGAGCACCTTCCTTGGTAGTGGAGAGGTTTGGTGAGTGGCACCACAATGACTGGGAAGGGAGAGGAGAGAGGAGAGCCTCCCTCCATACCAGCAGTGCTGGGATATGAGAAGTTCAATGCCCGTTGCTGGCATGGGAAGCCAGAGGGATCAGAAGGAGGAAGACACGGTACCTAGCAGGAGTAGCAGATGTGGAAAGGAGATGGCATGAGCTGTGGTCTTGAAAAAGACCCTGGTGAAGGTGAACATCTGTGTACACTGGGCTTGGAGGTGATATCCAGTGAGAGTGGAACGAGTTACTGTGACTGCCTTTCTGTTTTATTTTTGTCTAGGGGAAGAGAAGTATTGTCTTTTGTGTGCACTGTGTTTATAACTCAATTTCCCTTCTGACTGATGCCTTGCTCCATGCTCTCTTCTCCTCCTCCATCTGGTTTCTATTGTAGTTTTAAATGAGGACAGTTTGGCTGTCTGGCAGAACAAGCGGGGTCTGTGTGACACCAGCTGCCTCTTCCAACTTCTAAGACTCCGGAGCAGTTTTAATTATAGAAGTGTCAAGACTGGACATCCCCCCACCCACTCCTTTCTGTGTTTGCACATACAGACCCTGCTACAAATCCCCATCCGTGTCTGATCTCCCTTTGAGAGAGACCCAGCTCTCTGATTTACATACGCCCTGTAATGCCAGTAGAGTCCTGTTGTAAAGCACATGCCAGAGTCCGTATCTCCCTACATTCAGGACTGATCACAGCCTTGTTTCATCAGAAGTTTTGTCTGAAATAATCAAACCACCTCAGAAATGCCTGGAAATGGGAGAGAGCGGCACACTTCTGCTCTAACCTCACCTCCCCCAAGTGCCCAAAAGACTCAGCTTTGTAGGAGATCAGAGCTGCTCAGGAATGTCAGAGCTACAGGTTCTGCTCAAAGAAAACATTTATTGTGCTCCAGTTTCATACAAGAGCTGCATTTAGGGGCTTGATTTGCAGGAAGCTGATGCAGTCCCTTCACCTCTGGGGATCTGAGGTCAAAGTCTATAGTTTTCAGTTGGAAGTGAAAAGTGTCCTATGTGGGATTTTTTTTTTGACATCACAAAACTGCCACAAATTTTAGCGTAACTGCCTGTTTTCTCTTCATATGAGCCAAAGACCTGGTGTGGCAGGAAATCTTGTACATGATGAGTGAAGGGCACCGGCAAAGATGTGTGAGAAGTCCAGGGATGGAAAAGGAAGAGTTCAGGGCTGCAGTAAGAGATGCTGGCAGAGCTTGCTGCATATTGCCTATCCGCAATCTATAGGTTGTCTCTAGTGTGGAGTCTTCACTCACTTTTAAAAATGGCTTGAATTTTATACATTTGCTACAGATTGTTCCCCTCAGGCCCCTGTTTTTGCCTACCAGTCCTCAACAGACAGATCTAGCCTTCTCTGGTTTTTGTATGGGGGCTTTGCTTACCTGCCTGAGGCCTCTTAACCTAATTTATTCCACAGAAACTTAAAACTCAGCCAAATAACCCAGTGTGGTCCTACTTTCAGAGATTAAATTAGTCACAACAAATATCAGTATATGCATTTTTTGTTTGTGTTCTTATTCTTAACACTTTAAAAAAGTTTCTAAATTTTAAAATTTTTTAAAGGTCGAATGGTCTAAATAAAGTATGTAATAAAGGACCCCATTCTTGTGGCAGCTAGTCACCATCATATGAAGCTTGTCTGTATGAAAAACTGTTAAACTTTTAAACAAACCTTGTCACATGGCTATACTGATCAAATATGTTTTCTGTTCCATTAATTCTTCTCTTTTGAGGTTGCATGGTTTCCATTTTCCCACTCAAATAGATCTGAGGTGGAAATGGATCTGCCTAACTTTCATTTTTGCTGAATGCATTACGTTTATTTCTAGAGACCCTTACCAAGAATTAAATCTCAATATGCCACGTATGCATAGCTCCTTCCATAAAGAGGTTACAGCCTGACTATCCAGAAATGGAGTGAGGCACAAAGTAATTTGTCTTTCCCTTTTTTTTATTTTTAGCATGCTCATCATCATATGATCTGAGTCCCCTACTGCAGTTCCAGATAATCAGGACTTACTCAGAATCAGGAAGGTCTTCTTTCTTGATGTGTCACGGGGACTTTTCTTGGCAGCATATTAAGGAAATTTCGTACTTGTTTTTTTGCTCTGACTCCTTCCACACCATTCAGTCCTCCTAGGAAGTAGATGGTGTAGACACTGAAAGGAATGTTTCCCATGTTCCTTCTGGAAGGCACTGATGTGATGCCTCCTCAGAAGTCCTGGAGGAGAGACTACTATAGCCTTGTGACTGTTGTGGACAAAGCTTTCATTCTGTAGACTTCACCTGTTCTCTCGGTGACCTCATGGTTACCCCTCAATGTTGCTGTAGTAGGCTGGGGCCTCTGATGTGAGCTCCACTGTTAGTCTTAGTAGTCTAACAACCTGAAGTTCTTAAAAATTAGCACAAAGGCTTTGAGTGTACCACAGCATGACTAAAGTACCTGCATTATGAGTCCTCGCTCAAAAAAACATAAAGTCAAATTTTCCCTGTTGTTTTGGAGAAGATCCTTTGACTGAGAAGCATTAGTCTGTTTGGATTGTTTGGGCTTCCAAGTAATCACTGGCACTTTGGGTATTCTTGCATTTGGGTTTGCCAAAAGGGAAGAGAAGGGTCATGCAAAAGGACCTCTTCCCTAGGTAATTGTCAGGAGGCAGAAGGGTAGCACTTCCCTGACTGACTGGGCTTGGTAGTAGAGTGTCACTGAGGTAGGAACCAGCTTGGGAGCCCTTCTCACCAGAGCCTGTGCCCTGGGATGCTTGGTTAGGACGGGTCCACTCATGGGCTGGCCCTGGCCTCAGTGGCTCCCAGGACAAATACAATAATACAATAATGTACCAGCTGGTTTTTTTATGCTATCATTGGATGCCATCTGATGAAGTGCATGTCAACATGTCATTATGGTCCTGAACTTTGAGCAGAAGAACTCAGGGAAGGTCCAGCCAGAGGCACTGTCTCTGTGGTGCCACAAAGTTGTGGCAATTCCTATGCCTGGCTTTCCAGTCAAGTCTATGACTTAGTCTGTTTTCTTCCATACAGCTTTCCAAATATGTAGTGTAGCAGAGTCAGCGTTACAGTGGGGAACTTTTAACTTCTGCATTTACTGACTTTTGTGCCTATGGCTGTGTGAAGCATTGCATTAAATATACAGTAGTTTCTAGCACCTAATAAGGAAGGGCTTTCTTACTGTTATTGTTATAGCTAGGGTTGTTATAGTACTGTGAACGGGGAGGCTTGGTCTGACCAAGAGAATGGGGAGTTCTTATACCTATATAATGGGGAAAAAATAAACATATACTTTGGATCCAGGTCTGGATGTAAATGTTGTGCCTCAGGCTCCTCTCAGCTTTAAGACTGGTTAAGTCTTTGTCTAGTTATGTTGCTGGAGTCCTTTTGAAGCAGATGTCAGGTTTAGTCAGTGTGCAGATCTAGTCAATATTTGAACTTTATAACCCTCTGTGGGAGTTTATGAGCACTAAACTGTGGGTATGTAGGCTTATATGGAAGTGTGAATGCTTCTCTGATTTTTATCCAAGCTAATCAGATCTTTTGGCACAATTCAGCGAGGCTACAGCCCTAGACTGGGGAGGGGGGAGGTTCCCAGGACCTCATGCTTTACAGCATGCTTTCAATTAAAATGAAATAGCTTCTTTTATATATTTTTTTTGAAGGAGAAGAAAAAGGAAGAGAGAGAAACCCTACCTTACTTTCTACAGTGTTTCTGTGACTTCAGGGTTAGTCGTTACAAATGAGTGTGGCACGGCACAACCATAGCATATCCTCATGACCACTTTGCAGGGTCTACTTTTGGTTTGTCCTGTATTTCTTCCATTGCTGCAGCCTTGCCTGCACCCACAGAGAGCCTCTGTTGTTGTTTCATGTAACTGTCTCCTCTGTGGTGACTTGTGGAAGTTGTCAGTGTGTATTCATTGGGCATCTTGCTTTGCTTTCTTCTCCTAGTCCCCTATGTGCTGAAGAGCTGTGCGGAGTTCATTGAGACTCATGGCATTGTGGATGGGATCTACCGCCTCTCAGGAGTGACATCCAACATACAGAAGTTGAGGTAAGGGCAATGTATTTGGTGTCAGAGGCATTCAGTGACACTACTCAGTACCTTTTCGGTGTTAATCCCTCAGACACAGACTGTGGCCAACAGAGGCCTACACTGATGCAGAAGATAAATTGTCTCTGAAGTTGGTAACAGGGAAATACAACATTTCAGGGACAAGCCCGTGACAAAGTAAAAAACTATATCTCCCTGCATCTGTTAATGGGAAAGGCTCAGCACAAATGCTAAGTTGTTCTCTCTCACTGTAAGAGAAAACAATCTCTTTATATCAGTCTGGGGTCCCCTCATGGGACTATGTTAGGGATAATGGATAATAAGTTGAAACCTCAGGGCCTGAACATAGCAGACAATCTGGGCCAGCCTGCAGAGACATTTCTGCTTTCCAGTTTGTTTTTTCTCTAGCTGTAAAGGAGTACTGAGGGTGGAGTACTGGCCTGCTGCAGCTCTTATTCACCCATATTGTTATGTTTCCATATTGTTTCAGACAAGAGTTTGTTTCTGACCAATGCCCGGATCTAACAAGGGAAGTGTACCTCCAGGACATCCACTGCGTGGGGTCACTCTGCAAGCTGTACTTCAGGGAACTGCCCAACCCTCTCCTCACTTATGAGCTCTACAAGAAATTCACGGTGAGACCCTTGGCTCATCTTGTTCCTCTACAGCCGTGTGGATGTGCTGCAGATTCCTCCATGACAGCTGCTTGGGATTCACTCCAATGTCCTGGCTTCTGGTGGATCTATCCTTATAAACACTTCTCAGCGTTCTTCCCTTCTCATCTTGTGTTAGCTCTCTTTCCCTGTCCTTGTTTCTTTTCGCAATTTCGTGTTTATTTCTCTCAGTTTGTCTGCTGTTTCCTCCCCTTCATCTTGCTCATTTTTTCACTGCATTGCTTCCCTGCTGCCTCTCTCCCCACTGTGCACCTCCTCTCAGAATTACAAATGCTCTTTCTTTTCCTCATTACTGTCCATCACTGAGTCTTCTGTGTCACCTGGGGCTTGTGATCATAATCACAAGGGTGTGGTTTCCTCATTTCTGTCCCTCCAACTGTCCCTGACACCTGCACAAACTGATTTCTCAGCCCATGTGTAAAGCATCAGCTTTTCTGCATCTGTGGCATTTTTTACACAGTTTGTAGGAGTGCAAATGATGACGCAGGTTATGCCAGCTATGGCATATCAGGTCTGTCACAATCACATCATAAATACAAATGGCAGAGGAAAGCGGCAACTGGCCAAGCAGAAATCTTGAACTTTCTTTGAAGAGATTACAATTCATGGAGTAGTTACTTGATTCTGTAAAACTGCCACAGATTATACACGGATGCAGTTGGAGCCCAGGAGCAGATAGCAGGGGAGCAGAAAAATAACACCACAATGCCTGAATTTTTTAAGAGAGTTGGCTAATTTTGATGACAGATAATATTTTATTTAAAATTGGCACAGCAAGCTATGCTTGTTGTTAAAGTTATCTGCTTCTTACCACTCTAAATCCACTTTCAGTTTTTATGACACCAACAATTTTAAATCCCATCACTGAGGTTGAAATCTTATGTGCCAAAGGTCTGCATTTGCAGCTAAAAGAATTCACCAGCTTCTATAGATAACTGGGGGGGGGATGGGAATTATTGTATTCTCAGTGTTAGAAACATCCATCCTTTGTTAAGAATTTCTTTCATCCTACTCCTTCCCATTTGCTGGGAGGAGGAGGGACAGTCATTGCCAAAAATGTCAGATGTTACAGAAAAGACATTCTGCAAAATCAGGTATTTCTGTCTGCATTGCCTCTATCCTGAATTAAACACTTTAAAGTTACACTGCTATGGCACAGGAGACACTGGATCCACACAAGAAGACACTCTCCAAAGAGAATTGCCTGTTGCCTGCTATGAGGAGAGGCAGGTGTATCTGTGGATGGAGAAGCTTGCTGTGGAGCAAAGCCAGATGGAACCAGACAAGCAGCAACCTGATATAAAAAGTCAGATAGCTGTTAGGACAAACCTGTACTGGGGACCAAGGGGTGGGAAGTGGCTCGCTGTGCTGCCTGACAGATATGCAATAGTGTTAGGTGTCTTGCAGTTTCGGTGCCAAATTTTAAGTAAGATTGGACTATGTTTCAAGGTGATGTATAGCCAAATATTCATGAAAAATTCTGAACAGATTTGAAAAATTGACCTATATCCTCAGGATATAAGGATTCTAGGATATAGGGTAGGATCTCTGGAGATAGTCAGGATGAATAGGATCTTGAAAATACAGGGTATTATTCAACCATTCACTGTAACTGATGAGTTTCATTCTTGTTGAAGCTATTTGGCTGGTGTCTTTCTGGCTATCACTACTGATTTATGGAAGAAAAGTGCTCTAAAGGAAACATGACGATTTAGATGGAAACTTTTTTAGGAAAGAATGTTTGCTGAAAAGTGCAGTTTTGGAATGATGACTTGCAGATTTTCAGTAGATACATTTGGTAAAAGCTTTATTCAAAAACAAAAGGAAAAACATTTCTGTAACCAAGTGTTTCTTCTACAAATACTTTCTAAAGGAAATGTTCAAACATTATATCAACACATTTAACTTATATAAAATGTCTTTCAAAAAAGGGTTAAACAGCCCAAAATTTAGAATATAATTTCCTTAATATGTGGTTGAGTGTAATGCTTTTGTCAGTGTTGAACAACTGTTTTCAAAAATCTTATGCCAACTCCCCAAAATGTTATCACTTTAGGCTGACCTAAAAGGTTTTTTTTTAATCTCTGGCCTTTCAGTTTGTCCGCTCAGCCACAAAATCCATTATTCATGTAATCTACTCAGTAGGGATTTATAATTGGTAACCCAGCTGACAGGAAGCATAGTCATATACCAGGAGGAAAGAAAGAAAAAAAGACCAATTCCCCAAGGACACCCAATAGGAGTGTGTGTATGTGTGGGGTGTCTGAACAGGGAACAGTGGCAGCCGTACCTCAGCAAGTGAGTGCTGGTAGGAATAAAGAACACATGTTAATCCACCTTGACTCAGTCAGAGCTGTCTCTGAGTTGGGATAGGCTGCACTTTGAGTCACCAGAGTGATTCAGAGATTTTTGTCTAAGGAAAGTCAAATTCTTAATGACTAGGGAGGGGGTGGCTATTTGCTCATCACTATATCACGTTCACAGGTGTAACTTCCCACTCATGACCTCACTGGCTATCAACATTTGCTAAATGATTGCCATCTTGTGTTCTAGTGATGGATGGTTGTTTCTCAGGATAGATAAGCTGACTCTGCTTGGCTCGTTCTAGCCTGGGCATAGAGGAATCAAGTACTCCCTCAGAGCAAAATAGCTCTAGGAGGCCAAGCCTACTTTCTCTCTGGACTCTGTTCCACTTGTTAACCAGGGCTTATGAATCGTGCACTCTCATAATCACTAGTGGAGTAAAAAAAAAACAACGAAGTTACATAAATTCATACCATGATCAACCAGTACGTAATAAATGGCATTATTGGTTCTTCCTTGAATTCTGTATTCTGCTGCTGTAATCCACAGTTTTGGAGGGGGCCTCAGATTTCAAAGGCACAGCTTGTATGGGTCAAAAATGTTGCCCAGAGGTTTGAACAGGTCGTGACCTCAGAGAAGTTGGTATTCACTTGCTGTTGAATCACTGGGTCTTTGAGACCTGGAAGTAAAATACGAGAATGGGGAAAAAAAAAAAAAAAAGAAAAGGAAAAAGACCTGCAGTTACGTGTAAAAAGCACTAGTAGGAGTTAACCTACCTTTAATTTGGGCAAAACAAGTATACCTGCATCTCATATACACCAAACTAGTGAGCTCACTTGTTTTTCTTTGCCATCACATCTCTGTCCTCAAAACTGGAGATGTTTATTTTGCTGGTCCTTGTACATGAGAAGTGATCTGCTGGGAAAAGGACAGTGACAAAAACAGAGAGGGTAGCATCCTCAGTGTGGATGTTACAAGAAGATGCTTCTTTGGTTGTGGCTGGTAATTTCAGGTTCATAATGTTTAAGCAATGAGTGGTTGGGGAAGGGTTGTTTCCTTCCTTTTCTTTCCTAGCAGTGCTGACGTCTGTCTGTAGGCACAGATTCTGCTGGCAGTGTTGGTCACAGCATCTTTCTTTGAACTTGCTCCAAACTCCAGTGGCAGTAGGGTAGGCAGGAGGTTCCCAGACAGTCATGCATTGTTTGAACTTTCTGGTGGTTTGTCCTTGCCCAGCACAAATATTGAAAGGGAATGGCTGAGCAGATGAATACCAATGTAGTGAACCCCTAGGAATGCAGACAAAAGTCTATCATGGCTCTCTAAGCTCTTGGTCTGCAGAGATTTTCTCAAGACCAAGATGTATAGCCTTGATTCTGTCTAACCCTGGGTATAAGAATTTATTAATCTACCTAGATGGTGATTTTGCTAAGGCTTCTCCCATCCTAAAAGATGCAAACTCACACAAACAATCCCTATAGCTATCTTCATGTGACAGTAAAAATATTGCTTATTCGAAGAATATGAAACATGTATATCCAAGGTGTTCTCATAACACAGGGCTTGAAAAAACTGTTTGATTTTTAACACAGTTTGGGGGAGTGGGGGAAGGTATCACTGTTTATTACTTTTTTCCATTATTTTCACTTCTCTCTTTCCCTCTCTTTCTATTTCACCCACTATTGCCCAAGTTAAAAAAAGGGAAAGGAATCACAAAAAACAAACAAACAAACAAACAAACAACTTCAAAACTTCCATAATTCATAATTGAAGGTCTAAGACCTTAAATGCCCCTCTCCCCTAAACACTGACCACCTTGTCTGAATGCCTGCGGATAATGTACTGAGACATGAAGTAACAGTGCAGGAAATCTCTGCTGTGTTGGGGACACAAAGCAACCTCTTCTATCAGTAGCTCTGTAAAGTAACAAAAGAGCATTCCCTCTGAGAAAGGCTGTCTCGTGTGACCCTTTTGAATCCCTTTTCCTTTCCCCCTAAGTCCATTGCCAGGGTGTATTGTTTCTTTGTATCTCTGCAGGAAGCAGTATCACGCTTCCCTGAGGACGAGCAGTTGGCAAGAATTCAAAATGTCATCCAGGAGCTCCCACCATCACATTACAGGTAAGAACGTGTCCCCTGAGGTGCTGGCGATCACTGTGCTGATCCTCACTATCAGGGAATATTGCCTGAAACAGCACTGGGATTCATTTCCAGAAATCAATTCCCCGAAGCTGACTCACCGTTTCCAAATCTGACAACAATTTATCTGACATTTAAATATCATTGAACAAACCTTTGTTAGAGACAGAACAAGATCCCCCTGCCGCAGTCTCTCATCCTGCTTCCCCAGCTCTGACTGCTAGGGCACCCTTGGCCAGTGTCCTAGTGTGGAAAGGAGAAGATGATCTGCTGGAGGTGCTTGAGCAAGAGCGAAGAGCTCAGTCCTTGCATAATCCCACTTCCTCTTCCATCCATCTCACATCTTCTTTTCTCCCATCTTGCTCAGGACAATTAGGTTCATGCACCATCTTTGGCAACCCAAGAGCACAGTTGTTTAGGTGTTCACTGCGATCCCATGCAAATGCTGATGCTGTGTGTCCTCTGCCCTAAGGGGCCTTTTGTGCCATTGCAGACACTTCCTTGAGAAGGGGACAGGGCTGGGTTTGAGCCTTGCTGTCCCAGTGGGCAGGCACTGTTAAGCTGACACATTTTTCTTTCTTTCTCTGAAACCATTTCAGAACACTGGAATACCTGATCAAGCATCTGACTCACCTGGCCTCCTTCAGCAATATGACCAACATGCACACCAGAAATCTGGCCTTGGTGTGGGCTCCAAATCTCCTCAGGTACAGTAGAAAGTCCTCTTGCCCAGAGCACCATGCTGAGCCCAAAGGCAAATGCCAATGCCTGAGCCTAAGACCCAATCACCTGAGGAAAGTGCAAAGACAGGGAAAAGCTGAACAACTAAAGGGAAGAGCAGAGCAGAGCAAACAGCTCTTCCAGGTTGAATAATCTGAGGTTTTGCTGCCAGCATCCAATGAAGCTTGTGGTTTTGTGTGTTTCTTATTAAAAATCAGTTGCTATTTGCAAGTTGAGCATATATTTAAAAATGAGGACTTAGCTCATCACTGGGGAACGTTAATGATATTTTTCATGGTGTGAATGCTTCTGCAGCGGAGTGGTGAGAGACAGCAAGGCTTGGAAGGGAGAGCAACAGGGCAAAAATACTGCAGACCTGTGCCCAGATCTGCTTGCCCAAAAGTGAAATGAGCTTGGTAGGCTTAAAATGGCAACCAGTGTCAGATCTGAGATCACCAACTGGTTTTTCATGTTTGCTATGCCTGGCACTCTGCTGGGAAGAAGCCTGGATAAGATTCAGGCAGAAGCCTGGCTGATGTGTTGTAGAGCTAAGAAGAACAAGAAAAAACAGCATCTGGGGAAAAAAAAGAAATGTTTTGTATATTGTTGAACTTGTCTTCCCTGTCCATCCAAAGAACTATGGAGGGAGAGTCCAGGACAGCAGCTGGGCAGGAAAGGTATGATGGCAGAGCTGATAGTGGAAGCCCTGAGCTGGCAAAGGACATTGGCTAGAGGGGTAAAGGCCTGAAAAGCATTCTCTAAAGAGTTATCTCACCCTTCACAATCACAAAACTGGCAGAGCAGGCTCTGAAAAAGAATCAAACGTTGACTCTATGAAATATAATAAAGTGAGCCTTTACTACTGAGTCAATTTCATTCTAGCATGTGTCCTTGTAAAAAAAAATAAAGTCTGTTTCCCTTTGCAATCTTTCATAAGTACAAGTCCCAGGGAGGAAAAGGAAGGAGCAAGCAATGCAACTGCAGTCTCCTTACAGGGTTATCCTCTTGGCAATGCCCCAAGCTATTATCTAACACACCAGTCATTAACTTTACAAAGGATCCATTGCCCAGAGATAATTTCTTCAGCAACACTTCGGCATGTCAAGATAAGGAATGTTTCTTTACTGAGAGCAAGAGTGAGAATGTGGGAGTACAGGGGGGCAGAGAAGAGACTACTGAGGCACACGGCAAAGTGTTGAAAAAACTGACGTGGGGAAGACCTGAGCAGGGTTCTAAGGGATTTCACTAAGAGATATTGAAACTTTGAGTACGGATGTAGAAGCAGCATTTGAAGGCTCCTGTGTTGTCTTTCAGGCCCAATTCTGAAATAGCTAAAAGAGGAGAAACGAGAGACAAGGATGGAGTTTGAGAGTCACAATCTTATCTGTGCTGAAGAATGTAAAAACCAAGTAGGGAAAATAACAGTCAGGTAGCAAACAGAGGTAGCAAAGAAAACAAGGAAATTAATTTTTAAAAGAGTGAAAAAGCAAAGAGAGGATGAGGGCCTGTGAGGAAAGGAGAACAAGGAGTGCAGCAAAAGTGGGGAAATCATTCCTGTTACAAAGCTTTCAGGAAGAAATCTGGTCTTTCCTTCCCAGAGGCTGTGTGTGGCAATTCTCAGTACTGGTACACCTCTTTCCTCATGCAGGTCAAAGGAGATTGAGGCAGTTGGCTGCAATGGGGATGCAGCCTTCCTGGAGGTGCGAGTGCAGCAACTGGTGATCGAGTTCATCCTGAATCACGTGGATCAGATCTTCAGCAACAACAGAAAAGCCAGCTCTGCGGAGAACATTGGTAACAACCTCCCTGAGCCACTTCACATTGTCACTTGCCATGTACTCCAGCTCCCCTTTCAACTAATATTTCAAGCACATTAACCCTTACCAGCATCACAGACTCCCCCTAAGACACCTTGAGCCCAATACCTTATTCTTGTTCTCTTCATCCTTATCTTCAACATTTTCTTTTTGAATATTACCCTCCTTCAGTGTTTTCTTAGGTTGTCCTACGTCTCGTCTTTTGCATGATCTCATTTGGCTTCACTCTTTCCATGAAAGGAAGACCATCTGACAGATTCTCAGTCCTGGTCTAAGCTCTCTCTTTAAGTCCATCAGCCACAGTCTCAACTCTTCTCTCAGGCTCTCCCAGTTACAATTCCTCATACCAACAATACCTTACCTCCAGCCACCATATCCACCCAAGTCAGAGGTCATACTCCCAGGACAAAAGTTAATTTTTTTGCCAAAAATTTATATGTTGTTTCTGATGACATTTTATGTAAGAGTTTTTTTTTTTTTTCCCTGGGACATCAATAGAGATGGGACAGCATTAGAGATGCTGATTTTGTTGTTTTAGTGATGGCTTTGTCATCAAAGGCTGTGAAGTGAGAAGGTTTGGATCGACACTGACCTCAAATAATTTCAGAAATATGCACCGTTCTGTTTTACGCACTGGAAAGACTTGTAATACCTTCAAAACTCGAGGAGTATCCACCTTTCTGCTCTCCAGCCCTGTGTCAGCTCGTCCTGCCCATCTTTACCTCAAAATGTGCCAGTCTGTCACTATATCCCACTATATCCAGTGTGGTGCCCTGCTCAACTTGTAACACCCCTGCATTGTGGTGAAGGTGTCATTCCTACACACTTATTTATGTCCTGGCAGAATGCACGGGGTGAGCAACTGCTCCTGTACTGCCTTAAGAATTGTCGTGAAACACTGGCTAGTAAATTCCAAGACTTCTGGTTGTACTGCAGATTGGAGACCCAAAACTGGCCCAGCTTTGAGGAGTGTTGGACACTGCTGGCATTGGAGTCAATAGGGAGTCAAGAGAGGAAGATGCTGATGAACTGAGTTGATTCTTAGTGGGAAAGTGCCCCTTCACCCAGCCTCTCTAGCAGAGGCAGGAACTTGCACCCTCTTCGGCAGTAGGGCTAAGTGCCAGGTGGACTCCAAAGCCTGTGCTTCCTTCACACACCTTGAGGCAGTCTGTTCAGGACAGGACTGTTGTTGAGGTGGCATTTGGGAAGTTAGCATCTGTAAACAGGCACTTTCAGTTTCCCGGGCTGTCAGTCCCACCGTTTCTGTGGCCCATAAGTGTATCAGAAAGTTAAAGTATTGCTGGCTTTTAGAACAATCCCCCTTCCTGAAGCAAGACAAGGAGAAAGATGTGGCAGTGAGAGAAAGAACTAGGCACCAGATTTGGATCATGGACTGAACTGGTCCAGTATTGGGTGAGGGTGGGAGTGGGTGGAGGAGGGAGGAGAAAAGGGACTGTTTGAATCCTGGTGGTTTTCAGAGACACCTCTTTCGCACAGAAGTGCCTTTGGCTGGCAAGCATGGCCCCTGCTGGGAATGCACTCAGATGGATAAGGTTGCTGGAGAGCTGAAAGGCTTATCTGACAAAAAGCCTTTCTCCCTGTACGTGCCACTCCTTTGCCCCCTCCACAGGAGATGTTCCAGTCAAATAAAGACATGAAATTCTTTCTCTAGTCTCCCCTCACCCCAGGCTGGAATGTATTTTCTTGATTTTCAGAGAGTGCATCAGTTGTGAAAAGTCTGACCCTCCCCTCAGCCTCCCTCCCAATGAAACTGGTGAGCCTGGAAGAAGCACAGGCACGGAGTCTGTCTGCATCCCACCCTGCTCGGAAGGAGAGGAGAGAGAACAGCTTGCCTGAAATTGTGCCTGTAACTGGATCTTTCTTCCACACAGTTGTTGACCTCCCCGACAGCAAGTGAGTGTCAAGAGGAGTTAAAGTGCAAATAAAAAAGTGCAGGCTCCCTAGTGTGATTGGGAATAATCCTTTTGTTAGCATGGTACCCCACACCTGCACACATGAATCTACAGCCACCATCAAGAGAAAATTCTGTGCCCTTCTCAAAAGAGGCACAGATGCTACTGAGAAGTATTGCAGTTACTGGGTTCATAGCTCCACTAGTCCTCATCCCTCCATCAGGGCAGAACTCCACAGGCCTCCTGTGGGAGGAATTAATTGCCTTTGCATCCTTATGCCAGCTCAGAATTTGGCCAAACACGGGATGAACATGGAGCAGGTTGGGGCACAGCTCACCTACAAGTTCCACCTGCTGGTGGCTGATCCATGGCATGCCTGGTGCCACTGACCTGCTCAGCTTCATCATTCTCCAGATTCCTCTGCAATTATGGCCAAGTAGTAAGGCTAATTTTCACTCCCAGCATGGAGACATATTTACATAGTGGCACCTATGCCAGCTATGTCTATGCCAGGAGAAGAGTCCTATTTCAGCAGAGGTTACTGCAGATGTTGGCACAGTGGCCCAGGCTAAGTATTTATCTATTGGTCTACC
This sequence comes from Empidonax traillii, assembly GCF_003031625.1. Lineage (NCBI taxonomy): Eukaryota > Metazoa > Chordata > Aves > Passeriformes > Tyrannidae > Empidonax > Empidonax traillii. Next base: position 2,819,753 of record NW_020955239.1, on the reverse strand, counting down.
TAACTGTTAATACATGGCCACTCTACTGCCAGGTTTTGATAGATTACAGCCTCTGCAGCAGGAGGCTCAATTATCTACTGACCCATAAAGAACCAGAGAAAAGATATTTATTGTCACTTGATATATTAAAGCAAAAAGGAGCTATCTAACAGAATACTGGCAAGAGGATAACCAGCTTAAGACAAAAGAATATATTGCCCCTCTAGAGTGCCTTCTCCTTTCTCATTTGAAAAGAACAGTCCTATCCCCAAGATATCAGTCCTCTTTGTAGGACTGATTTGTACCCTTCTGAGTACTGATCTGAAAGAAAAACAGAACTATGGGGGCAGAAAGCCCATTATGGAGAGCAAGACAGGGAGATAAGAAAGTTCTTGCTCTGGAAGAGGGGAGTTTGAAGGAGGAATCAGAATGAGTATGTGAAGGAACTGAAACAGAGCCTTATGTAGAAATATGCATAGGAAAAAAAATGGCTTCAGGACTGGCAGTTTCTTTCTGCATAAAACTGTGATTTCCAAAGAGACCCAGGGAACTGGTGTCCCACTTCCTCTGACAGTTACAAGAAAATTATTTAATTCCCTTAGGCCTCCTCCTATTTGGTTAGTACATTATACTTGCATAAGAATATGTAACACCTATGATTAAGTTAATGTTGGCATGAGAAGCATTAATAGCTAGTTTGTATAAAGGTATCCTTTATTTTCATCATAAGATGTGGTCTTTAAAGGATAGCTTTTTGCACTGAGCAACTGTACAAGTTCCATCCATTCTCTGGAATTTATCATGCATTGTATCATTAAAACCTGTTAAAAGGCAATTTTTCTTTGATGTACTGCATGATAGTCCGAGCCTTAGAAACCTCTCCTTTCTGGACACAAGGATGGTTGATTGCTCAGTCAATCACAGTTGCTGTAGCATGATGCCAGACCCAGCTATCTGAAGGTTTAGGTGTCTTTCCATCCATGAAATGGTTAAATCAGCAATACAGATAAATCACTTACAGAGTAATTGCTAGCTATATAACCAAGAAGAGTTGATTGTATAGCAGCTATGCCTTGCATGCTTTAGATTAAACGAAGTGTGGGAAGAAAAGAGGGACAGTGCTGAGGGGAGACAGCTCAGAGGTCTTTGTGGGATATTTAAAAGATAAAAGTCTCTAGGGTTCAGTAACCTCATAAGCCTTTTTTCCTTCCAGGAGAAAATTATCCACCAAGTCCAAGAAATGGAAGTCGATATTTAACTTGGGCCGCTCTGGCTCAGAATCAAAGTCTAAACTGAGTCGAAATGGGAGTGTCTTTGTAAGGGCACAGAAGCTTTCTGGTAAGAACACACTTTTCAGTTAAGTGTTCCTCTCTGAAGCTTTGTCCTGTGATGTTGACAGCATAGGGCAACCTGCATCCACATGCTGCTAATACCATCAGACTTGGGACGGTCTAATGGGGTCATGTCTGTTGTGTGGTTTCACACACATCTTATTTTCATGGGATGGCAAGCAGCAGCCTTTCAGGAGGATATGCCAGACAGCTAGAGTATATATTTCATTCTGGTACCTAAACAGGCTCCTGTTGTCCAGCTGTCAAGTTTGGGAACTGGGAAATACGATGTAGGTTTGGATTAGTCACTTCCAGCACAGCCAGCCTCTGCCTCCTAATGTTCCTTACATGGCACTGGGTAAATGGCTGTCCTTTTAGGTCGTCCTTCCACTAAAGGGCAGTAAGAACCAACTATGTTCAATGTCTTTGCAAAAAAAAAAGGCACCAGGAGCTCCTATAGCTCCTGGCTTTCAGGATTTTGAGGGAAGCCATTGCTTTTGCAGAATTTCCAAGAAAGAAGTTGTCTTTTCTTCTGGCTGTAATCCCAAGTTCTAGCCTCTTTTGAGCTGCAATCTCTTAAACACTGCTTCCTAGAAAATCAAATGACAGTGCCAATTCCCAGTGTTTAGAAATTATGACTCAAGTTCTAAAACTCATGAACTTGACTTAAAAGTAGTCACAGTTTTTAAAAGAAAGCATACCTTTTTTTCTCAGTGCAGAAAAAAATGTTTTAGGTTTATATGTCCTAGACTTTTTGTTATCTCCAAGTCAAGCAACTTGGTTTTTAAAAAAAGATGAAGATGGAATTTTTATTTATATAATCTCATGCCTCCTGGAGCTGGTGTTTGGAGGACCACTACCAAACATTGCAAGACTTTAAATAAAATAGTTAATGTTGGCAACATTACCTACCCCCACATATATGACAGGCTGTGTTTGTATCAGAAATGAGTGTGATGCCAAATGCTGAATCCAGCTTTTTTTGGACCCCTGCCTTCCCCCATTTTTGCATGTACAGATGGCCTCACCTAGGGTGCCCAGGGCAGACCTCAAAATAGCTCTCTCTCCTATTTTGATCATGGGATCACCTTCTCACTTTGATAAGGAATACTCTGTCTCAAAATAGTGCTAACCCAAGGATGCTCAGGAATGACTGCAGCCCAGGGATCGTGAGGGCTGAACCTTGTTCCGGGAACAGTACTGAGCAACAGGGGGCTGCACATTTTCACCAGCAGGGCACACAAACGCAAAACCGTGCACAGAGTTTTCAGTACTGAAGTAGTGCCTTTCAGAAGCAGTACTTTTGCACTGCCATGTTATATTTTTGTGCGCTCTCTGCTTACAGCCTAATGTGAGGAAACAGATGAACTTGCTGTTGAAACTAAGCACATGCTTTAACACAGCTTGTGTCCATGCATGCAAGTCTGTAAGTCACACAAAACGCGAGCGCCACAGCTTGAATTCTGTTCCTCCTGCAAAACTGAGCCAGTACTGAAGACATCACGCCATATAAATGTAAAAAGTAGCCAGGACTCCATATAAATGCAAAAAAATAGATGGAGTTTCTCCTATGCTCATGCAAAACTTAGAGCCAGAAGCCTTAATTATATAAACAAATGAAGTCCCACAAGCCTGCTCACTTTCCGCTTTACCTACTTTGTGCAACTCTGTAAACAGCAAACTTTGCTCCCAGACATTTTCCAGATCTCCACAGATCCTTTTTGGGCTGTCAGAGACTACCCTGTCTTCCTTGCCAGCTACATTCCCTCATCTTCCTTTTTCAGAGCAGTAACAGCTATAAGCTTCCAAAACCTGTCAGGAAGAGACCTGTAGAGTGTCTAGTAACAAATGGCAGCTTGTTTCTGGACAAGAAATTCCAGCAAGAATGACCAGGAAAATAGGTTGCTTACTGCCCTCATAAATTTCCCCGAGTGCTTGCTGGAGGCAGGGCGTGCTCACATCAGCAAAAGAGCCAGGGAGTGCAACATAAAAATAACCCAACATTTGCTATCAGGAATGAGAGGTGAAAGGCATTTATGTCAGTTTAATTAAAAAGTGCCCCACAACCAATAGTCCAACTCGATCAGGGAGGGCAGTGGAACATAACAGCTTTTGGGATGCTTAACTGCTTCACAGTGGAGATGGTGTTGACTGGCTGGGTTAAGTATAGCTCTCCACATGTCCAGCAGGTGCAAAGCTGTTGTTAGCACTAGCAGATCCCCAGCTGTATGGACAAGTGTTGTGGGTAATAAGCCACGTGGAGCAGATACATGGGGGAATGCTTGAAAATGGAAAATTTGATGTCTGCCTGGCATGCCTCTCTACATGCATGTAGTCTTTGATCTTTATGGTCTGAAGCCTGCAAAGTCACAGGATCTGATACCCGCTTCTAAAACTCTTTTTCCACAGAAAAAGCAACTATTCGGCCTGCGAAGAGCATGGACTCGTTGTGTTCCCTCCCAGTGGAAGGTGAGACATCGATACCCTGTACTGTAATGGTGAAGGATTGCAGCTCTGCGTTCTCAGCAGCATGGATCATAGAATCATGCAATGCTTTGGGTTCAAAGGGACCTTAAAGATCTAGTTCCAATCCCCCTACTATGGGTAGGGACACCTATCACTAGATGAGATTTCTCAGTGCTCCATCCAACCTGGCCTTGAACACTGCCAGGGATACGGCATCAGCAACTTTGCTGAACAGCCTGTTCCAGTGCCTCACTGCCCTCAATGGATGCAGCAGTCTGTATCTTTGTCTATCTCACCATGCTGTGTATTTCTGTATAGTGATGTGCGCCCCCACCTTTGTGTGCATGCATTTTTTTCCCTTTTCTGTGTCATTTATCTCAGTGCATGCTCCTAAGAGTTACCACTGTGTCTAGCTGCATCTTTATTCACAGTCGGATTCCTCTGATTTCTTTCTTGGTTATTCTGGGCACAAAATTCCCATTAATAGGTGAAAAGTGCTTGCAATAAGCCAGCAAAGCCTGGCATGTGCATAGCCCTAGACTTGGTCGCATCTGGTTAAGAAGAGTATCTAATAAAAGTCTTGGGTGATTTCCACTGGAGGGTATTCTATCCAGCCCTGCCTGCCCAGTTTGAAGGAGGCCTCAGGGCTAGAGCCTGGAAGGTCTTCAGTAGCTACTGTCCCTATCTGTCTGGGGAAATGTGAGTGTTAACCAGGGCAGGACTCTTTCCTGGAAGGATTGATGAGGGCTCCTTACAGAGGAGTTTGTTTGCTAGTGCTTTGTTTCCCACTGACTTCCTCCTATGTTCCCATCTCTAGGGGAGGATGAAAAAGGCAGGTTCAAACGGTCAGTGACTACTGGAGGGTTTTTTGTTCCGACGAAGATACGTACAGGAGGAACAGGCAGCTCATATGACCTCAGCAAGGAGAATGAGTGGGAGCGGGAAGGATCTGCCCTGGGGGCCAAAGGAAGCTCAGAGCTGAGTGGGGAGAAAGGTCCCCCCCGGACAGTACAGGTGAAGTCACCCCCTGAGCAGCTGAAGGTTTTCCGGGTAGCAGAGGATGCTGAAAATGAGCAGACTTCAGCCAAAGGAGGGCTTATGTTCTACACCTCTGAAACAGCCACCAAGTCAGGCTTCCCAAGCAGCCTCTTTCCCTTGGAGGCCTCTCCTCGTCACCAGAGGAAAGCCCTGAACATCTCAGAGCCATTTGCTGTCTCTGTCCCGCTGCGAGTATCCGCAGTCATCAGCACCAACAGCACGCCCTGCCGCCTGCCCACCAAAGAGAAGCTTTCCCTTTCCAGCCTAGAGGAGCTGTCTTCCCTAATGGTGGAGAGCACAAGCCCATCTGCTATGGAAGCAGGGACACACACAAGGACAGACCTGGCAACGGAGCAGAAGGAGAAACAGCTGGAGCCCACTCTGCCAGTGGCAGCGTCCAGAGGTATATTGTGTTAAGGAGGGAGGTGTGGATACTGGAGGTGCCCCACAGCTTGGTGGCATGGATGTTTCTCTAGCCTGCTCTTGTGGCGGGAAAGAGACCAAGCTGTAGTAGGGTGGGTGTTGACTCTGAAAGCAGATGAGGTTGCTGTTTGTTGCAGCAATGAGACCAGGGAAGTGCCCATGGCCTCCCAGAAACATCCTGTTGTGCCTAGAAGGAGTTCTTCATCTTTGTTAGCTGGTATTGGCTTTTAACAACACCACTTTGTTTCGGGACAGAAGTTTTCAGTCACAAATGGTTATATTTTTCATTTGCTTTTCTGATCCAGGCTCTCCCCCTGAGGAACTGGTGGCAGCCAGGAAACCTGAGTCCTTAGAAACTCCACAGCCAGCAGCAGAAAATCAGAAGACATGCGGGCAAAGCAGCTGCCCAAGCAGTGCCAAGAGCCCCCAGCAGTCCTTAGAGCAGAGTCCCGCCTTGGAAAAAACACCAGCGTTGGAGTTTCATAAGGGGTCACTCCCGGCAGACAGAGCAGAGCAAGAACAGCTCAAGATGAAGGATGTCTCTTCAGAAAGAAGCTGTGCTCAACAGGAGATAGAGACAGCTAAGACAGAAGAAGGATCATGCCTAAGAGATGTGGTAAGGAAACAGGCATGAGAATAAAGGTGGGGGACCATGTCATGGTAGTGACCGAGAGGTTGTTTAAAGTTTAATTGTGTGTCTGTAGTTGTGAAAACTACAAGTCTATAGCCTAGGCAAAGCAGGGTCAAGAATTGAACATGAATTGATTTCACTTCTATCCACAGCACCATGTGGTGATTTACCTTTACATAACTCTCTATGGTCTCCTTTTGGTCTTCTTCTCCTGTAACTATACAATTTCAGCCCTTATGATCTGTCTGCTCTGAGACTCTCCAGATGTGAGTCTGTCCGGATGTTTGAGCATTTTGACCCATGGTCTCTGAATTTCCCTTCTATTTTTGCTGTCCCATTTGTCCTGGACAGTCTGAACAGTCCTTTATTCTTCCATTCACTGCACACAGATTTTTTTAAATTCTTACTATTTTTTCCTCCTCTGCATCTCTAGCAGAGCCTTTTCACCAAGTTTCTTACAGTGATACTCATCTCTGGACAGCTATTTAAAGATCTGTTGGCATAGCTCCTTGAATAGATTATTCATTCGAGTTTGTGTGCATTTTGGGAATGCATATTCTCTGGCAAGGCCAAGCAAGCCTGAATGGGAAGAGATGAGAAATGGGCTGAAATATTCCAGCTACTCATTCAGCTCACTCTTTCAGTACATCTGTCCAGACCTCATTTTGGCTGCACCTCGGATCTTCTTCTCCATAGTCCCACTTGTTTATAGATGTATTTCCTTCCTTGAACTGGTAGCAGTATGTTTGTCTGTATTTCTGTACCCATAAATGTGCTCATCTAGGACCCTGTCTATTCTGAGAGGGTTGTTTGGGGAAAATTGAGAGGTATTTACTAGTAGAGTTGTGAGCTCCTAGGTCATGGCATTTCTTTTGTTTTTCAGACTGAGGAGGATGCAGCAAATGCCCTTCTAGAACCTCTGTGGCCAGAGATACAGCAGGAACTGAAAATTATTGAACCTGAAGAGGAGCTCTTGCTCTTGCCAGCAGCTGTCCCCAAGACAAGCCTAATTTCTGAATCTTCTTCATTAAAAAGAGACCTTCTTTCCTCTGGTCCAGGGCAGAATGCAACACTAGCTGAGCAGACTTCTGCAAGCGGAGCATCACAGGTGACTCAGGTGCCCTTATTTGGTGCCAGTGGCTTGGAGCGACAAGACAGCCCTCACAACTGCCAGTCTGATGCAGTTGCACAGCAGAGCTGTGGCTCAGCCCTTCCTGAACTGAGTACTATTCCAGCTGGCACAGCCACTCCAAAGAACCACCACCCAATGGTGGACAGCAAGAGTGAATGTCTCGCTCCTAGCCTGGACCAGAAGATTCATAGTCAATCAGAATTTAATAAGATTGCCCCAAGTGATGGATTTTCTTGTTCCAAAGAAGTATGCCTAGAGTCAGGGAGAGAAAAAGATAGCACTTGCCAGCAGCAGAGGGAAAAGGATGGTCTTACCGGAGTCCAGACCCAGAGTGAGAAGCAAGAGATAATGACTACTGATGAAAGGGGCACATTCTCCTCCAAGGCACTGAGTGGAGCTGCAATCCTCGAGGTGAAGGAGGGCAATGCTGTTAGCAGAACCCAGGATGCTGGTGACCAGGACGATGAGGACACCTGGACAGATAATGTGCAGAGCTTAGAACTTGTGGAGCCATGGGAGGATCACCAGTGGGTTACAAGCCCTCTCCATTCCCCCACCTCTAAGGACATTCAGGAGAAGATGATACAGGAGTTTCATCCACAGAGCCAGAGAGCTTCAGGCTTTTCTCTTAGACCACGATTCAGTCGCAGCCTCTCCCTGGACAGTAAAGACACAGTGATGAGTTTATGGACTATCCCATTCTCTTTCATAGATGCCACTGACCAGCAGCAACCACACAGTGACATTCTGTCAGTGACTTGTGAGTTGTCCAAAACAAAAACCATCTCTCCCTCTAGTTTGGGCAAAGCTATGCAAGATGAGAATGGCTCAAGTCCTCCGGAAGAGTCTTCAAAACCTGAGGAGCTGAAGTATGCCCTCAGCAGGGAGGAAGCACCAGCTGAGAAAGCAGGACTCTCCAGAATACCTGTTTCAGAGCCAAAGAAAGTGGATGTGAGCAAAGAAAACCCTTGGACCTCAAAGCCTGAGCTCTTTTTGCCGTACCAAAATAGCCGAGACAATTCTTTACAGACAAAGAACACAAAGGAGGAGTTTTCCATCTCTCAGGACACTGCCCTGGGAGGAGGAACTGCCACCAAAGCATTGTGCTCTGCCCTTGAGTCACAGCTGAGTAATAAAGGTGAAGAAACACCTCGTAAAGTGAAGACTAGGCCTTCATCCCTCAACCTGGATTCGGTCCTCCCAGCCCCAGATTTCTTCTCATTCGAGAGCCTGTCCATGCCACCTGCCCCTGGGAACCTCCTATGTGGGCAGAAGGAAGTAAAAAGCAGTGATTCTGTTCCATCCCTGCCAACACACTGCCCTGCTGCCAGTAAAAGTGTTCCTTGGGGGTCTTGTTTCAATGCCTCTGTGGATCTAGACTTGGATTACCTGGCAGTGGCCCATGCCAGCACTGGCCGTCGTAACTCTGCCCCTGTCAGTGTGTCGGCAGTCAGGACCTCCTTCATGATTAAGATGTGCCAGGCTAGAGCGGTGCCTGTGATACCCCCCAAGATTCAGTACACTCAGATCCCCCAGCCCTTGCAGGCTCAGAATGCCGCTCCACCTGCTGAGAAGAAGGAGGTGGAAGCCAAACAGACCATCAGGCAAACACCACGGGTGGCATGGAGTCACCTGGAGGCCCCCAAGAGCCCACTGACAGAAAAGAAAGCCAAAGCAGAGAAAGAAAACAGTGACCCAGCTCAGAAGGACTCAGCCTGTCCTTGGCATGGCAGCCTTGGCCCTCCACTGGAGCCGCCTCAGTCCAGTCATTACCCAGTGCTGGATGCCCCCGTTCTGCGCCGAAAGCGCACCTCTGGAGGGGAGACAGCTGGAGATAACCCGCAGTCTTCAAAGATAGAGAGACCATCAGGGTTCTCTAAGCCTTCCTACAGATCTAGGCCTGGGAGGCCCCAAAGTCTGATTCTCTTCAGTCCCCCTTTCCCCATTATGGACCACCCCACCACTTCAGCAGACTCCAGGGTGTTATTATCACCCATAAGGAGCCCCACTCAGACCTCCTCTTTGAGCCCCATTTGTGGTGATCTGTCTGAGGCTTCGCGGACGACACCTGAGGGGGTGACACTGCGGAACAAAATGACCATCCCCAAGAATGGCCAGAGACTGGAGACCTCTACCAGCTGCTTTTACCAGCCCCAGCGGCGCTCTGTGATTCTGGATGGACGAAGTGGGAGGCAGATTGAATAGCAGCTGCTTCTCCTGTTCCTTTTCTGTGATGGTTGGGATGGGAGCGTCCAAGACCAACTCTGTTGCTATTTTGCTGTTGTTATTTTGTGCAAGATGGACCTAAATCCTCTATGGTTTCCTGCAAAGCTTTTTGCTATGGAAGGTCATAGTCTCTTTGTCTTGCTTTTTTCACCTCTGCCTAGTCCCTCACTGCCTGCTTTTTTTTCTTTTTCTGTAAGCCAGTCCCAGGGAACTTGCATTTTCTCATGCTTATTATATAACAAGCCCTGTGAAAGTCTCATCCTCCCTATGGAAGAAAAGGAAAAATAAATCTTGGTAAAATTAGAAAACAGGGTTTGGAGGAAACCCTGTTACAAAACACTGCAGCCCAGGGTGCAGGGGCACAACATCTTCTGACAGGTAGATCCAGATGTTTAGGAACTCCTCCCATTGTTTTCCAGGCACCAGTGAAAGACTGTTTGGTTTAGACAGTGTAAATAAACAGTGCATGAGGCTGGGGATAGCTGAAGAGGAAGGTGAAGCTGGCATGAGCAGGTCACAGTCATACAGGGTGTGAGACACTCAAGGATGTTTCGATGACAAACATAAAACCTGAACACTCTGCCCCCAGCTCTATCCTTGCATCAAAGATATGCTCTTTCCAGCGTGTGCAAGGGCTGGAGTGAAAGCAGCTGTACAGGAAACGCCTAGTTGTTCTTTTAATCTTTCAAGTCTTGCTCATGAGTTTTGTGTGCTCAGCCACACCTTCCTCAGGCAGACAAGATCCATGTGGCTGAGGAATGAGTGTGCAGCTGGCTGCCCAGCGTACAGACTTCCCAGGCAGGTATCGATGAAAGCCAAGACATGGTCATAACAAAGTCCAGTATCAACTATTTTCATCATTGCTTAAAGCCAGGTGACACCTCTGCAGCTATCTCCAGCTGAGCTCTACACTGACAACAGCAGAGAAAAGAAAGTGGATCTCCTGTTCTGCATGTCCTTGGGCTATTGCCCTCTTGCACCCTGACTGACATATATTTGACCCTTGGTCTTTCATTGCCACTGTGTGGCATGTCCCCAGGTGCTTCTTATTCCTTTAAACTTCTGCTCCTTATGATTTAACACTGTTTCTTTGAGAGCATGGCTGGTTGTCACCTCCCTGGACCTCAGTGCTTTCAGATTGATTAAAAATATGGTAAAGAGGATGATTTGTGAGACTGCAGAACAGATCATGAACAAGCCCTGAGAGGGAGATTTGAAGTGAATTAAACTCTCTCCTCAAGAGAACATTAATGTTACAGGAAAATACATGTTCAGATATGCAACAGCTGCTGTGGGAATAGAATTAAAGCTTCCTTTATAAAGCCTCTAACTCTACATTCACCATAGGCTCATCTATTGACTGCTTTGTGACCGTGGGTGATTGCAAAGTCAGGCACAGCCTGGGCTGTCTCTGCAATTTAAGTGTCACTAGTGATTACAGAGGAGACAGGAACACAGGTGTTGCTGCCAGCACTGAGATTGTCCCTGTAATGGCACTTGCAGGGGCCATCATTCCTGGAGATGTCAGAGTCTGTAGGCCCTCTGTTGGGTATCATGGGCTATAGTTTAAGCAGTAACTGAGCATCTGTTAGGAAGTGCTATAGCCACCACGATGAGTGTCAGCCAGAATTTCCCAAAGGATGTATGTTTAGGGCTTTTTTTCTGGAGTACTGGCAATTTAAAATGATTAGCCATGAGCTCCTAGTCTGACTGTGTCACTTTATTAGTGTCATTGTGGCTGGAAGGTCCTCAGGCTGTATGTTGTTTTCTCTGCACTCTTTGATTGCTAAAGGGAAGAGGTGCCAGAGTATTTTTGAGAAGTTCTGAGTCCACAAATGCAAGTAATATATCTTCAGCAGAATTTTCTCCTGCCATATCCAAAGGGAGTGTGAAAAATCAAGAGGGCTTTTCCCTGCCACCAGTTGCAGTCTTTGATCCTCCCCACTGTACTCATTTGTGCATAATGCCATATAGGAGGGAACAGAGCAGAGAACTAAATCCATTAGTTTTGTTAAGGGAGAATAGTAAAACCAGATGAGAGCCTGGAGTTCTTGTTTGGGTCCATTTTCTCTCACAGAAGTCAGTCTATGCTTCACCTGGGCAAGCTGTGGACAGCAGGCCCAGAATATGCAGCTTCATGACAATTGTATTATTCTACTCCCAGACCATAAGATGCAGCCTCCTATTAAAACTAGGGGGTTGCCAGTCCTCCATGCTCCTGATAGTTAGCACAGCTCTATGTTGCATTAACATGGCACCCAAATGACTTTTTTACTGCCTCATGAGAAAGCTTTTAATCACCATGGCTGGGTTAATGGCAAATGACTTGGAAAGGTGCGATACAAGGTATTGTAAGATGTTAGAGGAAGGCAAAGTTGTGGAAATGATGCCCAGGGGTTTTTTACTGCATCAACAAAATAGTTTACTTTGGACAAGGATTTATTCTCTGAGTTCCTAGAAGTTTTGACAGCCAAGGCACCTGGAAGAGAGCTTCTCACAAAATAATGTATCAGAAGAAAATGTGATGGAACCTTGGAATGTTAAAACCACTTTTTTTCCCCCTCCTTATTCTCATATAAGTTTATGTATGAACAAGAAATGAGGTCTGGTAATTTGTATATAATAGACTGTCTCATCTCTTAACAGCATTCCAGTAAGTAATAGCACTTCTGGCATAAGTGGTAAAACCCCTGCAAGAGAAAATTATTAGAAAACTTTACTTAATATTAAAGATCAGCCTCAACTAAAATCCGTATCCAGACTATATTTTTTAAGGATGTTTCAGAATTTGAACTCAGATCCGGGTCCTGGATTTTAATTAAGCAGAGATGCTGTAATGATATGTCTATTTTGTAGCTTGATCCCATTTCTTATCTACAGTTTCATCTCCAGCCTGCAGCTGATGTTCCAAGAGCACTTCAAAAAAGCCTCAGGTCCTGCAGAGCTGAAAGTACATGCTTAGTCGCAAGGTGCACCGTTGCACAGGTGTCATGACTCCCAACTCCAGATCCAGCCTTCTGCAGATCCTGTAATGCTTGATGATGGATCCATGTTGATATTGGCACTTGCAGTCAGCTTGAAGGACCAGGGCTTGATGGTTGGCCAGAACCAGAAGACGGAGGCCATCTCCCATTGAATGGTGCTGACTGTGCGGCAGGAGCTTCCTGAGATCCAACTTCATTAAGCTATCCCTGATGTCAGTTTCAGAGTCAGTCCTGATCTCTCTAGGAAAGGATTTGTGGGTTTTTCTCCTTGTTTTGAGATTTATGTTTGGTTGTTTGTTTGGGGGTTTGTTTGTTTTTTATTTGTTTATTTGTGAAGCATTATGAAGAGGGATAGATCAGATTTATGGGAGATGAGCCTGGCCCAGAGAGCTACATTGGTTGTCCTTGGTATTGAAAAGACTAAATAGACTGGCTCATCATCTGCAGCTCCACAAAGATCATTTCAGGGACCCAGCAGTACATTTCAATTCTCCTGAGACTGTGAACTGTGTAAAGGCTATTCCCAAGTTTGCAGATGGCCCCAGTATCAGACATGACAAATCACCAGCATGTGTTGCTTGTGGGCTTTTACCAATGGAAGTGAGTAAATTGCACTTATTCTTCCCATGAATTCAGGGGGCTTGTGCAGCTTCTGTTAAATGTAGCTCAGAGTGAAACAGCTAAGCTGGCAAAAATGAGAGTCCCCTGATGGAAAGGAGGGACACGGTTAATGTTAGCTCGTGTTGGAGCTGCCTTATTTGCAGGAGAGTAAACAGAGATGAGGACTGTGTTTTACCTTATAAATCCCAGTCCTCTGGGCTGTCCTTCTCATGGCATCACTGCAGAAAGACTGAAGTACTTATTTTTTCACCTGTAGAGATTCAAAGGAACTTAGATCTGCGTTAGAGAGCATCCATAAAACCTGCAACATTTTCCCTCATCCAGAGTCCAAATGGTGCAACCAAAATCTTTTTTCTTTAACGATTCTGAAATGTCTGTCGTGGTGAACAATAATAAAATTTATATATATATATATATAAGATCATTCTATATAAATATATTAAAAAGGAAATGTAATTAAAATGAAGGAATTGCCTAAATAGTATTTTACACATCTGTAAAACTTGGGCTGGTGCATGGAACTGTTTTCTGCTGCAACTTTTGCAGCACTGAGAGTGTCAGATCAAATGTGGGCTTTTTGCCCACGAAGTAGCTAATTAGTTCTGGCTAATCTATGGTGGGCAAGAAGCCTGAATACGCCTTTCTGAGCACAGTCTTGTCCCGGGAGAGGAGGGATAAGATCAGGGGAGACCAGAGTGCAAGGACTGATTTAGCTTTCCACCATAATCTTCTCCTTGAAAATGCAAACGATCTACTGCAGCATATATTATATTTCAGGCATGCCCAGTTTTTGCAGTTGTCCCTTCTGCTTGTCTCCATCTGTAGAAAAAATGAATAAACATCCCAGGGAGGGGGGTAGGGGGGGGCAGTGAGAAGTTGTAGCTGATCCCTATTTGGTTTAGCCTTTCCTTGCTCCCAGTTGCTGTAAAGGCTTGGTGATAACTAGTTCTGCTCCAAGCAATGAATGGAAAGCTTGCCACTGAGTTCAACTGGAGATGGAGTAGGACTGTAACAGTCCCCAAAAGGGGGGACGGCAGGAGGCAAGAGCTTTCTGAGGGCTCTGTGCAGCAGTCCAGACCTTAGATCTTGTGCTTGCAGGCACTGCTCTCCTTTGAAATATTATTTGCTGCCAGGTAAAAGGAAAGGCTGGAAGTCAGACACTGTGAAAAGGACTGTCCCAATCCCACTAGTCCTGGTTTGTGATTATTTTTCCTGCTAGCTCTGATGAATTGCATTTTTGTTAAGCTTTTTTTCTCTGTGTGGACTTGCCTGCCCCTGTGCCTGATTGTTTAAATTTAAAAAAAAAAAAAAAAAAAAAAAAAAAAAAAAAAAAAAAAAAAAAAAACAAAAAAACGGAAAGAAAAACAAAAGCCACAAAAGAAAGATGTTTTGC
>NW_020955239.1:2786773-2805450 GCF_003031625.1 Empidonax traillii | reverse complement strand
GGTTAGGGCCCAACCACACACTTTTCTGATTAGAGGTTATGAGGACTGCAGCTGCTTTGCAGCTCTGAAGATGAAGTGAGGGCTTGGAGACTTCTGCAGAATTACTGTTACCTGACATACTTTAAAATTTTCAAGGGTAAAATTATAATTTTTTCTTAGCATTTCTAGTTCTACTATGCTGAAGTTTCTGTGATGTACAACTGTGTCCTCCCATTTAGCACATCTCTGCCTTGCCTGTCATAATGCAGAGCAATGCAGAGTGGAGTATGGACAAACTTTGGGATCCCAGTGTTTGTATAGCAGAAGCCAAGCTGGAACAGAAGTTACTATGAAGCCTCTGGCACATCATATATGCACTTATGTTGCTTTGTAAAGGACAAGCAAGAACCTAAGCAAATTATGAATTTAGTTCCCTAGCTTTTATTAATCCAATCTCTGAGCTGCAGCATGGAAGTAATATTATTAGCATGTGCCCCTTCTATCCTGAGAACAAAACAACAACAACAACAACAAAAAACAAAATAAGGAAGGGGGGGAATGTTCTTGTGGTTGTAGCCTCAGTGGATGTATTTGCAGTGCAGCCTGCTCATTGATCTCCCTAAAAAACAGATGAATCATTAGGTTAAATGAAATACTTTTTTTTTTTTTCCTACTCAGCAGCTGAACTCAGGGCTTGTCTCCCTTTCCTACCTCCCTCATGACTTCAGTTTCCCTTTAGGGAAATGCCTGGGTTGTGCTTCCTGCTTACCATGGCAACTGGCACACAAAGTGAGAGAGAAAACCATGTTTGTTGAACTCTGAAATTGTTGTTAGTCAGAGCCAATTGCTCGTGCTGTACAAGAAACAGTATTTTTCTAATCTTTGTGTCACAGAGTCTAGCAATGACTTGGCCATGAGGCAAGAGGAGAATCCCAAACTGTCCCACAGCATTCCCATGATTTGAAAATTAGGTAAAAGGCACACTGCAGGCGTGCTCATGCGCCAATCAGCACTGCTCCCTAAATCAGGGTGCTTAAACACATGCAAGTGTTTGAATACAGTTTTATCCAGTTTCTTTTGCCTATCTGACTCAGGACAATTTCCTATGTAGGTTTTATTGGAAGCCACAGCTACAACAT
Source organism: Empidonax traillii (assembly GCF_003031625.1). Lineage (NCBI taxonomy): Eukaryota > Metazoa > Chordata > Aves > Passeriformes > Tyrannidae > Empidonax > Empidonax traillii. The sequence continues at coordinate 2,804,332 of NW_020955239.1, read as the reverse complement.
CTTGGATACTTCCAGCTAAGCCAAAATCAGGATTAGGCAAGTTCCCAAACTGGCTGTTAATCAGGAAGCAACCTAACCCAGCGCCAAAGAGCATTTGATACTAGTGTCTCACGCATCCTCATTGCACCCCAGAGTCCAGAAGCAATGACAACAGGACATCTAGCTGCTATCCCACTGGATGAGGCTAAAGGTCACCTGGCAGCAAAGGAAAGGCAGACAGTGCAGGGAAGGAAATTTAGCCCAGTGAAGGAGACTGGCACAAGGCATCAACAACAGCAAAAAGAACAGGATCATAAAGGTCAAGACAGAGAAAGACAGTGCGATTTCCATCTGAGATTTCCATTCATTAACTTTACGTCTGAGCAGGATAAACTTTTCAAAGAACATGCCTCACCACATGAGTTTAGTGTTTCAGTGTTAAGGACTAAAAGTGAATGGAACCTGGAAAGCTCAGACCTGCCCTAGTCACGAGTGCCTCAAAAGTTAGATACAGGTTGAGTGTTAAAACTTGAATATTTGCTGCATTCTATAATTAAACAGGGTAGGTATTTTCTCATGTGTTATTAGCAAACTGCAGTGTGAGATGAACATTTTGCAAATCTAGAAAACTCAGAGGAATCATGTTGTCCATCTTAAAATGGGACCTGTTTTCTTCCATAGTACATCTGCTGAAGGGACTACATATTTTTATAGTTTAAATCCCTTATCTGAAAAGACCAGGAAATATTTGAATTCAGTGAGGGGAAGTGATTTCAAAGACAACTTGGTACCTACTAAAAAAGAACCACAGAGCACACAAACATGTGAACAACCAGTGCTGGAGAAAGGAGAATAATGCATTATTATTATTAAACAGTGAAAGTTTCTAGGTAAGTAAAACCCAAAAAGGAAAAAACACCAACACCCAGACATAAAATAGAGTTGAACCAGTATGAAAAATACCAGGTAACATTTTCTTTCTCTCCTCCTTTGTAAGAATCAGGAAGTCTAAATCAGAAGAAATAGGTGCTCTCAAACTGCTTTACTTGTGGGGGGGAATTTTGTTTGGTTTTGTTGTGGTTTTTTGTTTGCTTGTTTTTTGTTTTTGGGTTTTTTTGTTGCTGTTGTTGTTTTTTTGCATTGTGAGATAATTTACTTTAAAAATTAAGGGTCAGATTGTGGAGGCAGAAGAGAAGTGTAAAAGGACTAGTTTTCTTATTTGCAGAGATTTTTTTTGAAGTAACTTGGCTTTACAGGCTCCAGACTCTGTGCCAGCCACAGTACCGATCTAAAGGTGAGTGTTGCTTCAGAAAAAATAGAGAAGTCCTGCATTGTGTCACAGTTAGCAACAGCCCTGGATAGCCAGAGCAGCTCACTGCTCATCACTCAGCTCTCTTGCAGGGTTTATCTCAACTAGTGAATGTGCAAGAACTGCAGATGACTTTGCCTATAATGGAATTTCACCTCTCGTGCAAGTTAACACATTCAGAAACACCCTCAGCTTTTTTTTCAGTTGAGGATTAACCCTCAGCAGTCACCCTCAGCTCCTCTACAGCAGGGTCTCCTAAAGATAGATGCCCGACATTACAGGGAGAGTTCTTTCAGGAGGTTCCCAGCATACCACATGTTGCAGGGGCTTTCCCCAGTTGTCAAGGAGGGCAGGGCTGCCGAGGGTTGGGAGAAGGAGGCTTCATTTATAGCTATTCATTTTAGGTCATTCCTGGTCCCAGTAAACATTTGCTTGGCACAAGTCCCTGTTGCAAGGAATGTGAAAAACTAAGATGCCAGGGCAGTGAGGAGGATGGGGAATAAATCATCAGAGTCTGAGGGTACCAAGCACTACCAGCAGCCTGGTTCCTGGTTTTCACAATGAGGTGGGCAGCTGGATGCAAGCATGGCATGTAATGGCCATTGTACATCATCCATGAACCAGCAAGGTAAATCAAAATAGGGCCTGAGAGAGTCTGTGCAAAGAGATCTCATGCAGAAGACATTAAAGGAAAGGTGGAAAGGGTAGGAAAGCCAGCTGGAAAAAGTGGGCTCAAGGCACAAAATACACAAAGGCAGCTCCCCCATGGCTTCATTGCCTGAAGGAATGGAGGCCTTCAGTACCCTCAGACACAAACATTTGGTAGCGTGAAAAACACCAGGTTACATTTCTGACTGCATGGAAAAGCAGCAGATGAGGATGTGGGATTCTTGTTGGCTTGAAGGCCACACTACTCCATCATGTCTGAACAGAGAACGCTTCTCAGCGAGGCTGATTTCTCAGAGCAATAAATTAATAATCCAAAAATACGTTTGGTCACTCTATGGGAGAATTGAAATACATTTTTATTTCCAAGAGACAACTGTGAAGAATCACTCCTACAGAGAACAAATACACAGAGAAAATCTGCAAACAAACCATACAGCTTCCACATGGAGATTTTTCTTCATCATATCTTATCAGGATGTCTTAGTTCAGTAGTTTTCATGCACATATGCATATTGCCTGCTCTGAAGGCCACATACATCGATATCTTCGGGAAGCAATCCAAACAGCTGAGAATGGCCAAGATTTCTTTACAAGTCTCAGGCGACACATAAACCTGTTTGCCACCATTCCTGTCATGGATTCCATCCCTTCCTCACCCTCTCCCTGGCATCCCAAGGAACTTGCAGGAACTGGAATCAACCTTTAGAAGCTGAAAAACAAGAAAAAGCTGTGCAGGATTTTTCATTACCCTGTTCAACATCATTCTGCCATCAGTCTAGTCTTCTGCTTCCTTCTCAGTTCAGGCCAGATAAAGCTGGCCTTTTCTGGTTGCATTGAGGCATGTTTGGCACCTCTGCATAGATCCCCCACTGCCTGGATCACTTATTCACTGCTTTTATTTTTGAGAACACGAATCACAAAGTGTAATGGGAGGCAAAGGCTTAGGAAGCAGAAAGCAAATGTGAAGAGCTCGAACTTAAATTGACTTGAGCTACCATTTATGTAATAGGTCAATGATATCATTTGCAACTGGTTGGAGCAGTTAATACCGCAATAGTCTATTTATAATTTCAGTTTCGTTTCTCCTGCAAAATCTTGCAGCGTTTTCTGCTACACTGAGTGCAGTGGTATAATCACACCACATTTAGATGTAGCAGAAAGGAAGAGACCTCTGGGTCTTAAACCAAAGACCAGAGGAGGAAAATAATATTTGAACTTACCTGCTTCTGCAGACCTAAAAGTATCTACAGAGACATCCATATGCAAAAGGCACTACTAGCCTCTAGAAAGTTCCATAGCCAGTTGTTTCACTCATTTGAAAAGCTACTTGAGTTTCAGAAATACCTCAAGCAAGAGGCCTTTATGCAGGAGTGCATCTATCCACGATGGCTGCCATGACTGAGGAGTTACTGGAGTGTTTTGGCCAAGCAAGGACAGAGGCTGTGTGCCTGCATTGTCCCTCCTCCCCCATTTCTCTTCTCTCTGCTGGTTGCAGTTGGCAGGCATTTGCAGTTCATGGCAAGTAGCAGAGAATTCAATCTTTGCTATTGCTCCTTAACTTGGGCAGATGCTGATTCTCTTTAGATTTCTTTACATTTAGGTGTTACTGTTACAAAAAAAACCCAACCCTACCACCAAACTCCCCCCTCCTCCCCTTACAAAACAAACTCTAACCACTGACATACATGGTTTACATGCTCTATTCATGACTCATGTCTCACAGAAAAAGTGAAGACTAATTTCCTTATGGAATTTCTGAGAGTCCAGGGTCTCCAAGACAGTCACTACCCCACTGAACCAGGGGAGTGGCAGAACCATGAGGACTTTCAGTTCTGAAGGCACACTCATATAGAAAACTACATTGCAGTTACCCATCTCTTCCTCAAGCTGTTTGTCCTTATATTTGCCTTTTTCTCTTCCCCAGCACTCTAGCAAAGGACTATTCAGAGTTTCTGTAGCACCATACATCAGGATGGCATTACAGGACATTAAAGCCTGCCTTTGTCCCGCCCCAGACATCCCAGATACATTATTATTATTTCCCCTTCCCAAACACACAATCTTGAACAAGAGAAAAAACTTACTTCCACTTCTTTTTAATTAGTATTTTGGTGAGTATACAAAAACAAAGAATCAAGGCAGATGGCAAGTGTCAGGACCTGAACCAGTACAACTTCTGAAGGATTCATCTTAAAATGCTCTATAGGCACATATTTCTCATACATTTAACTACTGAAGTGTTCACTAGGAAAGACAGCAGATAGGTCTGGGCCAAAGTAAGCAGTCTCTGTTGAACTGATTGAGAACTGTAAGTGCTGATGCAAGGACTGGATTTGGTTCAGTTAGCTCCTTGCTTGCATTTTTCATTGCCATTATTTGCCTTTTGTCCTACCTGATCCAGGAATGTGGAAAGGGAATTACACAGGAGATGTAACCATATACATACAGGTAGCTGAAGCAATAAGCACAATAAACTAGGGGCATGGGACAGCGACTTTTGCAAAGCCAACAACAGCACAGGACTTTGTATTCTGCACGAATTTTAGCTTGTAGGTGTGTGAAATCTTGTATGAAGTACGGAACAGCTTTTTGATGGAGTTGCTCGTTAGCAAGTGGAGATTTTCCTGGACTGGCACTTCTGAAGGTAGGAGTACATGCAGTGGTTTCATCAGCAACAGGAGGTAGGCTTGCTTATAGGCAGCATATTGCTGAGGAGTGAGCTAGCCTCTTATTGGGCTTGACTAGCAACACTTTTTCTCTGTGATGTCTTTACTGCTGACACACTTAAACTCTCAGAAAATCTGCCTTATTCTAAGGTAAGGGGTGACAGAGATCAGGAAAAGAAGTTGAACAATATATGTTAGAGAGGTCTGCAGTCTCCTCCCTTGCAGTATCCATCTTTATTGGTCACGGGAGGTTACAGTTTTGGTCACATAGCCCTTGCTGCAGATTTTAGCATTACAATTTAAATTCAACCTAACTTTTTAGAGCCGTGTTTTTGCAGCAAGCATATGTGGACATTTTCTTTAGTGATATCATCAAAGAACAAATCAGATCACTTCTTATCTTATGCTCCAAGGATTTCCTGCACCGTGAAAAGACTGTGCCTCGGCCAGGAGACATGAAGGCTGCAGAACAAGGGGGCAAGGAGGGATAAGAAGATTCTTTCCTGCAGTCAGTTCTGTGTGTCAGGTTTTGGAGGGGCAAAAGTATATATACGGGAGAGGTAGTAGGAAAACTTCAGATCCTCCATGGCACAAGGAGAATGGAGCAGGAGACAAATGCAGTTTCACGCGGCATTCCAGGACAGTGCTGAGTACACCAGGCCTTCAGTATTCAATTCCACTCCAGTAGAACATGGTACCAAGGAGGACGCAGAACTGAAAAGACAAGACTACTAAGTTTCTCTGCTCCCCATTTCTTTCTCTCCACCTCTCCCTCATTCCCATTTAGTCCTATTGCTAGGAGGGACAACAGAAATTCTTGAAAAGCAAAGCTTGTTCAGGCAGAGCAAGCTTAAATTTCTTTATCTGCACAGAAACTAGACAGTGAAGAAAGATGATATGTGCAGCCATAACTATTTGACTCTATAACTCATCTTACTGGGGATTATCTCTCATGAAGCTGCTGAACCCTGAGTACTTAAAACACTCATACAAAATCTTCAAACTACAAACTGAATTATCTATCATGATTGCTTCTTAGATAATCCAATACACTTCACAAACAAGTATCTGCAAGCTGTGTTTGCCAAGTTGTATTGCTGAGATGGCAGCAGGACACATCAGGCTAGAAGGCCATCTAGTTCCTCACCTCTGGAAGCCAGAATGGAGGGGAACTTGTAAATGTAGCAGTTAGTGGAACAGGCTACAGGCAGATTGGTGATGAATGAATATGATAATCTATGGAGATTTTAAATGCATCAGTCCTGTCATCCACCTCCACCCAGCTGGGTGTGGAATACCAAGAAAAGAGAAGAGGAAATAAAGGCAAATATTAAGTACTTACAGTCCAGCAGAGGATGGCAAAACCAAACCAGGCAACACCCCAGGCATGTGTGTTCACTGGCCCAGAAATAGCATCATAACAACCCTGTAAGACAACCAGGGATGACTCAATACCAGTTTTGAGCTTTTACTGCAAGGCAACAAGCTTATCCACTTCTGAGAGAGACTGAAGTGACATCTTTCTCTCCTGCAATTTGGGGACCTCATAGGGTCTGAAAAAACCAAGCCAAAGCTACACTGCTTATTGACAACTTGTGGATAACCTACCTGTTTCTAGCTCCAAATGCAAAAATCTATCTCAGACACTTCAAGGACAACTTCCTGGGCTATCCACTTGCCAAGTTCAGTTAGATAACCAAACACAGTTGACACAGAATTGACCTCCAGAGTTAAGAAGCTACAGGCAAAATTGGAAGCTTGAATGCCTTCTAGAAATGCATGTTAGTGCAAAAGCTGATGCTCATGACCCAGCAACCTATTTGAATAGATTAGTTGCTGGTCTACTGTAAAGTTCTACCTTGAGGAGGAGAACTGCTGATTTGCTCACTCATCTTTGGGCTAAGTTTGATTTAGCTGCTGTCCATCTACATGTTGCGGATGTCACTTCTTACTGGTGGCATTGGGAGAGTTTTCTTAATAGTTCTCTATCCATCAGGAAAGTCTTTATCCTAAAAAAACCCCTATCCTGTGTTCAGCATCATGGTCAGGCACTTTTTCTCCTCCAGAAAACTTTCGAAACCCGGAGGTTACAGTAGAGAAGAAAGGCTATTCATGGTTTCTTTCCCTTCCAGAAAGATACTGTTGACTGACCTACATTAACTGAAAAAAGCAGGGATGATCTTACGTTGCTGTTGTAATATCCAGGGACTCCAAGTTTGCAGCCATCAAGGTTGACGGGAAGCCCTTGGGCATCTATGGCACAGCATTGTCGCGGCCAAGGGAAGTCGGCATCTTTGTGTGTGACGCGGAAGGCAGACGTGTACTCCTGCCAGTCAGAGGGGCCCAGCACCCCACAGCAATGGTTCTGCAGGGGGAGAGAAGAGAATAGTCTTTATGGGCCCGGGCCACAGCCTTGTGCATGTCTGGATGCTGCACATGGCTGGTTAGGCATTAACTACAGATTTATGGGAGAGATTTTTGAAGTGCCTGCCTTTGACAGACGGTCATCTGATAAACAAGCAAAAAGGGGAGTGTGTCAGAACTTTCTTTAAGGTTCAAGGCAGATGCCATCCTCTTTATTACTGAGCGGCCCCAAGAAGGACTTGAAATTCCAGACCTGCAGAGCATTTAGTAATTACTGACTTTGCAGTGTTATCATTACCTGAAGCATGAGTTTATCCCATGTCTTTGTGACCCCTTCAGTCATCCATTTGTCACTGTCATTAGCTGGTTCTGCCTTCTGATACCTCTCCAGCATTTGCTTCAGGAAGAGATTTGGAGTGAGCTACAGAAAAAAAAAAAAAAAAACCACAAAGTTGTTTGATGGAAAAACAGTGTAAATAAGTGGCCATGTAAAGAAAACATAGGGTTATTTGGGGAGGGTTTGTTTGCTTATTTCAGTGTCTTGCTGGAGAACAGGAATGCTGCCTCTCCCCTGGTTTTACACAAAAGAGAATAAAGAGCAGGATTTGAGGATCAGGAGAAAGAAAGATATAGATCTTAAACAGGCACTACCAGATGTCAGACCACAGGAGATGTGCAGAAGCTATGGGTTGCATTTGATATGTTGCTTGGAACTAAAGTACCACAAATCATTTTGCTCCCCACCAATGTCTTCAATAACCCATGTAATCTTTCCCCCACTACTAACACTGCCTGGGGCAATACTGAAGATTTGTCTTTGCTGTGTATGATAGATTAATCAGCCTGTAGCTGAAAGACTAAACACTGTATTGATGATTCAGCTAACCCACGCTATTTTTTCCTTAACTGCAAGGTTGTAAACATTTTGAAATGTTAAAAATAACAAAACTATGCTAGAAAAAACAAAGTTATTCCTTGATTAGAATAATGATGTTGGAGTCTTTCCCTGTAGGGCTGTCTTCTGCTTAGCAGTGGTCCTATGAGTTTACACTGTACAATCACATAGGTCATTTACTACACTGAACAGGACAAGCATGTGCCCTAGAACTGCATTTCCCAGTGCAATTAAAAGAATACATCAGAAAAGAAACACTCACGAAGTCTCGGTGAGTCGCTGCCGTGATACAAGAAGCCATTTCAAATGCAAAAGTGATCAGCATCAGAATGATGTACTGTGGGAGACAGAGAGCAGAGTTATTTCTTAGAGAAACAGTTACGTATTTTTTTCAAGATTAAGCCTGAAACCCTACTCAAGGCAAAGGCATCCAGGCTATCATAGTCTCTTCAGTCCTCTCTGGGCCCCTGAATGTTCATGTAGCCCTTCCCTGTGCTTGTTTCAATTTGCAATCTGCCTTCTTGAAGGTAAATGACTGGAATTGCTCCCCATCTCACAAACAAGATTTCATCAGAACCTCATGGCATTAAGACTACCCTGCCTTTATGGAAAATACTTTGCCTGATATGTCCTAGAATAACATTTGCCCTTTTTTTTTTTTGTTGCATCTCATTGGCAACCTATGTTTGTGTCATGTCTTCTCCTTCCACTTGACAATTATAGGCTTTTCAGCAAGAAGCTGTTCACTCCTAGCAGGAGAACTTGTACTTTGGGAAACAGAAGGTGCAATTTAGGGTGTCATTCAGATCCTCTTGATTTTTCATCATCAGATTTCCTTAACACTCCTACATTGTGAGCAAAGATCCTTCACGAAAACAGATTCCAAGGGTTGCTTCTCATAGTCTATTTCATATTCTATTTCACTCCTTCTTTTCCCTTTTCAGCACAATCCCTTTAATATTTTCCATATTCCCTTGGGAGTTCTTTTATGTCTATTTCTCCTCTCACATTTTATAATGTTCATCTCTGATTCAAGTTTCCTTTTTTCCCCGAGCTTCTGTCCCTTCTGCCCTCTCATATCTCCTAAATCAGAGCCTTGGGATTTAGCCAAGACACCAAAATCAGAGTTAAGGGAATTCTATTTCCTCAGCTGTTTGCCGGCAAATTCCCTGGCACAAGAATTCAGATCTCTGAGTGCCTCTTGTCTAAAACAGGCAGACTGCCACCCCACAACGATGCAAGGGAGAGCCCATTCCAGAGTTTTCAGCTCCTCCTTTTGTTCATACAAGCATCAATCAAGTTTTGCCACTAATGTTTTGCCCGACCAAAGGACTAAGTAAGACACTGTACAAAGATTTGTTCACATCTTAACATTGTCCTCGGCTTACCCAAATCTCTGTCCCCACCCCTGTAATTTCTGCCTGCCTGCTGATGTCTAATGTTCTCAAATGCATCCATATTTGGTATACTGACACTTACTAATGCCTTGTACAGAAGTCATTACTTATCAGCTCCTAAACTGAATGGTGTATGACAGCTGAAAAGCAGTAAGGGGTGGGGAGAAACAAGGATCTAAACCACATCCCAGATACATGTGATTGCACAAATGCTTCTGCATTGCTTAAGGGCAAGGTCAGGGTCAAGCCAGTCAGCTTAAACCTCCGCTGTGGCCACCTCCATCCACTCCCTCAGCCTGGCTCAGGAGCCTCTCATGCATGCATCTTTGCAGGAGTCACCTTCTGGAACACCACAGCCATGACCAAGAAGAACCTTTGGCTCCTCATCACTATAAAAGCTGTCTTTGCTCATTGGTTGATTACTGAGGTGATCAGGGAAACTAAGGCAGCATTTTTTCAGTTTAGTAGCAATCGGTAGGCAAACTTTGGTATACTTACCACCAGCAGCAAGGTCCTGTCAGACTTAATGATTCCAATGATACCAAGGATAGACAGAGCAAACAGTGCAAAGCCGACAAAGATGCCAATCCAGGCAGCGGCATAGATGTCATTATTTTCTGTGGCTTCCAGCAGAGGGTAGAGACCATGTGGATCAGACACAAAGTAGATACATTCTGCTGTCAGGGCAATGCCACACATCTGAGAAGCACAAGTTTGGGAAATCCATTAGATCAAGCTTCCCTAAAGAAATAGCAGAGATAGAAGCAGGTGTAGACTGCTTTCCTTTCATTTGATTTCCTGAAAAATGGGAGCTACTCAACTCCTCCTCTGCCCAGCTCTACAATTTCTTGTATTGTGATTTTGGAGAAGAACTGCAGGCAAATCTCACCCAGCCTAGACCTGAGAGGTCTGGCCTAGGACTTGAGATGTTGTTATGAAAGAATGAACAGAACCATTCCGTCATTATATGGAGGGAGTTGGCTGGAGAGATGTTAGTCAGGTCCAGATGACAGTTCTAGGACTCTTCCCCTAGAACTTACCTTGGTCTTCTGGATCAGCCCCTGTTGTCCCTTTCCCACCAAACTGATCATCTAGGACAGCTCTCCTTTTCCTCTTCTCTCACACTTCACTGGACTATTTATATGTGGACTTCACACATGAAGAGGGATTTCATGTCTGAGAACTGCTGTTTTTAAGAAGTGTCATATTGGAAGGAAGCCTCCACCCATACTTTTTCCACTTCACTTACCCCAATGACCACATTCCCAAAGACTAATAGACCCTGCAAAATGTGTATGCAGTCCTCACTTTTTGCCATCTTTAATTCTTCATGCAACCTAGGAAGAACCAAATACAGTCCTCAATTAGATCACCAGTACAATATGGTTCACATAGAAATAGAAATTATCCTTGAGGAGAGGGATAGATAGAACTTGCCTGTCTGTACACCTCCCACCCCTTGCTTAATAGTAGTTTCAGAGGAGAAATTTCCCCAGGTAATAATCTGGTAACTCAAACTGTCCCCGATACTTGAGCTACAGAAGACTGGGACCACTTTGTGGGCAGCTAGTGTCTTCATCTCTGTTTTGGGTAGGGTTTTCATCATCACAACAGCACCTATGCCAATCTCAGCTCATGGTGTTGCATTTCCACCTAGCCAGAAACACCAGCTACATCTGGATGGACAGTGGACAAATTCGCCACCCTCACCTCACTCCTCTTCCAAAAGAGCCAGTGTTACTCCAGAGCGTGCTATCCACCCTGCTGGCTGTTTCACTACCATGGGACTGAACTGGTAAGCAGGGTGCCTTAGCTGTATCCCACACACATACCTATGGTGTAGGGTTTGGCTGCACTTTGCTAAGGGTAGCCCATCTCCCAGTCATGCTGGGAACCGGGCCTGAGCCCCCTGAGTCAGGTGGGAGGGAAGGAGGGAGGGAGGGAGGGAATAGCTCAGGCTGCAGCTGGCTCATGGGAGTCAGGCCAAGTAGCATTCCCACCAAATTCCTGATAGTGCTATATCCTGCAGTCTGGAGTCAGGTGCCTCGTGTCAAATTCACCCCCTTCCAGAGAGAGGAGCATAAAGGCACTAGTCAGTGGTGTGAAACCTCTTGGAGAAAGAAGCTCAAATGCCAGCTCCTACAAAGTCCTTCTTTCAAAGGGATGGAGCACGTGTGTGCATGGAGAGGGGGAGGAAAACACCCAAACCCAGAGACAGCTGCATTTGCCAGGTGGTTAAGAAAATATAAACCCAGAAATAAAGGCTGAAGTGGGCCCTACTTAAGAAGACAATAGGAAAACCAGCTTTAACACCCTTCTTCTGCCAGAGTACCTGCACTTGTGCGTCTCTTGATGGGATCACTTTCTGTTGATTCTTCAAAGAAGCTGTAGGAATATATATGCAGACACAGATGTCAATAAAGGGGACTTCCTGAGGAACAGTGAATTGTGAGACCTCTCTAACACTGCCACCTCTTGCCACCTTAGCAGCTGCCCTATTTGGGGTATGCAAGACTTTCAACAGTGACAGATGGAAAACAGGTATTTCCTACTACTCTTTCTGCAGTGGTTTGAGGGTTAGGCATAGAGACATCTCCAGTGCTCTCACCATTTTACCAGCAGAGCACATAAGTATTTTCTATTTTCCTATAATAGCATGTTTAGGCATGGCCATTATTTCTAGGGTGAGAAGCCATTTTTAGTCCCAAACAGGTGTTTGGAGGCCAGAACAATATATATGAAACTGTATGGCTCTGTATTTGAAAATGGCAGGCTCATGAGGTCAACCTAAAGCTCTGTTACTGCCAAACTTCCTGACAAGTGAGTATGTCCAGGGGGTCACATAAAATTGTTTTGCAGGTCAAATCTGGGTCTGGGCAATGTTTGGCTACTTGTTCTGCAATATAATGCTGCAGATTCTGCCAAACCTGAGATGGGCCCTGCCTTCTACTCATCTGAAAGCTGGAGAGATTGCTGCCCGGCTCACGGACCTGTGTGCTGCAAGCCCCAGAGATTTCAGAAAAGCCTTTACTTATTGCAATCTAAGAAACATGACAAGCCAGGGAGGAGCCCAAAAAGCAAGGAAATATTTCCTGCTCTAATGCAGGCACTTGAACTCTGACTACCACGTGGAAAAGCGGGTCTGCTCCATCTGCCATGTAGATACCATGATTGAGTGTGAGATGCCTCTTCAGTGTAACAACAGTGCTCACACCTTGTATGTGGGCTGTCCCCCTGGCCCATGCTCTTGCCTCCCCAGAAGCTGGCTTTCTTCTCCTCCTTGGCAGGCAGAGTCCAGCTTACTCCTGCCTCCCCTTGGCAGCTATTACTGCAGTCATATGAGCTGGAGAAAGCAATCCTCTTCTCCTGGGGTGAACCCATCTCCTAGACTATTGTAGTGTGACTGTAGTGTAGGGTGACTGATACCCCACATAGGTATTAGCTGGAAAGTGGTAAGTTTCTAGTTCTCCTAAACTAAGTCCAATAGGATTGCAGCCTGGAGGGAATCAGAGGGACTAGGAAGAGGAAAAGGGAAGGAAAAGCCTTTACTGTAGATCTAAACACCGTAATGATGTTGCCATGTTTCTGTGAATTCTCCCTCTGTCTCCAGGTCACTGGCATTGAAAGAGTCCATTTCTTGGTGTCCACTTCATTCCCCTGTGCTACATGTGGCAACTCCTTGTCTGACCCCTTCTGCATTTCAGATGGTCCAGTATCATCATCAGCGATGAGAGACCATGCAGGTACTTTGAGGCCATGACAATAGCTGGGCAGCTGGAGAGCCAATCCTTCAAAAGGCCCCAGAGGAGAAGCTGTGGAAGATCTCGAGGTTTCCACCTACTGCCTGCTCCTCATGCCTCAGAGGGAAGCTCCGTTAAGCAAGAGCAGATAGCACAGCACTTGGTGCAGACTCATGAGTACAGGCATGAGGCAAACCTTGGCCAACTTGCCCGAGGCAAGCTGCACAGAGATGTGACTCACAAGCACCCCCTGGGTGTGACACTGGTAGGCAGCCCCCCTCCCAACCCCCAGAGGCACAGGTGCATCAGCCTTTGCCTGTGGACACAAATGCATTGGGAGGTAGAGGAGCTTTCTTTCTGGGCTGGTTAAGATTAGCTTTATGACCCAAATACAGTTTTCTGGGGCTTCCCCAGAGGAAACTAGAGCTTCAGCTGCAACCACTATCCAAAATCTCCACAAGAAGGCAGCCGGGTCCTGGGATTTCAGCCTTGACCTGGTGTTTCTCAGCATATGCTGGAAACCTTGCAATTTAGCTGAGGTATTCAATTATCTCTACCAGAGACTTCATACTCCAAGCAGATTTAGAAAGGTGTCTGTTGTTCTCATTGTACAAAAAAACCCTACAACCCTCCTGAAGCACATACCTCTTTCTCTTTCTGATGTACTGGTCTCAACCCAGACTGCAACATCTTCCTGCTCCTCTCCACTCAGATTCCTCAAACACTCCTGACACTCCCTGGGTCCAGGTGAGCCTGTCAGAGTCCAGGAGCAGTGGTAGCCCTGACTCCCCCTCCTCCTGCTCCTCCACAAGTTGCAGACAGATCTGTTATTTCCATGCCCTTTGAGCTTTCTTGACCTCTCCTCACTTCCTGTGCTCACATGGGCTCTGTGAGACCTGCAGCACAACTGTGGGAGATGAAAAGCAAGCTCCTTTCTCAGATGATGGCTCCTGCCCTTGCGTTTGAGGTGATAACCTCACGAAGGCTTTGAAAAGATGACCTTCTGTCAGCAGTTTCTGGATTCAAGTGGAATTTGGCCTCTGTTGTGCTCCCCTCACACACACTGGGCTGGTTGATCTTTTGAAGATCAACCCTATTTCTGTAGATCAATATAGGACGTCAGTGGCTTTACAGATGAATTTCCCCTTTTTAGCCTAGCTCTACTCCACCTCTTGATAAAAAAGCCACAAGATAAGAATTGATTTCGCATTGTTACATGCAGAAGCCGGTGGCATTTTGACTGTCTTGTGTTTTGTGGTACTTGTCAAGCGTTGTGACAAAGGGATGTCTGAACCCACCCCTGTGAGTATTATTTGTTTCTACACCCTGCTCTTGGAGGTTTCTCAGCACGGTGGCAGGGCTTACAGGGACCTCACATCACCCCTTGCCGCCTCAGCGTCCCCGTGCAGGGCGTTGCATTCCCATCCCCTGGTGCAAGGAGGCAGAGACAAAGGACCAGTTTGCCTTATTACTCATGGGCTCCGCACGCCTTGGCTGAAGGGCTCTGTACCACTCGAGCACAACTAAGCAAACCCAGCCGTTCCCCAGCAGAAACCTGGTCCTTGCCCGTACACCCCTCCGGCACAGAGGCCCTGGGCACCACACCTCCCATCCCTTGTGCTCACCCCGCCCTGGGGGAGAGCATGTCTCCACAGGCAGAAGGGAGACGCCTGGGCTAGTCCTCTGGTGCTGATGGATATAAGTCACTGAGGTGGAACTGCTGCCGGAGGCGCTGTGCCAATGCCAGCACTGGTGCCATGGGAAGCCTCTGTGAGCCACAGAACTGCCCACACCCGGACCTGCTGTGGAGTCTGATGCATTAAGCAAGAAATCTTTTTTTTTTTTTTTTAATTAGCTACAGTGGAAAATTTAGCCCCTAAGGGGCTTAAAAAGAACATATTTTCCAAGTGCTTGGGTCATCTTCAGAGTTACACTACAGGTTTTAAGAGGATGTAATTTAATATGTTAATGATGAGTTGTTTGGACTTCGCTGTAAGAAATCAAATACTTTACAAATATCAATTCGTCACATGTTTACTTATTTTAAAGCAAACACCTCCCGCACACACAAACTCATGCACTTCTCCTGCCCCTCCGGACTTTTCCCAGTGCTCCACCTACCCCAAAGCGCAGCCACCTCTGACAGAGAACTGCTTGGGCTTTAGGAGTCAACTGCACTCAGAAAAGGAAGAGTCAGACAGTTATTTTGTGCTACCAGGGGAGAAAAATAAAGCAAAAACAAAGCTTGGCATCAAGAAGGGGTCAGAGACTAATTAAGTTTCCTTTGGAGAGAGATTGCTATGAAATGAAGCCTGTGTGAACAGTGGAATGGGTAAATCATCATCAAGCATAATTACCTCGGAAATAGTGCTGGGAGGTAGGTTTTTCCTCTCTCCTGTATTAGTTCAACACAGCCAAAACGAGGGTTTTTTTGCCTTTCCTATATTCACAAGTGAGGAGGAATTACAAGATTCATCTTCCTCTGCAACCTTTTTCCTTTTTTTTCTTTTACACTCAAATTTACAACAGGTTTAATTTTTCCATTCCTTCCTACCCAGTCTTTAGGAGAAAAAATATGAAACAAATTAAAAGAGCCATAGGGAAGCCAGAGGTAAGAAAAATGAAATACTTAATAATTTACTGCAGTTAACCTTATCCAGGTGCCAGCCTCCCATACACTAAACACAGTCCAGGGACTAAAATAAAAGACATTGAAAAGAACAGCTGCCTTTTCTCCTGACAAACACTTATGGCTCACATCCCTCATTAAGAGGAAGATGATGACCAAAGCAAGGCACTCACCTCTCTCTTCTTGTGATGTTTCCCAGCAGAAATCCCAACGCACCTGCAAAGCCAACAAAGCCCCTTTCTCCCACCTCCACTGGGCTTTAAAGAGCCCAGGTCGCTTGAGGAACGTGCTGTGTGATTGGTAGGGTGCCCATCACATGAGTAAAACTTTTTTTCTAGCCAAACCTGTTCCCCAGTCCTCCTGGGACCAGAGGGTGTCTCTGTGATTCTTAGATCGTACTGGAATGCAGTTGTGCCGAAAACACAAAGCTTTAAAGAATTTCTATTATTATACTCTTGAAAGGGTGGATGAATGAGTCACTTAGATGAAGTACTTGAACTTTAAAGATGATGGGCAAATTGGAAGGACGTAAGTATTGCTGGACTAAAAGATTACTGGACTGCTGTTTCAACATGGATATAAGAAGAATGTACTGAATAGAAACAGAGTAAATTAATTTTAATATTTTCATTTAATTACGTCGCATGGGAAAAAATCCAATGGTTTGGGTTGGGTCTATTTTCATTTTATTTAGTTTGGGATTTTTTTTGGAAACAGAAGTGGAAGCACTGGCTACTCTGCAAGACACTGTGGATAACACAAAAAGTGGGAAGACCATCCCATTTCCTTGGGCCCCCTGGATTTTTAACATATTCAGTCTTATTAAGGTTGAGCAAAGTCAAGCACAGACATGCCTATTAGTTGGCCTGTGAAGAACTGAGAAGGGCTAAGGCTGAGGAACACGGCAAAAAAGTAATGTCTCTCACCTTCCTCTCCCTCACTCATTCCAGTCCAAGTCTGCCAAAAGCCATGATTCATGTTACTGGAGCCTTGAGCATGTCTCTGGCAAAAGCACAGGTGGTTATGCTCAGTGTTCTTCATCTACTGGTATGAAACCCAGACAAATAAATAATGGGCTTGGAAGGGTGAGGGGAATTCCATGTCATTAGAGCCTTCCCAAGTCAAAAACAAACATGAAAATAACATGTATATATCCCACTGGTAGCCATCCTGGCAAATATTCTGTGTGAAATTGGTGAGAACTGAAATAGTTCTAACACTGTATGGATCTCTTAGTACCTGGAGACAACTGAAGAGAGATTCAGCTCTTGCATGAGATCCCTGTGAGATTTCACCCTGAGGAAAGGACAGTGCTTTTGGCATTTCCAGCACCATGAGGTATCACAGAGATAACAAAAGAAGACCCAGCCATTGCAGCCAGATCTGGTAGACAGGCACAAGAAAGTGGTCATTTGGCTCCTCAAGCATACAGATGCTTACTTGTCGAGACCTAAAGAACTCAGATCCCCTTGCCCATTATTTGTGCTCCCTATATGTGAAGTCTACTTTGGTGCAGCCGCCACCCCATATTTTGGCAGTGTTGGCGGGACCAGCTATTTCACACCAGCTGGTGTGCTGAGCTCTAGGAGGGCAGGCTCCCATTGTTGCTGTTGGACACTGAGAGCAGCTGGTGGGGAGAAAAAGCAGTGCACCTCCTGAACATCTCAGTCTGGCCGATCTTGGGGCAGTGATTAGAATCATAGAATCATAGAATAGATTGGGTTGGAAAAGACCTCCAAGATCATCAAGTCCAACCCCTGATCCAACTCCAATTACTATATCATGGCACTAAGGGCCACATCCAATCTCTGCTTAAAAACCTCCAGGGATGGTGAATCCACCACCTCTCTGGGTAGGCCGTTCCAATGCTTGATTACCCTCTCTGTAAAGAATTTCTTCCTAACATCTAAC
>NW_020955239.1:2675780-2786089 GCF_003031625.1 Empidonax traillii | reverse complement strand
GAGCTGAACACAATACTCAAGGTGTGGCCTCACCAGTGCAGAGTACAGGGGAAGGATCACTTCCCTGCTCCTGCTGGCCACACTGTTCTTGATGCAGGCCAGGATGCCATTGGCCTTCTTGGCCACCTGGGCACACTGCTGGCTCATGTTCAGCCTCCTGTCGATCAGCACCCCCAGGTCCCTTTCTGCCTGGCTGCTCTCCAGCCACTTTGTGCCCAGCCTGTAGCGCTGCATGGGGTAGTTGTGGCCAAAGTGCAGGACCCGGCACTTGGTCTTGTTGAACTTCATCCCATTAGAGTCAGCCCATCTCTCCAGTCTATCCAGATCCCTCTGCAGAGCCCTCCTGCCTTCTGGCAGGTCGACACTTCCTCCCAACTTGGTGTCATCTGCAAATTTGCTGATGATGGACTCAATCCCCTCATTCAAATCATCGATAAAGATTTTAAAAAGGACTGGGCCCAGTACTGACCCCTGGGTAACCCACTGGTGACTGGCCGCCAGCTGGATGCAGCCCTGTTCACCAGCACTCTCTGGGCCTGGCTCTCGAGCCAGTTCCTGACCCAGCAAAGAGTGTCCCTGTCCAAGCCATGGGCTGCCAGCTTTTCCAGGAGTATATTATGGGAGACAGTGTCAAAGGCTTTGCTGAAGTCCAGATAGACCACATCCACAGCCTTTCCCTCATCCACCAGATGAAAATTGTTGACACAAGCCTGCTGTGGTAAGACACTCCATCACCTCTCAGCTGGGAGGAGAAAAGAGACAGCAAGTGTGGAAATATTGTTTTAGGAAAAGCAGATGAGGAAAGAGGAGGGAGGGAAGCGGAAGCTGGCAGTGAAGCTTGTAGTTCTGCCAATCACCAGCACTGGTACAGCAGAGCTCTTGCAGCTATGTAGCCCTGTCCAGGACACTGCAAAAGGCTGTTAGAGTGAATCCTTCTTTGGGCTGGAAGAGAGAGTAATGCTGGGGTGGGTGGTGGTCACTCCTCACCTGTCATCACCATTTGTCTGGTCACAGTTTGTTTATCTGGCTTAGAATCTGGGTGAGAATATTTTTTGTGACCTCTGGAGCAAAATTTGGTATGGTGAAGGAGAGAGTGGATGAGGGCCTCTATTTCTCTACACTTCTCTTGGTGTGTGCTAACAAGGTCAGACTGTAAGTTTGCCTGACTGCCCATGCAGAGGAGGGTCAGAGACCTTGTCCGATCAAGGGAGTGCAGTGGGGCTGAAAAGCCATACAGTGGGAAGCTCAGGTGCCCCCATGGGTAGTTCCACTGGGGTGCCTGCAGCTCTTTTAGCCTCCATGTGTCTGTGTCTTTTTCTGTGTCTGTGCTGGCATACTGCAGGTGGACCAACACTTCTATACTCCCAGACCCGTACATTTGTGAAAGTTCTTGCACTTGTGAAAGTTACAGACTGACAAGTGTGCACACCCTCTCTCAGAGCCACACAAACACACACGTGTATCTGCACATGTAGAAATCCACACCTGCACGTGCTTTCCATGCGTATCCAGACATAGGTCCACATATGCTCACAACTCTGTTGTGTGTGAGTTAAAGGTAAAGTGTAGGATTGGGAGTGAAGACACACAGGCAGTCATTTGGGATTTCATCTGGAAGGGCAGTCAGATGCTGAGGCCACAGCCTGGCCTATTTTCAGATGGAGGTGGAAAATGAAATTTTTCAGGAGATCTGTCACTTGGCTACTGCAACGTGCTCTGTGGGTGACAGGACAATGTGAGAACATGCCTGTCATGAAGTATGCTGTGTTTATTCAAAATTGGCATGGAAGACATGCTGGAGGATGCCCAAAGTTGCTGAAAAGGGCTGATTAGATGTTGGGGGTAATTCCAATAGGTTGGCCCCGTTCTTCACCTCTAAGAATACTTTTTCACCTTACTGAATCCTTTGGATTTCTTTTCTTCATACCGTGGAAATGAGGGTATAAGACTGAGGGAATATGAGAGGGAGGATTTAGGGAGGGAGAGAGCACACAGGGAGGAAAAGGACCTTATGGTCAAAGTAGTGGGCTGCCAGGAGTCATTTCTGTGAGTGCCTCATGCCAGCATCATGGTGGATGAGCCACTCCCATCCATGAGCAGGAGGCTCCTGACTGCATTTGCAATGTTGCACGGGAAGATCAGACCTCACAGTTGAGGGAGAGGACTTGGGAAATCCTGAACCCCCAGCAGTGCAGCTTCAGCATTGACCAAGCCCGTGCACCCATGCACAGGTTCAGCTTGACAGGCACTGTCTGTTTGTCCCTGGGAAGGGGGCTTTTTTGATGATCGCCCCTCCAGCACATGGTGGAAGTGCATGGCAGCCCTGCTGGGAGTGAAGCTGAGCATCCCTGCTGCAGCAAGCTGCAAAGGTGCTGCCCATGATCAGAGGGGCTGCTGCCTTTGCTGGCAGAGTCCCAACCTCACCGGCGACCTCCTCCTGAGGGCACTGCTCCCCGTGGCTGCAGCCCCAGTTCCTGCCACCCAGCTCTGCTCCTGCATTCCCAGGAGGGCTGAAAACAGTTGCTTCCCAGTCCGCAGTTTGACCTTCCTTCCCTGGGCCAGATTTGGGTTTGAGGCTCGTGTCTACCACCCAAGCCCTCCACATGCCCTGGCTGGGAGCCAGCTCCTCCCCAGAGAAGAAGGGAATTCCTCATGGCTGCCTCCTCTCCTGTCTCAATGCATCCGCACAGGGGGCGAGGATGTGGGCTGTGGGGGACAGATGTCCGTTGTGGCCCTCGGGTTTGCAGCTGGCCTGGCCTCCTGCCAGGCTCCTGCCTCCCCAATTGAGTTGAGTCTTTTGCTACAGCTACTTCCCTCTTTTGGCAAATTTTTGCCCTTTTTTTGCCACTTTTATAACTCTCAGCCTCAAGAGAGAGGAATAACTGTGGGGTGCAGAGAATAAATAAGTGAACACCACCTAGTGAGATCAGGGGAGAGCAACTCTGTCTCTGAAATTGTTTACCAAACAGTGCTGAGTGTGGGGAGACAAATGGCATACGGTTAGCAACAACCACGGGCTAATTATAGTGGGTTAGGATAAACCACCGGGTCACTGGGCTGGCCACCCCAGCTAAACCTGCAAACATATAGGCTAAAAAGCCCAGTTGTATGTATATATTTAGTGTAATGTGGAATGCAGTAAGTAACTTCTCTCTAAAACCTTAGATACGTTGGTGAAGAGTGTTACAGAGAACCCAGATAACAAGTGTTGTTGTAACGCTGGTAATCCTGGTGTTTTGCATTTAGCAATGAATATGGCATTGCACTCTTAATTCCTAAAGAGAGTGCTATAAGGCACACTCTCAAGAATCAGAGGTTTTTAATATTTTGTGGAAAGAAAGAGACACACCATATTTTTATAATTTTGTAGGGTAGCTTTATTAATGAGCTTATAACCATGCCTGTATTTTGGTGTCATTAAGACTCACAATTTTGGGTGGTTGCATAAAGCCTGAGCTACTGGAATCATGAGATTGCATGAAAATCTATTCTTTCAGCCTTTCAGAAGAGACTGTTTCTCCTGACGTGAGCAAGCAGAAAGAACACTTTGGAGGAAGCTACTCTGCGTGGTAAAGAACTGAGTTCAGGCAGGGAACTGCTTCCCCAGGGACTTTTGGGCTAGTGCATAAAGTGATATTTGCATGCATGGATAAAAGCAGTAACTAATTAAATCTCAGTACCCCACTGCTAACAATTAGACCAGCTGCTTAGGTTCCCTACCTCAGTGGTCTCAACCCAAAAGCTGAGGGAAGCAGAGGATGTATATAAAGGTTAATCTCTATTGGCTGCTACTACTGTTAATAAAGAAGACCCTTAGGGTGCTCTCTTGCAAATATTGAGAGAGATTTAGGCTCTATATCTCACCATAAGGATGCCTCTTTTACTCTGCTGACTATGAAAGAAACTCGTAGGAGAGCCTCAACATAGGCCTGAGGCTAATTTCTGCAAAGGAAAACGCAGACCAAAATATCTGCATCTTAGAGCAGCTGATCTCACCTACGTCTTTCAGCAACCTACAGGTCACATTTTTGTACACGCAGAGAGCAGATGATAAAACACGCACGGAGGAGTCTGATGTCAAGCCCTACCTGACTCCCCTCCCACTGGCAGGAGTTTCTCCTGGCAGGGAAAGAGAGCCAAGCCCTGCAAGAGTGACGCTCTTTAGCCAACACCCTTGATGGCATAAAACTGCCAGTAAAGGAGGCGTGGCTTTCTTTTCGATCTCATCTTCAGATGAGGGCAGGCAGCTCACTCTGGGCAGCAGCCTGACCCGAGGGAATCATAGAATGGTTTGGGTTGGAAGGAACCTGCCATGGGCAGGGATGCCACTCACTAGATCAGATTCCTCAGGACCTCATCCAGCCTGGCCTTGAACACTTTCAGGGATGGGGCATCCACAACTTTTCTGGACAAACTGTGCCAGTGCTTCACCACCCTCTGAGTAAAGAATTTTTTCCTAACATCTAATCTAAACCTGTCCTCTTTCAGTTTAATACTATTGCCCCTCGACCTATCACTATCTGCTTGTATAAAAAGTCCCTCTCCCTTCTTTTCATAAGCCCTCTTTAGGTACTGGAGGGCCACAATGAGGTCTCCCCGAAGCTTTTCCTTCTCCAGTTTGACCAATCCCAGCTCTCTCAGCCTGTCTTCATAGAAGAAGTGCTCACAGGGAAGGCTCACAGTAGGATTGAAATCTCATTGTGTCTAGGCAAAGGATTGTCTGGGATTTGCAAAGAAATCTCTAACAGAAGAAAGGACTCTTGAGAAAACCGAAATTTTCTGCTTGTGTTTTAAAAAGCTGACAATGTCCAAGGTAGGTCTGATAGACAGTGTCTCCATATTGCTCTTGCTTATGAATTTGAGGACTTCCTGGCCTCTAAAAGACTGCATATGTCAGTGTCAGTATATCCATTAGGATGTGGTCCCAGCTACCGAATGGCCTTGGCACTGTGATGGTCCTTTGCGACTGCTGGTTCAGGCGAGTTTCATCTAACAGACTGGGAACAAGCTGTTCTGTCTGGACCTAGTGACTGCACTGTTCTTGCTTATGGTTAAAAACCTCTTCTCCAAAATTCTATGTGTCAGTCATGAGCCACAACATACTTGAAAGAAGCGGTCTTTACTGCTTGTTTGCAAGGGGCCAAAGAAATCCGTTCACATTAATTGATTCCATCTTATTACTGAAGGGTGTTTTGGGACATCTCATTCCTCACAAATCCATCCTAATGGAGCTAATGCCTCCTCTGCATTAGCTGCTCCTGATGTGGGAGGCTGTAAGTGGCTGGCTGTGGAGCACTGCCATCTACATATGGTTGGCTGTCACTATCCAGTTTCCAACACACTTGCTCCAAGCCTGTCTCATTTATCTCAGCATCTCCACCATCCCTCTTGTCAGAGGGCTGGAGCACCCAAGAGAAAGAGGGAGGACAGTCAACTGAAAGCTGCATCACAAGAGTCTTGGCAGCAGGAGGAAAGGGGAACAGCAGAGGGGTGTTGGCTGGTGCGACACTGGGATGGAAATAAATAGTATGCACGCCTTGGGCGAATTTATAGTGCTCCTGGGGTGACAGCCTCTGCCTTGGCAAGGGTGTGGCTGATGTCTAACACCAACTTATTGCTCTGACAGGACTGTAGGCACCATCCAATACTCTTCCTCTGAAACTCTTAAGGTTTCAATAATTAACCGCAAACTTCCCGGAGACGCTTCCATGCACCTGGGGTTTGACTCAGTCAACCCAGTACCCAGTTGTACCTGGGTTTTAGTTTCAGGTGGGGGATGGATGCGGTTGTGCTTTGGGCAATCCAGACCTTATACATGGACCGTTTCTTCTCTATTTGTAGCTGCTCCATGGCTGGACATTAACTTTCCGAGTTAGTCCCCCTGCCTCTTATTAGCCTTTAGAGAAGGCTCAGTCGGTCTGTGCTGCCCTCTCATGGGCACATATAGAAAAGGTTACGTTTCACTCTTTTTGTTTCAAGATGCTTTTTAACCTGCTATTCAAGAGACATTTTTTCATATGTGATTTCTGAAAAGCCACTAAGGCTTGGAACAACTCCTAAGAGGTGTATGAAATGTAGCTACAAAACGTAGCTCTGTCTAGAGTTATGCTGGACCCTCCTTAGCTCTTATGTTTCTAAAGGGCTTTTCATTTGGAAACACTTAAATGTCTAACAGTGCAAAATGTAGGGAGTTGTTGCTCCAAACATTAGGCTGAGTTTCTACCATATTCACTCCTATCTGCCATACAAAACACGTATTGGCATCATGGCACCATAAAACAGTCAAGGAGTCTCTCAAGATATCTCTGTTACTTTACCAAGGATTCAAATCACAGGGCCAAAAGCTGGGTTATCCAGTGGGCAATACTTGCTTTCAATACTGTGGGGTTTCAGCAAACTATCAATGCTGCCCTCCCCTGAATCTCCTTGCAAGGAGGCAGGATATTATGTTAGACCCAAGGGGATACTTAAACAATAGCTCGATAAAGCCAGCATCGCTCTGCTCCTCAAAGGGGTTGTGATGTTTGTTTATGGTGTTTATGTAATTTTGAGCCACTGTTAAAAATCTTTGGGTCTCTGACCATTTGCCTGAATGTAATATAGCCTCCTCTATAATGTCAACTCATCTGTCCAAACACCAAAAGCTCCTCAGGGTGGAAACTGTTTTTCTTCAAGGGCTGGTATGACATGCATTTTTCTCATTAACAAACTATTGTGCTATTACACATGCCTGTATACACCTCTGTTTCCTGTTTTATGCTAGAAGGAAAGCTGGGGGAAAGGAAGAAGGAAGGACAGAGGTCATCTCTTTTTCTTACAAACTCCCTAACCCTAATATAGATCCTTCCTCCTAGTTAATAATAAGGATTTTTAAGGTTGGACCAGGTAATTCCAAATAAGGCATTTGCCTTAAAGGCTTGCAAGTTTACAGTGACGTTTTCATGGCCAGTGTAAACTGAGAGTTGCACTCCCTTAGCTACAATGCCTTCCTTTTTTGATAGCCATGCACCTTGTGTAAGTCCAGCTCTGTGTAGTTCCACATTTCTCCATCTCTTGCCACTTTAATGGATGACAACGTAAAAGATGGTTATTTTTGGTCTCAAAGCAACAATGTAAAAAAGTAAGTGAGTCCATCTCATAGTTCATTTCTTCCATGGTATTATTTCACTGCAGTTTATGAAAGGACACCAGCAGTTTCTCCTGTTTTCTATACTGGAACATAGAAAGTTTACCCCAGACTCCTGGATGAATAAGCCAATGAGATGTCCTTCCTAGTGCCTGAGAGTAGCAAGGTCTGACAAAGGAGGGTGAGCTCTTCCCTGCTGTGAGAGGAGCTGGGGAACTGATATGGTAGCCTTGAGGGAGAAAGGAAGAGCCATTTTCCTAATTTATAGCAGGTGTTTCTAAAACAGACCAACTACTGCAATGTCGGCAGTCAGTTTCCAGTGTTGAATTATGTATATAGAAATCTCTTGCATCTGTTTTGCCTAAATTCATCTGCTCTGCAGTGATACTCCATCCCACCACCTTTCCCCAGGAGAAGATGGAGAGTGAGTGTTCATCCAATCCATGTCACCCCAACATCTCAAAGTTCTCCTTTTCATTTCTGTATGTTGAGCTATGACCATGAACTTTTGGTGATGCTGTTACATCAGTTCTGTCCATGAGGACAGTCCCCAAAATAGAATGCAGCCATGGATATTAATGCCTGACCTTCAGGGAACATTTCTTCATTTTCTTCTCCATTTCCTCTGGCTGAAAGAATGGTCAAGAGCAGCTTTCCCTTGAATGCAACCCACAGGCATGTCAGACAGGGTTTGATCAATTTGCCCTGGTATATTCCCTTCCAAGCTCTTCCACATCCTCCAGTCTTCAGCTGGAGCTCTCTCTTGAGCTCTTTGTTGGACTTTACCCAGAGGTCAATTTCTTCCATTTCAGACATGAAAGCCCTGAGTAGTTGTTTCTGCCTACTTTGAGTTCCACATGATTGTGAAACTTTGAAATCAATGGCATTAAACTAGCTTGAAGTTGGTGTTATGTAGCAATGATTCACATCCAATGAGTCACAATGAAATGTCTCATGCTATAAGCAGCTGGCCATTGAAAAATGTGCCCTCCACCTAGGACGCAGAGCAGAGTCTGTGTGGACTTTTCAAAGAATCTTTAATCAGCTGTTGCAACACTGGGTGTTTTTTGCATTGGTCAGAAGCAGTACACAGGCAACTTCAGTATTGCTTGGGGCATCTGACTAGTTTTAACTTCCATACAGAGATGGCAGAAAAAGAAACCGATGTTTTCATCCAAGAGACCTATTTCACAGTGAATATACTTTCCTTCTGATTGCTCCTCTGCATCCTGCTTCTGAAGGAGTACAAAGTTCACAACAGAAACACTCTGTGGGCCATAAGATCATGCCATTTGGCAGATGAATGGGATGTCATGCTTCTGTGCTTGTCCATGGATAAGAAAAAAAAAAATCTGTTCCCTCAAAATAATGTACTTTCTTGGTGTCCAGCTCACATTGAGGAGTAATCATCCTTGGGAACTGCAAATTACCTCCAACTTCCACACCTTTCAATCCATGACCTATCCTTATCCATTAGAAGCACAAGGCAACACAGGTGTGGGTAAAAAAAAAACAACAACAAACCACCCTTTTTAAAAGAATGTACTTCAGTGCACAGACATCTCCCTTGTGGAGAGGAAAAAGAGCAAACAACAGATGTTAGTCATGTTGCTTAGCACACTCTGGAGGGTATTCAAATATACCGTGACTAGTGTGCTATAAGGACTTATATGGAATAGTTTCAGTTACACACAATGAACTGCTAATTCCTTCAGAGCACTCAAGGCAAGAAATTTAAAGACAGTTTAGTGTCATGTTGATAAATGTCCACTTATGAAGAAGAAATAAGGATCCAATGGTTTGAGAAAAAAAATATGGAAAAGGAGCAGTCACTCTGGAATTAAAACTACAGTAAAAGTTTCCATTTTAAATCTAAATTGCCTCCTTTTCTTCATCACAGGAAAGCCTTCTTATACACAAACAGCAGTGCTTTACTATAAAGTAGAATTTTTCTAGAACTAAAGTGTATTTTTCAGAAGAACTCTGAAGCAAATCAGAAAGCACAGCTGTGTGACACTATAATCTTACACACAATTATCTGCCAGCATTGTGGAGGATGCTTTTTTGTTTTCATAAAACTAAGTTCCTGGGCTTCTTTTTGCTTGAAAAACTGCAATTCAAAATACAATCCAATCATCTGAGAGGTTTGAGGTGAAGCAAGTGTCATTTCTCCCCAGCTCATGATGTGTTCCCCAAGATTTCTGGTCAAAGCCCTTGCTCAGAGCTGATCAACCCCCTTTTAAAGCTAGCGAAAGCTGAAGGATTGTCCTCAGCCCACTGTCTTCCCTAGTCTCTTGCCATCTACACATGACAAATCTAGGCCCAAAGAGCTGTCCTGAGTAAAGCCTCATTCATTTTGATAGAACTGCTGCTCCCCAAAGGAGAGTGATCTCTCCTCTGAGGAGAGAAATGAACAGAAAACACTGTTTCTGTTTCACTTTTCTGAGAAACAGAAAAGACAGATGCTCTCTCTTATGTGCAATGGGAAGACTTCTTGCTACCACACAGCAATTTTGCTGACATGAGATAAGGTATCCAGGCCACCAAAGGAAAATTTTGGCCCTGAGATTGCTGAGGAACAGTGGGTAGGGCCTCTCTTGCAAAATTTCTGTCATCTGTGAGAAGACTGCTTTCCAGGTCACTTCAACCTATCTGAAAGAGGGATTAAGGATCTTTCCTTGCATAACTCCCTTAATGATGACATGAAGTTGAAGGCATACACTTATAGTCTGAGAACATATTACAAGTCAAAAGGCTTCTCATAAGTAAAACAGAACAAGAAAATACAATACACAAATGACAGAAGCAGGAAATGCACAGTTAAGGCTGTACCCAAAAGAACCCTAATCCTGTTCTATAATGCAATTCAAAGACATGCTAATTTCTCCATCTACTGGGACAACATGATGACAAATGACCATAGAGGTGAGAAGGCTTCAGCCACTATTTTCATCTTCCATATGTTTCCTGTTTCACAGAGATACATTAGGACGGGGCATATATACATAGGGCTGCTTACAAACTCTCGATCAAAAATATATCAGGCTGAAAAACAACCTCAGTGTCTGATTCTTCCAGTTGCCAAAGATAAGTAGGGATTTGAAAAGCATCATCTCACCACTTCAGTGGGACCTAGATGCCCAAGTCTACATCTAGCTTCTTATAAACCAGTCAAGATTGAATCTGAACCTTGAGCCACCCCTAGGCTCAAAATAATCTTAAAAACCTCCCTGCTCTAAAATGATATGGCTGTTTACCTACCTGGAAACACATGAGTTAACTGATTTTTTTTTTAGAACCTTAGATAAAAAGGAAACTCTTCTCAGACATGGAATTTGTATGCCAAATACTTGCCTCTGTTATTCCCAGACTTTTTGGGCCCAAGCTGTGCTGCAGAGAACCACACAACCTAATCATCAGACTTTTAGCTAAATATAGATAGATGAAGTTTCTATGGCGTTCTCTTCATAGCCACAGAGACAGTCATTTGGGAATACACTGCCATCCATCAGGAAATTAGAGCACTTGCCTAAAAAAGAGAAAAGTCTAGTGACAAAAAACCCCACTATCTGGCATCTATTGCACATACAAAAAAAAAAAAAAAAAAAAAAAAAAAAAAAAAAAAAAAAAAAAAAAAAAAAAAAAAAAAAAAAAAAAAAAAAAAAAAAAAAAAAAAAAAAAAAAAAAAAAAAAAAAAAAAAAAAAAAAAAAAAAAAAAAAAAAAAAAAAAAAAGAAAGACACCCTTATCAGGGTGGAAACAGACACTTGGATAGTACGAAAATGAGAATTGTGTTTTAAGAATCAAAGGCAGCCCAAATGACGTGTTTGTGAAATGTACCTCGACTGTGATGAATTTCCTGAGCTACCAGTGCTTGGTTTTGGTTTGTTTAGTTTTATTCACCTCCCACATTCCTGAGTGACAATGTTTTCTGAAGCCATTAAGGGTGTGTGCAACTGTTGCTTTACTGTTTTTGTTATCAAGATATACACTGTACTTTTCATGATACAAGTAGGGCAACACCAAAAAGCAGAGTGATTGGCACCCAATAGGGTTGATTAAGGGTGTGACAGCTTCACCCAATGTGTGGAAGAGGCAGAAGACAGCTTCTTGCATCAGAGGATCCCTGAGGCCAGTGGGAAAGCCCAGACCCAGCCTATTAAAGTATTAGATGGGCACTGGTGCTGCTGCACAGCTGCACAGCTGGGAGCCACCAATGCAGCAGGAAAAAAAGAGAGGGTTGTCGGTTGTCCAGGGCTGCTCTTAAATTCTACTTGCTTTTGTGCTTGTGTTGCCTGAGCTGTGGGGTTTCTTTGCACAGAAAAGCAGAGTCTAGGAGTGGCCTAAATATGGGACTTATGCATTTGTATGCATAGAACCCATAGGAGTTCAGCAGACCTGCCTCTTCAAGGTGTGCCATATGTGCATGCAGGGTCTGTGCACACCTAGATCTGAGTTTGTGATTCCAAACCAATCATGCTGATTTGCAGGATTTAAACCCAAGGGGAATCAGAAGCATACTGAACAGGGAAAACACGAAAGAGAGATACAAGCAGACCTTTTCCAAGTTATTGCCAGTGACTACAAAAGCATGATGCAATACCACAAGAGCAAGGTCAGTAGGGGCCAAAGGGAGTGCGCAGGCCTCTTCTAGAAACACCTACACATCTTTGTTCTCCTCCGATATTCTCTCCATTTCTGCCTGTCTGGCATCTATCATAGACTGCACCTGACAAAGGAAAAGGAAAAGGGTCATTTGGGAACTTATTTTGTCAAACACTGGTGCCCAGAACTGACCTTGCCATTCATCTGCACGTTTTGCGTTCAGTACACCATGAACCTAGCAGCAGAACACAAAGATGGTGCATTTCCTGACTGACTAGAAGGCAATGAAGGAAAAGACTCTCTTTCTCTGTCTGCTGTCTTTTCTCTAACCTCCTCATTTTCCCAAGAAGCAACCCACACTTCTAACTCACTCCTAAACTATTGTCTCATTTGTCTGACTTTGAATTAGCTGTGTCTGAATACCCTGCAGGCTCAGCAGAGACAGCTCTCCTGAACAGAGGTATGCAGGCAAGAAAAGTATTCCCTCCCAGTCTGGGATAGAGGGAGCTGGTGAAGGGTCACAGAGGGGCCCTATTCCTGTCCTTAAGCTTCCCTCATTTCTCAGGTAACTCCAGGGCACATTTACCCCATCCTTCCCCCAAACGCAATTCTTGACCCACACTCCCATACCTTCCCTCCCTCTCCTTTTGGAGCACACATGGTCCCTTGCATCCCAGGCACTCTGCTCCTGCCCTGTGCTTTTCCTCCTCCCATGTAAGACACACAGTGGGAGAAACAGTCCTGGGTTGACCCTCATTTTGGTGTGCTCAGCAAAACTGGCTTTCTGTTGTGGCCCTAACAGGCAGTCCCCATTGGGCCCCAGCAAGACCGTACCTCCATCAATATGAACTGCAAGGGGTCATCAGGCTTAGAGTACACCAGTTTTTCTGTGATCTCCTGAGACAGAGACAGACAGAAGGAAAGAATTATTGATCCTTGGGTAGGTGGGTGGCTGCACTTTCTGCTCCAAGACTATCTGCCTTTTAAAAAGCAAGCATCTCTTCCAAATCCAAAAGGTGATCAATGGTCCTTTTCTACTGCTTTTCCTACATTTTTGCTTAGGAAAGCCCAGAACGAAAGCTTGAACCAAATTATCCTGGGGACAGGATAATTTGGTTCAAGCTAACTTCAGGCCAAGCTTCTCATCTAAGCTTCTGGAAGGAGAAGGAAATATATATTTTACCTGAAATATCTGCAGAATATTATGTTTCTCCACGTAATCAATGGACACTTGATAGGCATTTTCAAATATTGTCGGCTCTGGTATTTCATACTCAGTCTCTGCTGCTGCTGATGCAGCCTCAGGTGTGTTACCATCCTGTGTGGAGTCAGACATGTACATCTTGAATTCAAAACTTGACAGTTCACCCACAGATGATCTGATCTCAGGTGAGCTTTCCCTGGATGTGGACTATTCAATGAGCGGTAACTGGTCCTCAGAATCTGGTAGTTTCTCAATAACCAGCTTGTTTGCAGGCACTAGGAATTCCACTACAGATGGCTGGTGTTTTAACCCCAGGAAAGGCATGCAATGGTGGTGGGGATTCAATTATAGGTGTCTGGTCCTCAGATGATTCAGCAGCTGGCAGTATGCTAGATTCCTCCACTTTGGATTCTGAATGATTGTTGTGCTCTTGCTAAAATATTCAACAAATAAACAATGAAGAATATTTTAAACATGCATCTTCACAGATCAGATACCTCACATTACTGCGACCTTCTGCAAATATGCTGCAACTCCTCTTAAGGCATGCACTAATAGGCTTTAATTTCTGTGACTGGCCCCACTTGCACCTTCTGCATGATCCCAGGAACTCCATTTAAGCTCAGGCCCAAGCCACCAGAATTGGTCTGTGCCTGATCCTCACTTACTGACCAGTTTTCCTAGGGGGACTCTATAAGTATATACTGTGGGTAGTTTGTCTCTGTGGAAGTCCCTTGGATGGATCCCAGACCCGACTCATGACCTTTCCTTGGCTGGGGCCGACCCTGATCCCTCTCACCAGCAACCTGCCCGTGCTGGGGTTTCCCTGCGTTCCCGGCTCCCCTCCCTGCCTGGCACAGCTCCGGTCTTGCTCTCTGGCAGCAAGCTGCCGAAATTTGAGTGGCTTCACCCCTTCCCTCCTCGAGCAGCCGGAGCGGGCTGTGCTGTATCCACGCCCTGCTCTCCCATTCCCACATCTGTGACTGAGCGCAGGCAGAGTTCTACCCGCTTTCCCCCTCCCGGTTCCAAACCCGCCCGGGGCAGGGGGCAGCCGCCACGGCAGCTCCGAGGTTTTGGGGGTCCCGATGGCAGCAGCGCTGCCTGAAGCAGGAGCAGGGGCAAGGGCGAAGGGGGAGCAGGATCTGCGCCCATCCCTGTAACGGGAGGGGGGGGTGCTGTGCCTGGGGAAAAAAGATACGGGGCGCTCCGTGCGGAAGCTGCTCGGGGGCAGCGCGGGTCGGTGCATCCCGGGAAGGCGCTTCCCAGCGCCGGGGCTGCCCCTCACCTGCCTCCGGGGCTGCAGGGCAAGGTAGGGGGCGCTTCGCCCCCCCGCCGCCCTTTTGCTGCTCGTCGCTCGCCGTAGGTGGGGGGGGGCGGTGTAGGACGCCGGGGCGGTTGCCAGGGCAACCGCTGTCACGTGTGTGACACGCCCGCTGTCACGGGCGGTGCCGCCGGTCACGTGGGCGGCGAGTGCAGTGCGGCCATGTTGGGTCAGGGCGGAAGCGCCTTGGGGGGGCGAGGAGATCCCAGAATCCCGGAATCAGGCAGGTTGGAAAAGACCTCTGAGAGCATCGAGTCCAACCTGTGACCTAACACCACCATGTCAATAACACCATGGCACTAAGTGCCACGTCTGGTCTTTCCTTAAGCAGCACCAGGGACAGTGACTCCACGACGTCCCTGGGCAGCCCATTCCAACGTCTTATCACCCCTTCTGTGAAGAACTTCAATCTAATGTCCAAACTGAACCTCCCATGCTGCAGCTGGCATCCTCCCATCTTGTCACTAGCTGCCTGGAAGGAGACACTGATGCCCACGTGGCTACAAGCTCCTTTCAAGGCATTTGTAGAGAGTGATGAGGTTCCCCCTGAGCATCCTTTACTAAAGGCCAGACAACCCCAGTTCCCTCAGACACTCCTCATAGCACTTGTGCCCCAGACCCTTTCAGCTTTGTTGTCCCTCTCTGGGTTTGCTCCAGCACCAAAACGTCCTTCCTGTAGTGAGGGGCCCAGAACTGGACACAGCACTCCAGGTGTGGCCTCACCAGTGCTGACTACAGGGGGACAATAAATGCCCTAGCCCTGTTGGCCACACTGTTGCTGATCCAGGCCAGGATGGTGCTGTTGGTGGTGCCTGGCCCTGCTCCTGGCACTAATTCTGGTCCTGGTCTTGGTTCTGCTTCTGGTCCAGGCAGCCACCCCCTTGCCTGTGTTATTATTGCCCTCGCAGCAGCCAGAGAGTTCTCTTGGTGTGTGCCACAGCCAGAGAGCTGTCGGGGGGGTCTCCCTTGGCACAGGGAAGGGCAGGAAGGTCACCCATAGCCCAGCCTGCCACTGGCCTTCTGTTTTGCAGGGAGATAAGATACTTCCCTGAAAGTTCCAGTGTCCTTTTGGCATTCCCACGGTCCTATGAGAGATGCAGGAAAGCCCAGCGAAGCCATTTGCTGCTGTTGGCCCTGTCATCAATTGCAATGATAGTGAGGAAGCCTGGAGGAAAAGGGCAGAGAAAAGCTGTGCACGGAGGGGCAGATGGAAAAAGACGTCAAATAGCTCATAAAGGGAAGCAGGGAAGGAAGAGGTGGGGTAGTAGAGTGCCAAGAGAAATATTTACATGTGCAATCATGTGAAAGGTACTTTCTTCTCAGTTTTACACAGACACAGACAGTTGGTGTGCTGCATGATGAACTTCGTCAGAAAAAGCAAATAAACAGATTGCCAGTTTCCCCCAAAGAGGAGATGAAAGCAGTAGAGATAAAAGCTGTGCTAGGTTACTACAGTAACCAGCTTCTGACATATTCTGGTTCATGCTCCAGTCTGACAAGAACTGGGATTGAAACGAATGGATGAAACTGCCATGGGGGCTTATGTGGGGTGAGAGGGAGGGAAATACAAGACTTCAAAAGCTGTTCTAAACATACAGATGTCACTTCCATTCAGAGCAGCTCAGTTTGTGTGTGTTTTTCACCGTATGCTGTTGAGCTTTTAAGATGAACAGCTGCCCTGCTGATCCAGTGCAGGTTTATGACGGTGCTGTCCATCTCGTCAGCTGTGCTGACCACTCAGATCGTCTTGCACTGGAGCACAGCTGTTTGCACTCTTGGGATGCCAGATCATTACTTGACTCCCCTGAGCCCATCTGGCCTCTCCCACTTTGCCATGTGACTGTGATGGTTCCAGACAGCATGGGACTTCTGGCTCTTTGAGTGTGAAGGTTTTTTTGGTCTGTGTTCACTTGGGAAGATATTGAAAGATGCTGAGTAAAATTGGTAAAATTGTTGAATAATCTTAGGCAGTTGGGTGGGTGGACTTTCAGGGAGATTTCAGGATCTGACTCCTTCAATCTCCACTGATTATCCCATCCTCACATGATGGAACAGGATACAGCATGATGTCTGGTGTTCGGGGTTGTCAGTCTTTGATTAGTGGACTCTGCCATATTTCCTCTGGGAATTGTGCACCAATGGACCAGGCTTGTGTTTGCAGGTAGAATATTCATTGGTTAGTCTTGTATGCCCCTTATAAATACTCTGATTGTTCTGCAGTGACCTGTACAGGTATAAACCCACATTTGCAACACTTGTAGCTGTGAAGACTCTTGTAGTTGTCAAGAAGTTTTTGCTTGATGAGGTTTTGCAGCCAGTCAGTCTAGAAACTTAAGACAGCAACATCCAGAAAGCATTGAGGTGTGAGTTAAGAGATATCTTCCCTGCCCTCTAGCTGGGTGTTTCTGCAGTTGTAATGCTCACAGAGCTTGTTTACTGAGGGTCTGAAAGGAAAGCTCTGAACAGTTACATCCCTGTCAGTCTCCGTGGGGATGGTGTTTGCTCTGGTAACTGCAGTTACAGTTTTATGTGAAGGAGGCATCTTGATATTAGTCGTGTGTATGGGTAGTTGTGTGCTGAGCCATCCGAGTGCTGTGTTCTCCACAGCATGACTCCCATGGGTTTCTCCTCTCTATCCTTTACTGGACGGGACTAAGCGGTTCTCAGCTGCCTGCTGGCTTCAAATAGTGTCCTGCTGTGGGTAAATCTAGAGCCCCATGTGTTCTTTTCATCTGTGCCTCATTGCTAAACAGTAGATCTCTCCATTTCCAACCCCACTGCCTACTGCAGGGTTCTGGCTGCTGGGACTGGAAAGCTAGGATTTTGCACAAGGAACTAAGATGAATGACTCTATTAAATAAACATCACTGCTCTGTTTATTCTTTCAAAAGAACAGATTACAAAAAGCAGAAGCTGCATTTTAAATGCATTAAAAATTCTGAGCAAAATAATGCCTTAAATACAATGTTCATGTAAGATAAATCACATGGCTTTTTTCTACCCAGGCACATGGAAAGCAAAAATGTATTATTATATCATTATTTATATGGCACCATATGCTAAGTCTGGAACTTAAAGACTTTGAAATAAATAAGAAAACACCAGCTGCAGATCAGCAATATGCTCCTTTATTGGGAGTCACTGTGTAACAGTGGCTATCATTCCTGCTGTTAAGTTAAAACTTAAATAAATTGTCAGAGAAATAAGATAGCCATTAGAGATTCAGTGTCTGTCTCCTGGGAACGCTTCTTCTAACAGCTGTAACAAAGACCTGCTGCTGGTTTTGTCCTGTCTCTGTAGTAACTCATTGCATTTGTCCCTGCAGTATCACACAGTTGTTCAGTGGAGATGGTTGAGCTGTTCACTATAAATAATGTTGGTTAACAATGCGGCCCCTTTTGGGTTAATAAATTACACTCAAACCACTCCCGAGCCTCTTTGATTGGTTTCTTGCAAGTCTGCAGTCGAGAGTTGGAAGAAATCACTTTCCACAGTCTGTTTACTTTGAATATTTCTTCTTATTTTATTGAGCTGTGAATATACATATATGATAGCCAAATCCTGAAAATGCCTATCCTAACGTCCTGTCGCTTCATCTGCTACTTTAAAATCATAACGAGATGCATGAGGTGAAACATATTAGAAAATTAAACATCATTGCTGAAAGGAGCAGAGGGCCTCGGTCAGCATGAGGCTTGGGAATTTGTTCCCCTCCGTTGTGCAGGATCTGCTGTCGGGTCCCAGGCTGAGGGTGCTGGCTGCAGCAGTGAGCTCACCTGCTGCACAATCCGTGAGGCTGCGGCAGCCCAGTCAATACCTGCGGCCATGGCCTCGTGGTTCCCTGCACGCTGTGATCCCGAGACTCTCTGACCTGTGGTTTTGTGTGCTGGCAGACAGATGTAGTTAAAGCCTTCCTGAGGTCTGGTAAGCAAAGAGTAGCTTTGTGGCATGGACCAATGATAAAAACAACCAAAACCAACAGGCTGTGAGGAAGAGGCCTGGGGTCCTTGGTGAGACATCTCTGCGCATCATGTGCTGACGGGTGACTCTGCGTGGGTCATGTGGTTGCCCTGCATATTGGTTCCTTACCTATATGGTGAGGTAGTTGCTCTGCCCCCCTGTCCAGAGGGTTTTTGAGAAAGTAACCACATTACAGGCTGGGAGGAGAGCAGGCATAAGTGCAGCAGGGTGGAAAAAGCCAACTCCCACATGAAGTAGAGAGTGCTGGGATGCAAGGGGAAGAGGGGCTGAGGCTTCTGGCTTGCACCCAGACTGCTCCTGCACCATCAGCCTTTGATGTGGGTCTGCTTTGGACAGCGACGTTGAGGAGGAGACTGCACCCAAGTGTCTGCGTTTGTACAGGTGGCTCTGAGTGTTTGCGTGCAGACACCATGCCAGAGCATGCTGGCAAATCCAGCTCTTCCCTCAGTACAGTCTCTTGCTCGGGCTCTGCCCGCATTTCCCAGCAGAGAGCAGCAGAGCCTCGTAGCTGCTCGCAGGGGCTCCGGGTGCATCATCCTCCAAAGACCTTCTGGCAGCACTTGCCTCCACAAAGCACAGCAGTAAACCTTCGCTGAGCTCGCAGGCACATGTCAGACTTGTCAAGAGCATTGATGTGGGCAAACAGAAAACACATGCTCTCAATCCCAAAGATTCAGTGCTTTCCTGAAAACCAAGGCGTTTGTGAAATCAGAGAGACCTTTCTTGGAGAGATGTTCTCTAGGTTGTCTTTGTGCTCAGTGCCAGAAGGGAGCGCCTCAAATATGGCTTCAGAAGGTGGGGAAATACCTGTAGTGGGTTAAGCAAGCCTCTTTCATAGATGACTGGCACTCAAGATCCCTTGAGGTCTCCTTCAGCCCAGTCTTGGGCAGTGCAGGAAAGAAACATGTTACTAGCTTCTGTGTTTGTAAGTATTTGCTTTGTGAACCCGCTAAGCCTACCTTAGATTTAACCCTTTCTGGTAAAAATAAATTTTCAGCTGACTCTTTCTTGTTCCTTCACTTTATAATGTTACCGTGACTGTTAGTGGCGATAAGGATGAATGAAAAAAATGTGAAATACTGTTTCTTTGCCAGGGTGTCAAAACTAATTAATCTCTGTCTAGCTTATACAATATTCTCAAGAAAAACAAGACTTTGTTCCCTGTTTGGAAATTTACCTGCTGTTCCCATGGCATTTAAATAAGCCAAATTTGGGATTATAGTGGAAGTTCCTCAACAGTATTAACCAGGTCAGGAATTCTGTCTTTCCTTAATTGTCCCTTTCTTGTTCCTGAAACTATTATGATTTTATACTTTCTCTTAGGAAATAATCACAGACCTTCTGGGAGGCCCAGTCCTTGTAAGGGAGAAGTTTTCAGGTTGGTCTCACCATCACATGGCACCAGAGAGAGGGGATGCTGTGTTCTGACTGAAGTCCACAGTGAACCTTCATCCTTTATTCAATCCTCTCCCCATCAGCTTTGAAACCCACGAAGGAAGGAAGAGTCCAGGTGTGATGTTCCCCTGAGGAAGTGGTGCCTGTGAAGGATGCTGGGGATAAGGACAGTACCTGGGTTTTTTAAAGACTCAGGTTTGCCATTTCGCTCCACCTTGTGAATTCTGCCTTATTGCTGTGCTTCCCTCAGCTGTGAACCCATCTCTTCCCTGGAACAGGGAGGCAGGCATGGTGCGGAACAGGATTTTGGAAGGGGAATGTATCGTGCAGTGACAGCAAGACCCTGAATAACCCTGTCAGTAGGTCCCTCTTGAAGAAGCTGTAATCTGCGCATGGCTGTGGGTGGCTTTCTGCATTCCTCAAAGCCTTTTGTGGCCAGAGTACCCCTTCATCCTCACTTACCCACACCTCCTCATTTGCCCCATATGCCAAGCTGATTTAAAATGTGATGCAGACCACCTAAGCCCAGGGGTCACTCATCTGGCCTCCACAGTCTCCTGCCACTCTCCCTAGGTACGATCTGTCCTTCTTTATTGATGCAAGTGATACTTTGTTTTCCGAATCATAGCTGTACATGGGAAAGGTGCAATTAGCTGCTGCAAGGAGCTGGGCCTGTCTGCCTTCCCTTGTTTAACAGAGGCTTTAATTAAAGACCCCCTGATGCTAGAAAGGCACATTAATTATTCATCTGAAAACATTTACATAGAGTCCCCCGTTTCCCTTCTTCAATAAATTATCAACTTCACGTCTCCATAATTCATCGAAATGACTAAAAATACATTGTCTCAGCCTCCATCACCTCCCTTTTCACTCTGGCTTTGTCTGTTCCAACTGTGATGGGTTCAGTATCTTAATGTGAAGGTCTCCTACTGCTCTTAAGTAAAAAGGGAGGATGGAAGAAAAGCGGGAGAGGGAGAGCGAAAGATTTGTCCCTGGATGGGAGTCATGCAGATGGCAGTAATTTTTTTTTTCTTTTCCACGCAACTGGCATGATCCTGAGGTTTGAAGAAGCTGATTGACTGTTTCTAATGAGGAAAAACCGGCTGAGAGCAGGAGAAGAGATGTTTCCAGGGGCCAAGGAGGCCTGGGTTTAGATGATTTCTATACTCAGATGTAGACAGCCTGTGTGATCCTTAGCCCAGCAGTTAATCTCCCTGGATCGCCTCTGCACCTCACCTGTACAGCAGGCCAGCAGTTCCCTATCTTAATGGTAGAGAAATGCTGCTTTACTAATTATAAGCTGATCCAGCACAGGTGTTTGAAAGAGGAAAAGAACAGAGAAGCTTACGCAGAGAGAGAAGTTCTGCAGCAATTCATGACAAAGATGTCACTGTGAGCACAACTGAGGGAAAATTCACTGCAAATAGTTTTTTCCAACACGTTTCACTTAGTGACAAAGTGAACCATCACATGAGAGAGGAAAAAACCAGTCCTCTGAGGGCTTGTTTACATGGGGAGTTAAGACAAATTAATGTGAGATGTGAGTTAAAGTGCAAAAGTTGAAGTGCAGTAAACCTCTGTATGAGGGCTCGGATATAAAAGGAAAATGGCCTTGGTTCACTATGGTGACAATTAGACAAAAGCAAAGCAAGGTCACTTTATCCCAAAATATCCATGCAGGGCTTAACATGCTTTAATTCATATGTACTCATTTCATATCTTTGGTAATTACCCTTAACTTTCATAATGTCGTAATCTGCAGGGCTTGGTCAAGTGCGTGCTCCACCTGACTATGAATAACTACTGCTCTCTGCAAAACCAGGAATGGTCTTGATGCCTGCAGAAGTCAGATCTGATGCGCTCTTCTGGGGGCAGGGGAAGCCAGATGCTACAAAGGTGTAATCTCCTAAGATGGTGTGTGGAAGGGGGTGGTATGGATACTGGCAACCTTCTTGGGATGTAGTCAGAGGGCATTAGAGAACTAACCAAGAAAAGACAGCGCTGACTCCAGAGGAGTTGGCCCACTTACCTTTAAAGATACGGGTTCAGTGTTTATGGAAGGAAATAAAAAGGTTTCTATTTATGGACCTTAGCACATACAGGGTGTGTGTGTCTCTGAATCTGAGACTAAAAATGGGGTGGAACTGATTACAAAGAGAGTGATACACTTATCTGAAGCATTACTCTGTTGACTTCTGTGGTTTTTTCCTTTCTCTTGCCCTTGTTGCTGTTTAAGATGGGCTGTCTTAGCTCAGCAGTGAATAGCATGGTGACAGAACCCCTGGCCAGCCGTGAGGATGTGTCTAAACCTTGGGCACTGAAATCTTTAAGCTGAGAGACTAGAAAAAGCCCTTCTCAAATCCAATACTTTGATTAAATTTACTAAGATATAAATATCATCTATTGCTTATCAATTAAATTATAGTTCAGACTATGTCACTAAGGGATCTGAATTAACACTCTTCTGGATGCAAGAGAAACTCATCTTTGCAGGCATTAGTTAAAAGCTCCCATCTTTCTCTTCCATCTAAGCAAATTGGATTAAAATTTTCTGTAGTGAAGTTTCTTAGCATTTACACTGTCTATGGAGACCCCTTAAGAACTGTCCAGGCTATGGCTTCCCTCCAAATATTTGTATCAGTCTTTAGATGCCTCACTCACAATCCAGCACTTGCTGTTGAATTTGAATCTGCCTTAACATGCTTTGAAGTAATAATCAGTGCTGTGTCTCCTGAGGGATAGGACAATATGTAATTGGCTTAAACAGAAGGAAGATCTCGTTAGACATTAAGAAGCCTTTACTAATGGTACAGTAATTAAGCACAGGAATAAATGGCTAGGGGCCTTCTGCCTGTAGAGAAGTTGGGATCTTGTCTTCTCCCACAAGGAAAGCAGAAATCATTCTTTGCAGTTTCTTTCAACTGTGTTTTCTATGATTCTGCATATGCCCGCAAAGTTTTCTTGCCAAAAGTGGCAATAGCAGCATTTTCATTGCCACTGCATTGCCATTGAAAATGCTACCCCATCAGTGCCCCAACGGAAGAACAGGCTGAAATAACACAATGCCAATGACAGCATCCTTTCTTTCCAAGCTGGCAGGAGCAAGCCATTTTGGAAGGTGATGTACATCTCCCATAACCCATGCTCCAGCTTCCTTGGTTGAGCCAAATTGTCTTCCCAGCTTGTCAAATGGGAGAAGTGTTAACACTGTAATTAGAAACATTAAAGCAATCAAAATGAGCATACAGGCATAATTAAGGCACTATTGGTTTATGTCCCCTGCAGGCATTCTTTTAGAATAAATGACTTTTTGGTTTAATTTAAGCCTCTTCCAAAACATCACTAAAACAAAGGGGGAAAGGAATTTCTATCTATATATTCACCAGTAAAACTACTAAGTTTTCAATCTCATAACCTAGTTTACACTGGTAAAATTTCCCTGCAATGACAAAATCTAGGGGGTATTGCTGAATAAAGAGCTTAGCTTTAAAAGAAAAAGTTGGACAACAAGAATCAAAGAGGAGCAGGAAAGTCTTCCCTGGCTCTGGATCAAGCCCTTCATAAAAGAGGAATTAGCTCTGCTGTGACTGTGTCTGACATGATGTTATGAAAGTGCCATTTTTCCCTGTGAAAGAAAGGTACACAGAATAATTAACACGGCTGGAAGAGTGTTTTCCAACTTGAGTGGGTGAAAAAAAGGGAGCCCCTGGTGGTCTAGGGGTAAAGGCGCTGCACTGTCACTGCAGAGACCTGGGTTCGATTCCCAGTCGGGGCCACTCCCCAGGCAGATGGAGCTCGCTAGCCCTGTAAGGCAATCCATCTACATCCTGAGGACCTCGCTGCCACCGTCCAAGCTCGCTTGGGTCCGGCAGATGAACCTCAGGATTAAAGGGTGGGCTCAGTTCCGCGCACACTGTGTCTCACCTAAAAAATCCAATGCGCAGGCTGGAAGGTGGAAAGACCTTCCCCGGTTCTTTGTTCGCGAAGACTGGCCATTAAGCTAAGCTAGGGTGAAAAAAATAAGAGATGAAGATCAGGAGCATCTAGTGAGTATGGAGGAGTTGCAACTCTTCTGCCCCTCTGTTGCACTTTGAAAGAGGTTGAGCCCCACTCATAGTGCTCACTGGGTTAAGCCTTGCAGAAGTAGGTGCTCAGCTCCAGCTTTCTGAGGCTGAACTGTCTGCTGAAATTAGCCACAGCCTGTCTGATTGAGAAATTTCAGCTCAGCACCATGTGTGTATGTATATGTAGGGTGGTTTGGGTGGTGACAACGAAGCACACTTGCCACCCATTAAAAAATGCTGCCTCTTGGTTCCTCATTCTGTCAGAGGAATGCTTTTCCTTGTGAGCTTGGTGGTTGTAATGGCCAATTAAACCTAAGGAAAGGTGCTCAGGGTTACCCATGGGTCCAGGCAGAGTTGTCATACAGTGGCTTAGCAAAGAGTGGGTATACGCATATCCAAATGCATGCATATCTTTTGATATGACTGCCTTCAGCTCACAGGAAGGATGGAGAACTGGCAGATGGACTTTACTTGAGATTGACGTAAACATTCCCACTGGTGGGAGATCACAGTGTCTACTGAGTATTCCTGATGATCTGGGAAGAATCTTCAAACTTGACTATCTCTACAGGGATTTGACCCCACAATATTTTCTCAGAAATGTCTTCCTTGTGTCCAGTATTCCCTGCTTTACTGAACTTAGGGTCTTTGGTTTATTCTCTGATGAGATCCCACACAAACCCTCAATCTCGCTGATATAGGTGATAAACATAACAAAGCCAGTTAATGGTAGTGCGGATGGGAGGACATGGCCACTTCCTTTGAGGACCTGCCTTCCTAACAGGGTTAACAAGGCCTCTGTTAGCACTGAAGAGTCACTGTCCTACTCATGGCTATTCCAGACTCAGCTGTTTGCCCATGAGCCAGAAAAGTGACAGCTCCACAGTTGTCGTCTCCCACCACTGGTGCCTGGACTTAGGTGTTCTGAACTGCAGGCTAAACTCCTCACGTGTTCCTTCACTCAGGTAACATGAAAAGCAACAGGTACTGTGGGGTGCTGCTGCAGCTTCCTGATCCTAGCACTGCCCTCACAGGTACAAAGTGCTATCCATCAGGATCTGAGTATTCCCGTGCTGGACAGATGAGAAGAGATGGGCAGCATAAGCCTCAGATGTAAATAAAAGATGCTGACTCCAAGTTTTTATTATAGTTCTTCATACTAAAAATGAGTCATGATAAGAGTCAGTGGGTGTACCCTACCTCCCCAAAATGGACTCAGAAAGAGGTTTGAGGATGCAAAGGTAGTTTTTGGTTCATATTCGAGTGTGCCCATGAAGATGAGAACTGTGGAAAACACATCTGTGTTTGCTACCTTTGGCTAGGATCTGCAGTCATAGAGTAACTGGAACGAGCAGCTCCCTTATCCTAAAACCTTGTCCTTTTAGCGAGGCTGCTACTTCCCCCAGTTGCTTGGCTTAGGTTGCCGGGCTTAGGACTGCTGCAGTTTCTGAACAGGGAAGGAAGCACAGGAACTGGAGGATCTCCTGCAGCACCTCTGCAGAGGGCCACAAACACCACTCCTCTACCTCACTTTTTCCCCCCCATCCCCGTTGTGTGTTGCCACATCTACGTGCCATCTGTGTAGAACAGACTGATGGCCCTTTCCCTTTCCCTTCCGCAGAGGCAAGAGGCTGGCAACTGGCTGTGACAGACGTGCAAAAGGACAAGGTGAACGTCACAGGCAGCACCAAGAAAATCCATCCGAAACCCTGCTCCATATGGGGAAGAACAGTTCCAGCTGTTCAGCCTTTAGCCAGAGTAAGCTGGCTCTGAAGCTGCTGCTACCCTGGCTGTAATGCTAGGCAAGCACAGCCCCATCAGAGCTGGTGCACAGGGGAAAAGCAGCAGGGGTATCAACATCACACTGGTACAAGGAATCTCGTGATGCTGTTGCTCCCCATGATTATGCTGTTAACAGCCATGCAGGGTGGAGTTTAATGAGCAAAGGTAGATGAGAAAAGGAAAACAACTGAGACAAATGATGTTTAAATGTGATGGCTCATTAAACAAAAGCTCTCTGCCATGTTTCTTTCCTTCGTAGCAACAAAAGGGACAATGGCCGTAAGTAAGAGGCAACCCACTGACAACAGGAAGGATTTATAGAAAGTAACACACTTAATTTAGCAGCTCCAGCACGAATGAGCAGAGATATTTTGCATCAAGTAACTCAAGTGAAGGGTTTTGCAATGTCTTTGCTTCAGGCAGAGAGCTTTTTTCTGCGCAAACCTTAGAGCATCTCACCCTTTGAATATCAAGGACCAGTCCTGCTTTTCTGCATATCTGGACTCCTGTTGTCTCCAGCAGATGTTTCAGAATGCAGAAGTCAGCGCAGTGTGTGCTGAGGGTCTCATACTAATGCATCCACCATCTTGTCTGGCCTGGTCTAACGATGTCTGCCTGTGAGGCTTTAGTCCTGACCAGATACTGTAGTTTCTACTGAACTGTAGGCCTTAACAGATTTTGAGAAGTTATCCTAATCAATCCCCCTCCAAAAGGCAGGAACAGCTTCATAGTGTCCTTCCTGCCAGCTGTATAACCTCTTTCCGAAGCATTTGAGTGGTAGAGGCTTTGCACCCCCCCAAATGAGCAACTATTCCAGTGTTTCATTGTTGTTATCCCCCTTGTCAGTATACTGCCCTACTCAGTCAGAATATGGAGGACAAATTATTTCCTCCATCTTTGCCAAAGCCCTAGTATGGATTTTGTAGTAGACTGCCTTTCAGTTTTCCAACAACATGCGAGAAAAGATCTCCATAATATGCATCTGTCTTGCAAGGCAAATGGCTACTCTGCATTCATCTAAATAATGGAATTGTGTGTGATTTTCTGTCTGAAAAAAAAAATGCAATCTATCATACAGAAGTTTCTATTGTGTTATTTATGAAACTCATGAAGGCAATAGTCTTCAGACAAAAAATACATTATGTCCCAGGAGCCCCCACCAGTAAGCTCTTGAGCTGAGAATTTGTCTCTGCAATCCAGCAAGACTGGAGGATGAGGCCTGAACTTCTTTGCTCATTCAGAATATGATAGGAATGAGAAAGACTGAGTACATGGTTACTTCTGATGTTAGGACATCTCTGATGTTAGGACATCTTGGGTAGCAAGAGAATATCTTAACTGCTCTTTTCTTATTTTCTGTATGGGCAACTTGGCCTTATCAGAGATTACATTGTCCAGCACTGGAAAATTTAGTCCTTTGGATGCTGTAGAAAGTATGCTGCTGGATCTCTTCATAATTAAAAAAAAAAAAACACCTTAGAAGCAGATGCAGAGAGATGAGATTTAAACACCCTATTCACTGGTCTTTTTGAAGGTCACGTGCCAAGGAGCTAACACAGATTCTAGTATTCCTGTTGAAATGGTGGTGCACAACAGCAGTGGTTTTGTTGGTTGTGTTCTGCACATGACTGCGCTGACATTGAAACCCACAGTGAAACAGATAACTTTGTTCTGACTGGTCTAACAGAAGGTCTTCTGTCTCCCAAATATCATTTGATCCAAGAGGGATTGAACTGATCTGAAAGCAGCTTTCATCAACACCCTCGCTGTTCCAAGTGAGAAGCTTGCACCACTGGAACTGCCTATTCACAAATCTCACAGGAGGACAGCCAGCAAAATACAGTGTCCATACGGAAAGTGCTTATT
Organism: Empidonax traillii; assembly: GCF_003031625.1. Lineage (NCBI taxonomy): Eukaryota > Metazoa > Chordata > Aves > Passeriformes > Tyrannidae > Empidonax > Empidonax traillii. The sequence goes on along the minus strand of NW_020955239.1, from coordinate 2,758,746 downwards.
GGTTAAGAGATGGCACCTCTGTGGACAAGAGGAATGCTGCTCAGACAATTTATCTGTAGTGAGGAGTTTAAATACTCAGTTCTCACTTCTGTACCACTTCATCTCCTGTTTAGTGGATGTCAAAATGTTGCAGTTGAGCAACATCTCATTTTGTACATAGAAATCAATGGTCTGATTGATTGCCCTCAGACTGATTTTTGTTCAAAATTGCTGAAGCCCCATTACGTGGATGACATGAGTCAGAGAAATTAAAGTCTCACTGATTATGATGTTATAAAGCAACCTGAGTCTGCAGAAGAATAACCTACATTTTGACATCAGGGCACGTTGTGTTTGCAGTTGACACTTTGAAGGCAGATACCTAATGCTAGTCAGAGCAATCTACAAGAAAAACAGAACACAATGATAAGGCAAGGCCAGTTGGGCATGCAGTGACTGTAGCATGTTTCACCTTAGAATCTGGCAGTGAGTGAATTTCCAAAATTTATTACTGACAGCAAGATTTACTTCCAACTGCATTGCTTATGTGTGGGAATGTGGAAAGGTATGATATTGCAGTCAGCAGAGATCCAATCACTGCAGGCAGTGTAGTTTGGAGAATTGTGTTGCTCTTCCTGAAGCAGACACAGCTGATCAGCTGAATGGCTCTCCAGAGCCTGCAGCCTGCATTGACTTGTTTCTTGTTGACTGCGAGCAGATGTTTGAACCCACATTCACATGTAGGTACCCACACTGCAGACAGCCACATCTCACACTGGCTGTAAGTATATGTGGTTTGTCTCAGTCCTGAGCTGCAAACCTCACCTTGGTGTGCACTGCGTCAGTCAATAACAATAGCAAGAACTCCTAAAAGATAGTTGCCAAAACATAATCTTCAACTCCCTGGGAATATCAGCTTAGTATTTAAGACTGGTCCTTCCACTTAATTTCCCACTGTAGGGACGTAGAAAGTATTTGGAAACTAAGTCCTGAATAGGAATGTTTTCTGAAGGGTATGTTTACAACACATTCAGTTCCAGAAGTGAAGAATATATAAATGTGTATATATATATATACACACACATATACAGACAGAAATGTATTCTATACGTATATATAAAAATGTCTTTCTCTTAAACCTTTCACCCATTCTGTCTATCTTATAAATGACTTCTTCTTGTGACTTTGCTCTGATGGATTTCCTAGAGCTTTCTTAGTTATTTTCAGGTGGCCTCTCCCCAGTTTCATATCTACTGATGTCCACATTTTCTTCCTGTATCTGTTGAAGGCAGTAACCACTATATCTTTTCCAAAACAACTCCCCATGGACAGGCCCAGGGGACTTCTGATGACAAACAACAATTTGATGTTCATACACATTATGCTGACATGTAAACCCACTGAGGATGGCCAGAACAAATGGGACCTGACTGTCTTCATAAGTTTCCTTAAGTGCCTGGTGGGAGGCAGAACATGCTCTTGCCAGTGACCTTTGAGACTGCAGTATAAAATTAACCGAAAGCATTTAAAAAGGAACAAGAGGGGAAGGATGTATTTTATGTCAATTCAGTCAAAAAGTCCTCAGAATTAGTTGCCTGAAGTGTTTGGGAAAGCTGGCAGAGTATAATAGCACAGAGACTATTTTCTTGCTTCTAAGCAAAGACAGCATTAATCGTCTGGGCTTAATATAGCCTTCCACATGCCAACTGGGTGCAAAATTATGGCTGGTATTAGAAAACCACTTACCATGTGGACAGGCTTAAAGTGCAATAAGCTGTGGGGTGTGGATGCAGATGGAGTATGCCTAAGGACAAACAGTGACCTTGAGAATTATATGCCATGTCTCTGGAGATATAGTGCCTCTTCATTATAAACCCTGACAGAGATGGAGCTCTTCATCAGTGGTGGGACAACGAAGGACTTAGATTTGAAGTCAGGCTTGAATTTTGAAATCCAGGTATATGTAGAGATGTCTGAACATAAGAGATTTACTGGAATTGGTTGTATACACCGTTATAACACTGTATTAATAATACATAGGCCACTATGCATCAGGAGTGTGTCAGAGAGAGAATCCACAGCTCTAGATGTTTGCAAGAACACCATGTATAGAAAAAACCCACTGACCATCAAGCTTTCTCTGTCCTCTTCTATATACACAGCCTGTCTTGACTGGAGTATTTTCTGCCAAATAACTATGTTTATTTTGATAAAAAGGGAGAAGAAATATGGCTGGGTATCTCATCTGAGAGTTTGTCTTAGCACTTGAAGAATGCAGATTATATCAAACAAGGTCAAACCCTTTAACACCCTGTATTGTAACATCTGTACAACACAGCTTAGAGATTGTTGTTCTGGTATTACTACCTAGTAAAGTGGGCTCAGTGGCACAGTGCTTATATAATACCCCCCCCCCCTTTTTTATTTTTTTCTGAATTGTGTCTCAATCCTGTTTTTATCTCAGTAGATTTTCTCAAAATTATTAATAAACAATTTAACTAATAAGTAACAGGTTTTGCTGTGCATTCTTTGTCATTCTGTCTGTAGTTGGCCTCCTTTGTTATACAGCAATCCCTCTTGGTGGTCTGTGATGAGAGGATTAATTTTGAGAGCATAATAATAAATATACAGTCGTTGAAGCCTTTTGGACAAATGTAAATCTTTGCTAAAATTAGAAGACATTCAGCCAAGCATTTCTGCAGTTATCCAGACACTGACATACAACAACATCACACAGAGTGAGTTGAGCAGAAAGCTGATTCATGGATCAGGATTTTTGATAATCAATCAACACTAGTATTTAGGTAATTATGTCTGTACACGTTGTTATGACATCTCTGTCTTACAGGTAGTGCCACTTACTGAGACAGCTTCTTTTTATTACTAAAATATAGCTTTCCTGCCTTAAAAAATTATGATAATTGTGGGAATTTCTCTTATTACTGAGCCACCTGCCGCTTGGTGAAAGTGACAGAGCTCAGCTTGTGTGAATTAATGCTGAGCTGAAAGCACAGACTATCTACTGCTCCTCACCCGACTTCTGGAAGTATGAAAGGCATGGCAGCAGGGCTGGAATTGAAAGAGGAAACTGAAATGAAGAAAGGGAGGTGAGAACATCCCAGCATTTCCAGCTGTCATCTTCTGGCGTTAGTGACCATGATGCCACTAAGATCCATTAAGCTGAGAGGCTGATCCATATCTTGCTTTCCAGCTGGAAAAGGGGCCCCTGGGAATTGGCTGGATACTGTGTCACTGCTTGGCTATTGCAGCCGTCTGGAGGTGTGAGCATCCTTTACCACTGCGTACGCTCTGGAGCAAACCCCTCTCCTGGCCACAGTCAGGAATGGAGAGTTGACTTTGCAAGAAGCAGCTCCTGTGCCCTTGTGTCATCATTACTGGGTGTGTTGGTTGTTAGTGTTGGTTGTTAGTTATATTGGGGATCCGCTTTCCTTCCCAGCCTGAAGGTGGGAAACACAGCTGTGCTCCTCATTGGTAGGCCACCATTTGGGCTGTCAATGGAGGGTCAGCCTGGTCTCCAGACCACAGACACACGTTGATCTCTGACCCTTTCATAGGCAGTCCTCTGATAAACTCTGTCCCTTGTTCAGGTTTGTGGAGAAGTAGCCTTAATTGCCTGCCAGACCTCCAATGCACACCTTGCAAAATCTACTGGGTCTATCTGAAGGGCTAAATAGCAAGGTGCAAAGTGCTTGCTCTGAGGCAGGAGTCCTGTAGCTGTGCTGGTGTTCCTCTGACAGTTCAAGGCTACTCACTGTGCTCCTTCTGCTGGAAGATGCCTCACCATTCCTGCTTCCTTTTCCCTTTTCCTTTCTATCCCCATGGCAGGAAAGAGTCCTTGGCTTTTAGGTGGGGGCAGGTCATGGCAGATGTGTGTTCTCCTTTGAGACTTGCCCACTGCTTGGCTTAATTAATCCTGACACATTGCAGTTGCTGTTACGGAAGAAATGTCAAGATAAATTAGACCAGCTGGTAGCATGAAAACTGGGGAAATGCAGTGCCTCACTTTCCTGGAGAAATTTGATTTGCTTTCCTGGCAGGGGCTGTGGGGGATTGGATGGCTGAGCAGAGGAGGCTGAGCTGTGTCACCCACTTTTTCCACAATCCCCTTTCAGTGAGATCCTCTGAGGGGACATCAAGGAACTATTCCCCAAACAAGCCAAGCAGGAGCTCTAACAAGCAGCAACTGGCATGGCTGAGCTTTTGTGAGAGCTGGGACAGCCCTGGGATTTGGCTGTGAGGAGCTCTGGGGCTTTGTCAAACTCATCAGGGAGCAGAGAAGCACTATTGCTTCTTTATCTTCTTTTATTCTATCTATGAGCACCTTTAGCAGCTGTTTCTCACCGTTTCCTTCACCTTTATATCTATTGACTTGAATGTTTTCATATACCAATCAGTTTTGTGGGATTTATCAGCAGCTGTCATGCCTTTTTTTTTTCCTTCAAGCAAGCAACCTTCATATTTTGATGTTCCATTAGACCATCACATCTAAGCTCTTTCCTTTCTGCAGTGATCTGATTTAATAAAATGAGAAGCTAGTCTAATAATACACAGTGCAGCTGCACAATGTGGGTGCATTGTAAATGTGTATTTCCCCCTGTATACACATCTTCTCTGTGCTCTCCTGTGGCACATCAGCTTGTAAATCGGCAGATGCCACAGGCCTGGAATAGAATTGCACTTGCAGAGAACTGGTTTTGACACTTAAATATCACCCAAAGTTCAGGAGCATTTTTTGTGTTGTCTTGGGATGCAAGCAACTACAATTTCACTTTTGCTGGATGACTGGCAAAAGAATCTCTTTGTTCTACCACACTGGCACTTACTTGCCAAAGGGATGTTACTCATATTTAAATATTAAGAACAAGACCTTGCCATGGCATGGTGTCTCTACCTTGAGAAGCTCAGGAATAAGTTTGGCTTCTAGTAGTATATAAGGAATATATTTCTCCTGTTTTGGTCACACAGATTGCACGTCCCGTTGCAGGTGTTGGAGATCTCAATCCTGATTTCAGTGCAGGAATGCTTCTCTGGGACTCCTCCAGGGAGCAGATCATGAGCTGCACTGCACCAAGAAGCAGAGAAGAGACAGGGATTCAGAGAGAAGAATGGAGTGGAGGAAAAAGAAGGATGGTTTTGTGAGGGCCCTGCCACTCCACAAGGGACAAAGGCCCATCTGCAGCAGAGGTTTTGGTAGCTGTGATGAAATTAGTTGCTCTGCACTGCCAGGCTCTATGCACTGCACCAGCAAGCTCCGAGATTAGGGGCTGGTCTCGGCACTGGGCTACCAAGGGCAGGAGGTTATAGGAGGCAGCAAGACAGTCATGGTCTCTTACCCCACTATACCTATTTGTGCAAAAGAAAGCTGGGCTGTTGCTGGACGGTGGCAGCCCTTCTAATCTCCAGTAATTGCACACAAGTGCACACAGGGCCCTTTGGTGCTCCCATACTGAGCTCCATCTTGTGTGTCAGAGTATTTACCATGTAAGCAGATGAGATGCAGAAATCATGGAACTCAGAGCTGCCTCAGAGCTTCTCAGCCATGTCAGCAAGATTGCTTCAGGGTTAAAGGACTGAGGCTAGACCAGGACTTTCGGGCAGTCCTGCCATTGCTGTAGTGTTGGAAGCATTCATCTTTTGTTGCCTTGCACATGGACAAGTCTGTATCCTGAAAGTCCTCCTTAAGCACAGCAGCAGGCAGCCTGGGTCAGTGATCTGGCTTAGGTGAAGCAGGCAGTGGGGTCATTGTCCTGTACTTTGCACCCCTTGGTCCAGCCTACTTGGCTCAAGAGCCAGGCACTGCACCTGATGGAAGCCCTCCTTCCTGTCCCTGCTGTTACGTTGGGCACAGCAGGTGACAGGGCTGCAAGTGGTGTGGGCTGTCATGGCATCCAAACAGGTTTTGGTCGGGGTGTGATGACAGATAAGTGAAGGCATCTGTACTGACGGAAAAAATGGCTGTCCCAGCTCACTGGCACTGCTGCCCTGTTGTGGGAGTTGCCAGCCCTGAACAATCTGCCCGGGAAGCTGTGCAAGTTTCCCTCCTTCATCCAAGAGGGAGGGAGAGGAAGCTGAGGTACATCTGCTCTTCCACTGGCATGGCTGAACCTGAGGGAAGGCATCTCTTGATAGCCTGAGGCCTTTCTCACCCACTGCCTTACCCTGGGTTAGTTAAAGCAGCACAATCCTCTCCTTGAGCTCTCTCATGTCGGTATAAAAGTGTTTTACATCTGCTTTTTAATTCATAACTTTTTTACAGACTTAACTTGGATCATCATAAGCTTTTCTAAATCCTATAGAGTGTGAGAGAAGGGCAGGGGGGAAAGCGGGGGGGGGTTTCAACTAAATGCGTGTTATACCAGCACGGTTTTATGGGTGGGCAAGCTCTGAGCAATGTGACTAAGGCATGTGAATATTCACAGCCATTAAAGTCAGAATGAATACAGCAGGTGTCCTAATAGAGTCGAACAGTGAACACAGTAGCAGGAGCTGCTGTCAGTGTCCATGAAAAAAGAAAGACAAAGTTCATTCAAAGAAATAAAAAAGTACATTCACTCTGCATTATTCACCAACCACCAGCTTCTCCTCAGGGAAACCAAACTGCTAATGGCTGGAATGGGGGAAAGCAAAGCAAAAAGTGGAAAAGAAATGGAAACCAAACATTGTTCTATATTTTACATTTTGGGGCTAAACTATTAAATGCATTTGCTCAGGATGGAAGGATGTGGTGTCTGTGAGATGTGGAACCCTCAGGCAGGAACACTGACACACAGAGATACATCCAAGACTTTTCACTTTGGCTCTGAAAGGTGCTCTAAGGATGGCTTTTCACTGGACCTCCTCAAAGGAAGGAGAGAGCCCCCCACCCTTCACTGTGGGTCTGCAAGATACTACAGCAATGCAAGGATTGGTACCTGGCTGGGTCTGGAGGGAAGGCAGGAGGGCTCTGCAGAGGGACCTGGACAGACTGGAGGTCTGTCCAATCATTCCAAGGGGATGAGGTTCAACAAGGCCAAGTGCTGGGTCCTGCACTTTGGCCACAACAACCCCCTGCAGTGCTACAGGCTGGGCACAGAGTGGCTGGAGAGCAGCCAGGCGGAAGGGGACCTGGGAGTTTGGATTGACAGGAAGCTGAACATGAGCCAGCAGTGTGCCCAGGTGGCCAAGAAGGCCAATGGCATCCTGGCCTGCATCAAGAACAGTGTGGCCAGCAGGAGCAGGGAAGTGATCCTGCCCCTGTACTCAGCGCTGGTGAGGCCACACCTGGAATGTTGTGTCCAGGTCTGGGCCCCTCAGTTCAGGAAGGATGTTGAGGTGCTGGAGCAACCAGGCTGGTGAAGGGACTTGAGAACAAGTCCTGTGAGGAGAGGCTGAGGGAGCTGGAGTTCTTTAGCCTGGGGAAGAGGAGGCTCAGGGGAGACCTCATCACTCTCTTCAACTACCTTAGAGGAGGTTGTAGCCAGGTGGGGCTTGGTCTCTTCTCCCAGGCAACCAGCAGTAAGACAAGGGGGCATGGGCTTAAGCTCTCCTTCAGGGGAGGTTTAGGTTGGATATTAGGAAGAAATTCTTTACAGAGAGAGTGATCAGGCATTGGAATGGGCTGCCCAGGGAAGTGGTGGATTCTCCGTCCCTGGAGGTATTTAAGAAGAGACTGGATGTGGCATTTAGTGCCATAGTCTAGTGACCACGGTGGTAAGGGATTGAGGGTTGGGCTTGATGATCTCAAAAGTCGTTTTCATGATTCTACGATTCTATGATTCTATGAAGACCTGCTGTTGGTTCTCCAATTTTACTTGGAGAACCAACAGCATTTTACTTTACCAATTTTACTCCAATTTTTAATTTACCAATTTTACTCCAATTTTACTTGGAGAACCAACAGCATTTTACTTTACATTAGTAAAATGCACAAAAGTGCATTTTACTAATGCACTTGAATAAACCACTGGAAGTTAGCTATCATTAGTGTCTCAACAAATTACAAAAATATTTGGGGGCCAGCTCCTTTGGGCACTTTAGTAAACCTGGACCTTATTAGACATCTTCCAGAAAGTCAGCAAAGTCCATGCATATTTGCTTCAACGTTATTAATTTACAAGGGCTACTCAATTAGGCGAGTCCACTAACTTGTAAAACTTTACTTACTTACACTGTTTCTTGGAGACGGATTTTCTCTAAGCGTGATGATGATAAGCTTAGGCATTACAAATCCTCTTGCTGCTTTTGTCAACAGGCAGCCTGAGAGCATTAATCAGAGAGAAGCATGCTACCCAGCAGTGGCTTCACTCCAGCTCCTCGCCGCTTCCCTGCCACTGCGTACGGCCCCGTGAGGCACCAGCTTCCCTCCAAGTGTGGAGGAGCTCTGCACACAGGCATTATTTTTTATCAGGGCTGGATACCCCATTTGAAAGGCAGCAGCAAATCAGGACGTTTCTTATGACCCTTTTTTTGGTAGCAGGCAAGACAAGGCTGTCTTTGCCTCAAAAGCGAAGTGATCCCCCTAAGGTGTGCATTTCAGCTCAGGGCAATTTTCTCACACCATACACATCTCCACTCCATGAAGCTTCATCAGGGCAAGATGCAGGGTACACTTGGGCTTCAAAGCGTGCTCTGAATCACTTTCCAGACAAGTGAAAATTGCAGTTCAACTTACTGCTGTAGAGAAGGGAAATGGGAGTGCAGGATGAAGAGGACTGGGAATGCTGTAACCTCCAAGCCCTCCAGATCACCTTTAGGAGTGTCCCAAATGCTCCTTTTTTGTCTAGGAACCTCCAAGTGATTTCAGTCCAAGCCAGTTATGCAGCTCTGTTGTATTCACAGATGTGGTAGGTAAATGCTGCTGCTCCTCCTGGGAGGTGCTGGTATACGTTATTGGTATGAGAAAATTGAAATTATTTCTGCCCTGCCTGAGCCCGGGGTGTTATTTTTCCCTGTGTCACTCCTGCAAGTATGATTTAACAAAGATGAGTTTCTCATCTGCGATAGTTACTGAGATTTTGCTCTGGGTGCTTGGTGAATCCTCATCTGCCTGGTGTGCAGACACTGTTTGTGCATGAAGTGTGAAGTTTCAACTGACCTGGTGGACTGGGACAAGTCCTTCCTCCTTGATGGATTCACTGAGACGGTGCTGGGGAAGGTAAACCAATGGATTAGCTGGTGTTGGCAAGAAAGCCACTGTCTTGGGCAGTGAAAAAAAAAGGGGTAGCATCCATCTGCCTGAACAGGCAGATATTAAACGCATAGATAGTTTGACACAGGTTGTGTAGAAGAGAATTATTGCATGTGTTGACCCTTTGCCCACTGTCTGCCTGTCTGGCTGCTCGGACTTCTTTATGTGTTATTCAGAGCATTATGCTGTGTATTGACATTTGCCTTCTTTGAAAGCTGCAGGGAGAGGATAACCCGCTGCTTTCTTACATGGAAAATGCCAATAACGAAATCAGATACAGTGAATTCTTCCTTCACTTAGAGCTCCATGGTTTCACAAGCATGTCGTAAGCATGTTGGTAGCCTTTGCTGCCATGAATGGGTTTGCTTCTTGAAGTAAATTGGTTTCTCCTCCAAATCAACATAAAAGCGAAGTTTTTCAGCTCTGACTATTCTACAGGTGCTTGTGCAAAATCTAATATATGTGCTAATGTGCATGCAAGGATGTTGCTAGGAGACTTGTGAGAGCTAAATGAGGAAATGCTGTTATTAGAGACAAGTGATAGGACCTCAAAAGTCTTCCCTTGCAGTCCTGCTGATGGTCGTTATTATATAAACAGGGCCAGCTGCGACATGGGGTTGGGTCATATGCTGGTGTCAGTGGGTCTGCTTAAATAGCAGGGGAAAAAAAAAAAAGGTTTGACTCTTATGGTGGGGTTTGGATGTGCTTCCCTACCAGATAAGTTTTACTACACTCTCTGCTTTTGGGAAGGGTGGGTAAGTGCTTTAGTGCTTTCTCCCTTGATATGCTGGTGAGGACTCTGCTCTGCCTTGCTTCACTGTGCCTGTTTGACACTCACTGGTGACCAATCTGAACCAGCCTGTTGCAGACCTGTCTAGGCCCCACGTTGAGGCAGCGCTTTCCCAGTCAACCTGGAAAGTTTTGTGGTGTCTAAAGCATTGAGGGATGTGACTTTTTACCAGTACTGTTGTCTGTTTCCAGTGCCTCTTTGAGTTTAATTCAGCTCAAAGGTGGTGTTCCTGAATGAGAGGTTCTCCCCCTGTCTTTGTGGTGTTAAGATGCCTGTAGAGCCCAAGGGATGTAAAGTTAGCAGGGACTGCTAATATCTTACATTTGGAAGAGATCAAAGAACTTTCAGCTCAGGTTGCCTGTGTGCACACTTATTCCATCGTCTTCCCAAGTTAACTCCTCTTGCCTTCTCCTCCTAAAGGCACATTATTTCTGTAACAGGTGTTGCTCTTTCTGCCACTACTGACCTTGAGAAGCAAAACATTTTTCTTCTTCCAAAGGTTAAGGAGTGCTGAGCTTGTTCTCTTTTGGAGAAACATTAAATTGTGTATGTTATGTACTTTCCAACTGCTGTGGAAGTTAGGGTTGGCCAGCAATCCTGGCTTGCTCCAAGCTGAAGCTGTGACACTCTGATACTTTACCTTCTCTCTCAGCTGCTTCAGTACATAATACTACTTCTCTTCCTGTCATTACTTGTTGCATTAATGTTTCTTTTTTTTTTTTTTTTTCTTTTTAGAAACAGCTATGGAAAAAAACCCAAAACAACTAAAGAAAACAACAAAACTCCATCAGCGAAGGTTTTCTTTGGATATAACCATTTGTCCCTCAGCTAAGAGTGACCTGAAGGTGCCTGCTGTCAGCTGGAAAGCCTTTGCTGTGGTGTGATGTGTGGATGAGAGCAAGTTGCATGCCAGGTAAGCTTTTTTTGGAATGAGTTGACAAGGGAGTTGTTCCTAATGTGTTCTGAAGTACAACTTGTTTATGTGGCTCATCCTGAAGAAGCCATGATAACTTTTTAGCCTACTGCACGCCAACTGCTTGGGAAAAAAAACCAACACTGAAATAATGTAGTGAGCTTAAAATGTTTTTTGGAAGAGTTCTCTTCTCCTTGGCTCCCTAGTGTTCAGAACTAGAGATAATTTTTTTCTTTTTTTTTTTTTCTTTTTAAAAAAAAAAAATCTTGAAGGCTTTGAGTGCCTAAAAGATTGTCTGGTATAATTTTTTCATCTCTTACTGATCTAATAAAAAATAATTCCTTTCCCTATAAACTTTAAGCTACAGCCTAAAGCGTTCACAACTACAACAATACTACTACTGTGAGCAAAGTTGCCTCCGTTTCAGTGAATCCAACTGTGTAGAAATCAAAGGGAATTAACTGTGCAACCATTTAAAAATTACTCAAATGCATTTCTATGCAGAAAAAGTTATAGCATTAAAATCTCGAGTCTTTTCAGGACATGCGTCCCCTTTGTGCAGCTGGGAATTACCTTTCCTTAATAGCATGAAGCTCCTATTTCTATCCCTTCACTATCATCAGGCATTAAAGATGAGAGGGGTTTTGTTGTACAGGGATTTAATGCCTAGAAAAGCATCACTCACCCAAGTCTGAATCTGAATCTCGTCTGTCCTGAGTGGGGATAGTTTTGGGAGAAATGCCTTTGAAACCAATGAGTTATTTTGTAACACTAGAATACATCTCGTGAAGAAGAATTAATGGGTAGAGTATAGCTGAGCTGGTGAAAGGTACATGATTAATTCAGTTTTGACAGGACTGTATAATTTATAGCCTGGATCACACCTTCAATTAGGCATACCACATTCTTTATTTCTACAACTGTAGAGCCTAGGAATACCATAACTGAATGTCAGCCATAGAGTGCTTTGTGCTGTACAAACAGAAATAAAGGTACAATGTGAAAGAGGAAGAGCACACCTGAATGTTGTTGAGACTATTTTGGAGGGCAATACTGCTTACCAGTGAAATACTAGAAATATTATGCTTTCATGTTTAGTGACTTCCTTGCTATTTCCATAAATGTCCCAGTCTCTGTCTTTGCAGGCTCTTCATGGAGGCCAAGTTTGATTCTAAGGAGAAATAAGTTGAGAGGGCAGGAAAAACATTGCAAAGGTGAGTGTCCAGTGATGCTGTAGGTGATAGGTTTTGGATGCCAGGGTCACTGGAGTTTTGCCTATGAGGAATGTGTGGGTTCCTGCCTTCTGGTGAGCTGAAACTATAACACAGGGCTATAGAAGAGAAACGGAACTGGCCTGCAAGGGAAGAGGTCTTTCCCAGGCAGGAACAGGTTACTGTGCTTTGTCATAGGCATGACCAAGGTGATGAGGAAATCTATCTGGGATGGAGCTTATGATTCTTGTAAGGGCATTAGCTGTCCTTGCAGTGGGCCAAACTCTCAACTTCAAATAGCCTAGGGAAAGCAGGCTTAAACTGAACTGCTGCCCCTTTACACTGTGGGAAAGAACCCCCTGCCAAATGACTGTGAAGTGGATGTCAGTCAGAACTCCATGCTGCTGCTGTGGCACTGAAGACGGTGCTGTGATACGTCTACCTGTAGGATTTGCAAGACTGTTGTAGGAGCTCTGCCATTCACCTCTGTGTCACACCTTGGGGCTGCTGTTCACTGCACAGCTTATGCTCGCCTTGTTAGTGATTTAGGAAGTATCACTGCATAAATCAATATGCAGGAAACTAGCTTGGCATCTCTGCCAGGTGTCTGTTTTCCTGTAGCCTTCCCCAGTATTTCAGACTGGATTAGTAATGAGCAGAGAGCTATATTTGTGCAGAAGTGAGATGCCAGCTCCTTAAGGATTCATTTATTGGGCTGCAGGCCAAGGCATATTTTGGCCCTTGATTGCACGGTACTTGCTGCATTTACTTAATCAAATGGGGAAGCTTTTAAATTTTCAATCCAACAACATGAATGCATTATTGTACGGTCCTCTGATTTTCTTACTAGCAACATGTCAGTAATGAGAATTGGGCCAATGAATAAGAATCAACAGTAGTTGATTCTATTGCTACCCAGTAGTTTGTCTGAGTAGGCTCTGGGCTCCAGGTATGGGTGAGATAAGGACTGTGTTCTCGTCTCTTTCATAACACCAAGATCCATTTTATGAGATGCCTCAGAAAAATCTAGTTTGGAGCTGTTTGATTTCCTAGAGAAAGCCAACTGCTTTTTACTCTTTTGGTAGAAGGATTCATCCTTGGAGATGACACCTCCTGGAAATCATTATAGAAAATAGTATCCGTGGTAACTGGAGCTGATATTTCTATACTAAGAAGAAATCTGTGCCGTCTTAAACTGAGAGTTGATTGGATGGGGGAGGATAACTTCTGAAAAAAAGCTGCTTTGAATGACTAGGGAGAGGATCGGAGTCCATGTGAGGTNTTACTTCTTTTGCTAAACTTAGTTGCCTCGTAGCCAACACTTTTAATTCAAAACCTTAAGAAAAAAAACCTTTTAATTTTTTCTATATTTGAGAGGCTCAAATATAGAAGCTCAGCTGGAATCTCTTGACGAAAGATGCAATGTGAAATAAAAACTGTCTTGGTAAAAATTCAGTTGAAATACTTGGTTCTGGTCTATGCTCACTTTCAGATGTGTCTAGGCAACGTGAATAACACTGGGGACAGTAACTAGAACTAGAATTATTTCATATTCATATTCCAGTTGCACCCAAGGGCCCACTGATAATGAAGCCCCCCATAGGTTGGCCCACATGCCTTTGAAGAACATGCAGATGAAGAAAAAAGTGAATTTTTTATTAAGGGCTTAAATTAGCTAAATTGAGTTGAATCTGTGCTACCACACTGAAAACTCTGAATGATTTCCTAAAAGTCTGATCCTCTGTAGTCCTCCAGCTGACTGGCTGACCAACACTCAACTGCTACTACTTTGTATCTTTTTGGGAGACCCTGTTTTCAGAAAGACAAACTCAGCAGGGGTCACCTAGTCCCTGCTCTTCATGATGACACAGGATAGGGAAATGCAGGCATGGTGTGATTACAGAGGCCTTGAAAGGAGGGACAGAGGATGCAGTGCAGAGAAGAGGCAAGGGGTGATGAGAAAAGAGGTGCAGGATACCAGTGTAGGCACCAGCTGTATAAACAGGTCACTAGTGATCACATAAGGAAATGTGGACATGAGAGCTGGACAAAACAGGTATTAAAAAAAAAAAAAAAATTAAAAATACTCCATATGTAGTAAACCTGGATGCAGTTCAAACTTGCAGACCAAGGAAAGAGGAGTGAAATAAAAAACGTTGCTTAAAAAAAAAAGTATAAATCCAGCTCCACACAGATCTTAGATGGAGTAGGAAGAATATATCAGTATTATGTTCCTCCCCGCAAAGAGAAAGATGGAATGTTTGCCAAGAAGCGTGAAAACCAATTTCAACTGTATTATTACTCAGACTTTTCTCAGATAATAGTCTTTATTTTTTTACCTCTAGTAATTAAGTCTAGGCAAATAGTATTTCCTGATTCGACTGTTAGGATTTCAGTTGTGCTAACAGTAAATTCCTGGGTTTGTATATAAGGCCTGTTCCTGTATTGCATGTAAGAATTTGAGTGCAACTGTGGCACACAGCAGACTCACAGAATCATTTATGTTGCAAAAGACCTCCAGGATCAAGTCCAACTTTTGACTTAACACCACCTTGTGAACTAAACCACAGCACGAAGTGCAATGTCTGGTATTTTCTAGAACACCTCCAGGGATGGTGACTCCATCACTTCCCTGGGCAGCCCATTCCAATGCTTGACAACCCTTTCTGTGAAGAAATTATTCCTGATGTTCAGGCTCCCCTGACACAGCTTGAGGCTATGCCCTTTCATCCTGTCCCTGGTTGCCTGGGGGAAAAGACTGACCCCACCTGGATACAACCTCCATTCAGGTACTTGTAGAGAGTGATAAGGTCCCCCCAAGCCTCCTTTTCTCCAGACTGAACAGCCCCAGCTCCCTCAGTCACTCCTCATGTGATTTACTCTCTACCAGCTCCACTGCCCCTCTCTGGACACACTCCAGCACCTCAATGTCTTTCTTGTCATCAGGAGCCCAAAACTGAACATAGAACTGTTGGTGTGACCTCACCAGTGCTGAGTACAGAGGAACAGTCACAGCTGCCCAATTATTTTTTATACAAACCAGGATGCTATTGGCTTTCTTGACCACCTGGACACGCTGCTGCCTCATACTCAGCCAGTGTTGACCAGCTCCCCCAACTCCTTTTCTGCTGGGCAGCTTTCCAGCCTCTTATCCAGCAGCCTCTAGCGCTGCACAGGGTTGTTGTGACCCAAGGGCAGGACCTGGCACTTGGCCTTGTGAGCAGGTGAGTGACAGCCATGAAAAAATAAGAAAGAAACAAGGAATGGAAGAAGTAATAACTCCTTAGGCCTCCAGGGTGGGACATTCTCCTGCCCTTAAAACTTGCTGTACTCTTTGAGACAAAGCTCCTCTTGTGAAGTTTTCTGGAGAAGCCAGCAGGTGAGAGATATCACAGATGCAAGTCAATTGGCACGAGGTGAAATTTTTCTCTAAGGCAGGAGTCAAGCAGACTTTTAAATTACTGCTTCTGCTAGTCCAGTCCTGAACTCAGGGCCCTGCCTGCTGCATCTTTCTTTCCTTTCTCTTAATGTGAAAGGGACCCTGTAATGATTACTGGAGACTTGATTTCTGCATGCAGTGGCTATGCCCAGCCTTGGCTGTACTGCAGCAACAACCACAAAACCCAGAAATGCTTTTGTTGGTGTGACCTGTTCTGTCCCAGACCATTTTGCTAAAATAAGCAAAAAGAAAGGCAACTGGTGTAGCAGGTTTTGTACTGCTGAGAGAGGCACCTTGCTGAGAACGCTGCTCTCATTTCTCATACTGTAGCTGAATTGTTGTTTAAAGCATTCATTGCCATTCACCTTTAGGAGTTTAATTTGCATAATCATTTTACTTGCAAAGCTTCAGAATTGGCTGATCTGGACTCTCCACTTCAAAATATCTTAACTCTGCTTTTCAGTATGCACACAATGCTGTGAGCTAGAACAAAACGATCTTGTTGTGTTACCATAGAGACATCCAGGGTCTAAGAAGGGTTCCTGCTTGAAATCGGACTGTTAAAGGGACAAGGGCTGTTAAGATTTGACAGAGGGCTTAATCCTGGACCAGACACTGGTATAAATCAGTGCCATCAGGGTGAAATGAACTGGCAGTACCAATGCAGTGCTTTACAGACAGCACTCTTCAGTCCACCTGGCCCAAAGAGGCTGTTGTCTTGGTAGATTTAGGGGGGTGGAGGGAGAAATAAATAAATAAAAGAGGTGAGGGAAGTGGGGGAAAGGTCCAGGAAATTAACTTGGAAATGTTAAATCACTTTAAGCTTTTCCTTCATTTCTCCCTTTCTTTTGATTTGCATGCTAATTAAGAGGCTTTCCTTTGCACTTAGACAATTCAACTTTGCTTTTTAAGCATACATTTTTTAAGCACTGCTAAATGAGGGCAGGCATGAGGGAAGGTGCAGGGCTGACAACTCTGGATATTGAGGCCCTGCATTCACAATTGAAAACAAGCAGTTGGACTACAGCTTCTCATTCCTGTGTTGTCCTGGAGAAAACAAGATTTGGACTGAGGGGACACTATTTTCTATGACCTTGTTGAGTTTTAAGTCTTGGTGCTGTATTTGTGAGCCATAATGACCTTTCTGTATGGTGGAGGGAGAATAAAATGTTTTGCTATGTACATAAAGGGAAGCAGAAATTGGTTGGGAGTAGATTCAGCAATAAGACCTTCTGGCACTTGTCTTTACTTGGTACTATAGTGTCTGGGCTACCAATGTGAGCATCAAAAAGGTGCTTAAAAATCCTACTTGCCAAATTGTTGAAAAGCTCTACAACAGAATGAAAGAGGGGCTGTACCTTGCCCCATTTTATATAATTGGAGTTGACCTCGGAAATATAATTCCTAAATGAGTGTTAGAAAAGAGCACTGGTGAACACATCTTGTAAATACTCCTTTTATCATTGTCTGACAGTGCTGGGAGATGCAAATCTGCCTTGTATTATACACGGAGCTATTCTCCTCTCCAATAGTGACTGCTGATTCAGGCTCTTAGGACCTCCTGGCTCTTCAGTCTGTTGAGGGCAGAATTTAATCCCTCCTGCTCTCCTTAAATCAGCTGATTACTTCTTCCTCTTCTTCCTTAATTCCTGGCTCACCTGATGGACTCGCCTGATTATTGTTTCATTTTACAGAGAGCATGGTAGGGTCTCAAGGAGAAGACAGTTCTGGTCCCTATGTTTTTGTTGTGAAACAAGTCTGTCCTTGCCCAGGCTAATGTGAATTATGGACACCCTGCTTTGCATAGGCAGCCATGGCATATTGTGCCAAAGCCATATGTTTAGCAGAGCTAAATTTGTGCACATCCAAGATACTATTAACTCTTCAGGTGCCATATACTCTGATAAATACTATGTGGCCCATGGCTAGCACTAAGCAACACCAGGCAATGCTGTCAGTAATAGCTTGGAAACTTGCATTCCTGTCAGCAGTGATTTAGAGAATGTTTTAGACTCCTTAAGGAATAGTTGAAAGGGAGATCAGCTGGCATGAGCTCTGGGCAGATTCCCAGCAGCATAGTAAATGCTGCAACAAGGAGAGGCTTGAATCTTAACTGGAATATGGACTACTAGAAATGTTAGCCAGCAGGTCATATCAAAGTGCAAGCTTAGTTTTGTTCTTGGGTTACTTTCTTCTTATGTTGCATCTAAACAGAAGGCTTCAAAATCCACATGGCAGTTGAGATTTTGGAGGATTCACCCTTGGGGTGCAGTTGGCTCCCTGTCTTGAAGGATCAAGCTAGACTCAGAAGATGCTGAACACTTGTCCCATGAAAGCACTGACACACAGAGTGAGGAGCATCCTCACCAAAATTTAATGGCCACTTCAGTGAGGTGGTAATAAGTAGTGTTATGCTTTATAGGTGGGAAAACTTACTCAAGCTGGTCTTTAGGGCAACAGTATGTATCCCCCTAAACATTGCCTGGGGCAGCTGTCTCATCCATGGATACATTGCACTATGGAAACCAAAGAGTTCCCTGCATCAGAGATACTTTGCTCAGCTTCAGAGATACACAGACAATACTCCTGTCCCTGAGCCAAGGAACCATTCTAAACTGGGAGCAGCCATGAAAGTGTTAGTACCGACATCACTCTCTGGGCTTGACGAAGTTGATGTTTGCTGAATGTGGAAGTTTCTGTCCTTTCTCTCCAGCCTGTCCTGTATATCCCCAGGGCCTTTGTAGGTAATTTATTGGATTTAAAGTTATTTTTTAAATTTATTGATACAGGAACCATTATTGATACTAAGATTAAGTAAAGTGGCTCTATATCCACTGGCACAAGGATTTTAGCCTCTTGTTTTCTTGGGATTCCGTATTCATTTTTAGTCCCCATAAGAAAAAGCAAATAAGTAGCCGAAAAACATTATGTGTGGTTATGAGTTGCCAATGAACATCAAAGAGTTAAGAAATGCGGAAAACTGCAATATCTTTTATTAGACCAGCAGATGTAATAAGGAAAGAAAACAGATTAGTTTTCAAGCAGGGAAGCTCTTCTTCGGGTCAGTGTGCCCAAAAGCGTTTTGGTATTTTCAGCTACATCAGCTAGTCTAGTAAAAGTTATTGTTTCTCTGTAGAAGTTATTGCACTCCACATATCTTTAGACCATCACAGTCGCAGCAGCACTGCTACTGAACAAGATTCCCAAAGACCCATTTTGTATCACAACTGGAGGAATATGTCCACATGAGTCCTAACTTTACTGTATTTCTTCTCAATTTTGTCATCTATTTATTTTCTGTCACAGCTGTGTGTAACAAATTTCTTCAGCACTTCTGGGGGAAAAAAAAAAAGGAAGACTGATTGATTTCCATTTTCTGAGCTTTATGGGGTGTGCTACTTAGAAGTGTTGTCATTACCACCATTTGCTGGTGTTTAGTGAAAGATTTAATTCACCTACTGTAATGATTTGGTGAAATCTGTCGATGTACAATTTAGAAAGTCATTATGTAAATGGCAGCATTATGAAATGCTTTTATGTGAATGCAGCATCCACTCTTTGCTAAGAGGGGCGGCAGCGTGTCTCTGGCAGGATACAATGGACAGTTGCTAGCCACAGAAAGAACACCATGTCCAAAGAAAAGATTTAGGAGAAGCCTTGGGTAGCACTTTGTTCCAAACATGTCTGCATGGACTGGATTTGGGAGAGTGAGTGGGAGAGATGAAAGATTTCAAAATGTTGAATAACAGGCTTTGGTTTTGTAGACATACATTAGAACACAGGGGGACTCCGGGCAGGAGGAAGAAGGAGAGGAGAAGATTTTGTAGCTGAGTAGGTTTGCTGTGACTGTGGCAGCAACCAAGGAAAACTCAGATGATGTAGAAATAGGCTGAGACTTGACAAGACTGTGGTTTAGCTCAAAGTGCATTGAGATGCTCCAGGATAGACAGAAATTGAAGAGGTGGGGTGCATAGAAATGTATTTATTCCCCATGCTACTGAGGAAAGGAGCACCTTGCGGTGCGCTAAGGAAAATCAGCGTGTCACAGGTACTTTAGGCATTGTGATGAAGAAACGAGACAAACCAGTGTGCCCAGGAGGGTGGAAAAGTCTGAGGGAAGCAGTCTCTCAGCCTAGCTCCTGGGTGCATGTGGAACTTGGCTGTATGGCTCCCTGAAGTGACACTCCCTGAAGTGGGGACAGCAGAGAGATATGCCTCTGGAGGTATGGGTAAAAGTGACCTTGGAAAAAGAAACAACGTGGTGGCCTACTTCAGTGCTGAGAAGTTTGAAAGTACGCCTAATCCACCCGGGTTTCCATGGACACATCCGCTTCTGCCATCTGGCATCGAAGGAGTGCGGAAATTTGCTTGTTGTTTCAGGGCTGGTTTCACTCAGATATTCCTGAGGTATCACTACATGGGTGGCATGCAAGCACAGGTCATTGCTGTGACAGGGATCAGATTATCCTGACCCACATTTGGACAGTGCTTGCCCAAAAGCCTAAGTTTTCCACACGTTGGATCCACAGAACCTGCATTGGACTGCACCTGAGACTAGGCAGTGAGGCAAATGAGAGTAAACTAATAAATATCCACCTCTCCTAGTGCTGATGCTCCTGCTTGTTCCAGTATTCAGGCTTTAAAGAACACAAATCTTTGCACTTGGGACATATTCCCACATAACCAACCCTTTGGCCAGGAGAAAAAAAGTCTTCTGCGACAGATGAGTTGACAGGGGTAGCACTGTTTCTTCTTCTGGTTAGTGACCTCTGTTTTGTGTACACAGGTGTTCAGAAAAATAAATCTAGGGGGTTGGTTTAATTTGTTTTATTGAAAAGGTACAGACATAGTTAATTGGGTGTATCTTTGAATGTCTGTCATATTTCTTCTCAGATAGTATTAAACCAGTTCAATCTGCAAACTCTATTTTCTCTGTCAAAAGGAGATAACCAATTCCACAGACTGAGGTTATTAATGATCAACTGAGTGAATTTTATCCATCTCTTTATATCTTAGAAGGACACCTCACTGAAGCTGATTTTGATCAATTTGTAAGCAATGTCACCTTCAATAAATTCCCATCTGACAATAGATAACCCTGTAACAAGCTGGGAGACAGCAAAGGTGATGTAAGACTTGGCATCTATTGTAGTTCTTGAACCCAACTGCATCCCCAGTGGGCTTTTTAGAGTCACGTCAAGGGAAAAGGGGGGAAAAAAGTAGCATCATCCAGGAGAATAGCTTTCTTTTCAAATTTGATTCACAAAGATGTTTTTCCTTGAGACACGAGAATTGCATTACTTATCATAATTCTTTAAAAAGAAAAAGGTGGGAGTGGTTTCACTTTTTTTTTCCTGTCCTTGCCCAGCCTAACACACACAGTCTTGGAAGTATCTTGGACATTTAGTTTAAGGATCCTTTGTTGGTTCTTCTGAGCAATGTAACACAACTAAGTCTTGCAGTGTGACCACCTGCCGGCATCTGATGCTTGGGATATTGCAAAGCAACATCTCCTCTATCTGTAATAGGTTCTCTTGGTGCCAAGGAAGAGGTATGGACACTCACTGGTGGGAAAATAGACTGCTAGAGCAGCAAATATCTCTGTTTGTAGCTCTAGCATTCAACCAGCTGGAGTGTGCTGCACTTGCTGAATAAATGGTTGGCATAAGCCTAATTTTTTGGGGAAGGCTCAAGGGCAAGTGAAGTAGAAATTCAGAGTTCCAGGAACAGTATCTCCTTGTCCACATCCTTTCTGTACAATCTGCAAGCTATTTTTGGAAGTGGTGATAAGGTGAAGAGGGAGCCAGAGTGAGAGGACTGACTGGTGCATCTGAAGATTATTATTCCCTGTGGCTGCTCCATCCTTCTGGAGTGTGGCCACGGATTGTTCTTTCAATTGCTGCAAGAAGCAGCTAAAGTCACTTGCTGTGTCACTGTGGTTTGTAGGTATGATACAGTATCTGCTGTGGTGACCAGACCCAAAAGCTGATTAAAATACTCCCTGCTCTTAGCAACTTGCATCAGAAGGGAGTGATTTGGGTCCATTTTGGGCAGAAATGTTTTCTCTGATCACCAGGATCTAGATTCACATTATGCTCACTGCACTTTTTAGGAAGCACATTAATTCAGCCACTATACAGGGTGAACTGATCTTTGCTGTTTACCTGCCAGCAGATGCACAGCAGGATACAGGGAACAGTCCAAAGTGAGCTGGGATGGCATTTGCTAAATGCAGTGTGTCCTTATACTAAAAAACACACTCATTTCCATTAGGTCAAGACAGCTTCCAAGTCTTGGCAGATCAGGAAGCCACTGCAGCAGTCCTAAGGAGAATACATAATTTTTCTTATTTTCACTTGATTTGTCTTTGCATCTTTTCAGTCTTGGAAGTTATCTTAAGGAGTAAAGCCACTGGCTGGCCGCTGTGCCCTGTGTGCTCTGTGCTCTCTGCCCTTGACTTTGGTGAGGAAGATTATATTTGGTAAGAAGTATTCATGGGCTTTCACTGTAGGTAGACATATCCATATGTGTGGACATACCCATTATATTCTTGCAGGTGGTCACTGTATGTACCCACAAGGATTGGAGTTTCCTAGAACTGCTTTTGATCAGTAATATTATCATGTTTCTCTGTCGTTTTGCTAGAAGAAAAATACAGCAAGTCAACTGGAGGAAAGACAAGTGGTCTGAGAGAGCGTGAGAAAACTTCAATTCCCATATTTCCAGAGAGTGAGGTAAAAAGCTGGGCTACGACTCTCCCTTATATGCTCTTCTGAAGTGTTATGCTTCAGCTGCTTGAGCTTTTGCCAAGAGCTGACTCCTTAATGGAACAAAACTCTTGGTCTCCCTGCCCATGGCAGGGCTAGAGTGGAAGGTGTTTTGCAAGAGTGCTAGAACTGTCAGATATCCACATTGTAAGGCTTCATACCTGAGGACATGCAGCAGGTACCTGACAAACCTGGAAGGAAATGGGGGGTACAGCCCCTGCATCCATCACCATCTGCCTTCTCACCCCTCTGTGCCACTCCTTGCTCAGTGAAACCGCAGCCCATAAGGTAGTCAGCAGTTTTGCTTCCTGGTAAGGACATGTCAGCCATTGCTCCTTATAAATAGAATTAGTAGTTTGTTTGGGTTTTTTTAGAACAAAAATAATTGATAAACCTGGACTGCTGGGGTGACACTTTTACCTGGTCCTCTATTAGAAGTGTGCCAAAGCTTGATGACAGAGCTAAACCTCGGCTGGTGAGATGGTAGCTAGTTTGCCACATACTGTTTTCATGGGCACCAGCTTACTTCTTTCATGTTTCTTATAGTGATTTCTGTTCTGCTACCCCTGATAATTTTCACTGTCATCCTGACTCCCAGATACAGCTTCCCCCCACCCCCTTCATAGTGGCAATGCAGCCATGTAAAGGGTCAGTGCATCTTTTGTGGCAACTGAGGAGGCAGAAACCTGAGCAGTGCTGAGCAATAGGGTAGGCTGGGCATGGGGATGCTCCCAGAGACTCTGACTGGGAAGGGAGGTAGTGAGAAGCTTCTGCCAGCAAGATGCAAAGGCTGCATGGCTGTGATTTGGTGGGGAGAAAACTTTGGGTAGAGAAGTGAAGCAATTGGACATTTGGCAGAATTGTTAGAGAATTTTCCTAGTGAAAATGCTTATTTTCACAAATCAAAACTACCGTGGTCAGACTTGGACAGGGAGATGGACATGTGTGAGGAGTCAGTCTGTGCGAGTTTTCTGCTTTGATTCTTTCCCCAGATGACCACCCTAAATTCATAAAAGGCCCCTTTTCTCCCTTCCCACTCTCTACATACATACTTGTTGTGTGCTGATTTTCAATTGATTAATTTTTCCATGTAGCCTTAAGGACTGTAATTACTTAAGCTTGTGACACAACTTGTTGGCGACTCTTGCGTTACACAGTATTGCGGTTCCCCAACTCCAAGAACTGCCTCGCTCCCTTCAGAGATACCTTGGTCGGATTCTTAGGAGAGCTGAATACCCGTGTTTCCCAGCCTCCTCAATGGCAGTTAGGGTGGCTCATACCTTTGCAGTGTTTATACTGTGCGCTGCAGCAGTGACCGGTGCCATGCAGCCCATCTCAAATGTTTTGCTGTGTGCTGCTGCCGTCGTCTTCAATGCAGCTGTAGGCAGGCTCTGGAGAGAAGAAGCCCCCACGCTGCCGCGGTGATCCAGAGAAGCAGTGGGGGTGCAATCTCCATCCCTGTGTTGGACCGCACCTCCTCACCCTGGCCCGTGTAGCATCCCTACGGATGCAGCGGCATCGGGTTGGCGAGGAAGGGGAGGAGGTGGGGGGGGAACCCCCAGTTTGTGCGGAGAGAGGAGGAGGGTGGTGGGACGTGCCGCTGCGCGCCGGGACGGTGCCGTGCGGGGGGTGACAGCCGCAGCCCGGCGGGTTGCGGGGGCGGCTCGGGGCCGCCAGGCTGCGCTCTCGGTCCGGCCGCCGCGCCTGCCGCCCTCCCCGGGCGACCGGGGCTCGGGGCACGGCGGAGCCTCGCCGCGAGCGGGCGGTCCCGGGACGGCGGCGGCGGCGGCGGCACCACCGGCGGCGGCACCTGCGGCGGCGGGGACAGGCAGGGCTCGGTGGCCCGTCCGCGCTCCTCGCCCGGCCCGGCATGACGCGGCGGCGCCCCGGCGGCGGCGGGAGGTGGGTGCCGGTAGCCCTGGCCGCGCTCCTGGCCCTGCGAGGTGAGTGCTGCTCGGGTGGAGCGGGGCGCGGTGCCCACGGACGGCGCATCGCCGTGCGGCCCTGGGGTCGCCCGCACCGGTCCCGCGGCGATGCCCCGTCCGTGGGTAAGTTTTGATTGCGGTCCCGCCGGTGATGCTCGGGAATGCGGCGGCGGGCGAGTGCTTTTGCAGGCAGACGTGGGGAAGGAGCGCTGCTCCGCTCGGCTCCTTTTGCTGCCTCCGCTGCAGCATCCTTCCTACTGTTATTAGATGTATACATATTTCATTTTTTTTTTTTTTACAGTGCTGTAAAACTTGCTTTAAACTGGGCTTCACGTTAGGCTCAGTTGTCTGGGCCTAGCCCCTTGGTAAGCTCACCTGGGTGGAAAACTCTGGTCTATCCCTCAGGCCCTGAGGCAGCAGGGAACTTTCTGCAGAGATGGTGACAGGCTGCCCGGAGCCCTGTGTGTCCCCCGAGGGTCCTCCCCTCTGCCTCCTCCTTCCAGGCGCACGGCACACTGCTTCAGCTCTAAGATACGTGCCTGCCCCTGGGAATGAGGAGACACACAAATCACTTCACCTCCCGCCCCCAAAGGCCTTCCAAAATAAGGTGTGTACCCTGGTCCCTGTGTGGAGAGGAAACAAATTGCATGTGACAGATGCTACTCACATCACTTAGTGCATTGCCGAAGAGCACCAGGAGGTGCTGTGATAAGGGCAACAGAAGAAATTACAAAGTGCAAGATGTTCAGACTCATCTGTTGATCAGGTGGTAATGACTTCTTTCAAGTAATGCCAAACTTTAGAGCAGGCCTGCTCGGTTATGGTTTACTGAGGTCTATAGGGCAATTTTCTTTTGATTTATCCAGAGCTCGGCTAAGTAGTTCTGCAGAGGTCTGCTCCGCAGTCTGCCTCCGCACAGCTTTGATACAGCTGAGCACGGCTGCTGGCCAGCTTCACTACTGGGACACTGTGGGACCTTCTGCAAGGGATCCCTGAGACTGGGAGGACAGTAAGAAATTACGAGATCTCTCATGAGAAGACCAGAGATGTCTCAGCAAGGTCTGGATGAAACCTCCTGACAGTCTGGATCTGGGTGGAGTCTGCTGCTTGGGCAGCTGTGCCTAGCTGTTACTGCCCTGCGAGGCACAACAGGCTGTTCCCCTCTACCCAGGACCTGCTGAAAAATAAGTCTTGTGATGGATAAGATCAACTTTTCACAAATGCTTCAGCTTCAAAAGCACCCTGCGTCCTGTCCTCAGAAAATGTTTTGGAGTCTGAGTCAGATGTATTAACTGGAAATTGCACCTGCTGACTTCAAAGATATAAATTATGGGGGGAAAAAAATTGTTAGCATTTAATTGAAAGAAATCACATCAGCTTCCTTACTTCACACTATTTGTTTGCGTTTTTGGCCTTTTCTCGTTTTGGAAAGGGAATTAAATTACTTTCAGGTTCTCAGTGCTACAGGTTTTTTTCGGCAGACATTGCAAAGGTGTAAATATCTAGAACGTTTCTGTGCTTACTGGATTTAGAGGCTTGTAGGTGGTGAAGTGCTTCTTTGATGTGATATTGCTGCAAAAACATACAATGGTGATCAGATTTAAGGTTAAAATTAAAGGAGCATTTAATTATCTCTTTAAGCTCAAAGATTGACTCAATATCTAGTTTTCTTTTTTGGTTGAGGGCATACGGGAGCAATGACATTGGACACAACTAGGTACAGAAACACACTTTTCCATTAAATATTTCTCTGCAATAACGTAGTGCTTTTTCTTGCTCTTTCCTTCAAGACCTAAAGATTACCCAAATGAAACACCTGTGTGTCAAGCTTGCTTTTTTCATTTTGTCTTAGGAAAAGTCTTTAGAAGTTGGTGGTAGATGAAAATAGCTGTGGTACACAGTTATTTCTGTGTTAGGTAGTGTGGTCATATTTTCAGTGGCTCTTGAATAGAAAAGCCTGCTAAGGGGTAAGGAACACACACTCATGAAAGCTGAAATTAAATTGGGAGAATTTTTTCCTAAACAACGTTTGCAGAAAGTTAGTAAGTATTTCTGCTCTGAGTTGCCAAGCCTGGCTAAGAACAGTGATTTCTGGTGTTTGTTTTAGTTTTTTGTGGGGTTTGTTTGGTTTTGTTTGTTTGGGTTTGTTTGTTTAGTTTTGTTTTGGTTTGTGTTTTTGGTGTTTTTGTTTGTTTGTTTGTTTGTTTTACATTTTAGATTGGTTTAGAATATAGAGAACAAAAATGAAGGGGTCATATGCAAAGTGATATCTAAGTGAAAGGCTTAAACTGTGAGACTGTATAATCAGACAAAATACTTAATGCCAAACAAATGAAAAGTGTTGGGGAAAAAAAGGACCTTTTCAGAACTCTCACACTTTATACCTATGATAAAATACAGTCAGACTTCTTAGCAAAATGTCAATCAGGTATTACAGTCCTATTTACTTATGTGCTTGTGCAATTTGTAGAGTAGCAATGATTTTGTAACTGGCGCTAGATGTCTGCTTTCTGGGCCTGTTAAATCCATGGTTAATGGTCCTGGGGCAGGGGCAGCATCTATGTTTTCACTCTAAAGCATTATGAGCTTAATTAATTTGGTGGAAATTATATTTTTTCTAGCTCCCTGGTGAAGTTTAGGGAAAGATAGGAGGGAATTCTGTTTAGAGCTTTGAAACCAAACCTGTGAGTGCTAATTAATCCTGCTATGTAGCCAGAAATAGCATACTGCAAATTGTCAAATGTGGTAGAAATCACACATTGGGTACACTTAGACTGCAGAACTGACTTTTTTTTTTTAATTGCATGATGTTTGGATCCTGTGACATAGTATTGCAACAGGGGATATTTCAGTGTGATACGGTCTGCCACAGCTGGATCTTGCAAGAGCAGGGTAGGGTGTGAGGGTGAGGGTGCCTGGCAGTAGTGCATTAATTCAACAGCAAGTCCACAACTTTTCACATGACTCTTCTAGTCTTCACCTGAAATCACCCTCCTGTCAGTCTGAGGTTCTCACAGCTGAAAGTGTTCTGGCCTTGCAGCACCCTTGTGCTAGCCTGCATATCCTTCCCAGCCCTGCACCAGGTCCTCAGCCCTTAGCAAGAGAATACTGTGTCAGTCCCTTGCCCTTCCACGCTTATGCAGTTTTTTTGGAACAGATTGCCATTTGTGTCAAGCTGTGTGGTTTTGTGACGTGTAGATAAATCATTTTGCTCACGACCTGACCTTGGTCCCCAGCGGTAAACACAGATGCATTAACTACTTCTTGCATCTCTGAAGTGGGCATCATTCCTTTATTCTGGAAACCGATTCTTTATCTCTGTGTCTTCAGTATTGCCTAAACCACAATTTTCTTTTATAAGATTCCATTCTCAAGGGATCTCAAAGTGCCTCAAGAGCAGCTATATTTAGTTTCTTGGTACTAATACGGATATACAAAGTATGGTATAAACAACTCTTAAGGAAACTTAGGAATCCTTTCTCCTGCCTTCATCGTGGAGTAGTGTTTTTATTCTTGTATCAATCGTACAGATGGAGAAAGTGAGACCCAGAGAGACCTCGTGACCCACTGAAGGTCACGGATGCTGGTAGTAGTCTTGAGTGTCTTGGTACAAACTGTAACCACAGGAGGATGCTTAAATTTATGCAGCAGGTTAAGCAATAATGTAATGGTCCACTTTAGGGATGTTCACTACTAAATTGTGGTGAGTCATCTATATTTAGCAGGATGCTACTATCATCGTGCTTTTTAAGTAAAGTGCTTTTAACACAGTTATTTCAAGGAGAAGTGCATGCACTGAAAATCTGTTCTTTGTAGTTTTTTCCTTGTGGAGCACTAATGCTGCCTTCCCTTTTGTAAATGTTCAGAGAGAAATTTAGCTCCTGGTTGTTTAACAAATAGTGGTGTAACAAAGACTGTTCCCTGCTTAATACTACCTTGTGTTTGCACAGTCATTTACGAACATTAACTAATAGAGAGTCTCCAAACTTACTTTGTAAGGGCAGTCAGTTTGATTAATAGCACAGAAAACTGATGTGTGCAGAGATGAACTGATTTTCTTGCTGTCAGGTAGGGCATCTGCCTAGCTTCTCCTTTAGAGAAGTCACAATTACAGGGCTTCTAGTCATATGCCTCCCTACTTTTTTCTCGCAAGTGTTTCATGTCTTGTGCACCAGGGAGAAAGCACAGCATTTTTAACTGTGCACAGGGAACTCTTGGGTTTTTTGTTGTTTTTTTTTTTTTTTCCTTACAAGTTTTCATCTTTTTGGTTTTGGAGGTCACTTGTGTCTTTTCTGGATTCTGCCTTTTTTCCACTTCTTGAGCTGAGCTGAGAACAAATGCTCTGTTTCATCCGGATTGAGGAATTTGGCTTCATTCTAAACGGAAATAGAAGTCAAATGCTTTGATGGTTTTGAAAAGAAATGTTTGAGAGAAATTCCATCTTAGGACACTGATACTGTGTCTCTTCCTCAAATTGTATTATTCCAATACAGCAAAGTACCCTAAGCAAAAAGGTATTTTTATGTGAAAAGTCAAACTTTTCATCCCAAAGATGCATAAGTTGGACATTTCTGTATTTTTTACTTTTTTTTCACGTTTTTTCTTTTGAAATACAGTTATGATTTTACAAAACAACCTATGTTTGATAAGTTTTGGTTTTGTGGAAGTTACTGCAGTAAAAGCCTTAGTGGTTGCTACTTTTTATTTCTATGTGGCATTTAAAAACAATAGTGATAAAAACCAACTTGCAATGGTAGTAGTGCACAAGCTCTGCTCATTACTTTTGCCATCTTGACACATGTATGCAAACACCATATACATGTATGTGGCATTGTTGTTGTCCCCTCCTTATTCATTGTGCTGTAGAACATTGTCTGTACCAAAAGAGGCAGTTTATGGCATATGAGGTACGGAAAGTTTCTGTTCAAAAAATACAGCCCATTTGTTAATCTTTCTTTCCCCTTCTGAACAGTCACTGGAGAAGTCAGTACTAGCAGGTCAAGCTCAGACTCTTATTATTAGTGCATGTGCAGAGCCACTGGTCTCCTCCTGGCAGCATAGCATACTTGTGCATTTGCATCTCTGCATGCAGTTAATTTCGAATGCAATTTTGGTATTAGACTGATCAGATTGCTTCCTTAGGGACCAAAATTTGTGCATTTATTTTCTCATACTCTCGTGAGCCAACCTAGCTATGAGAGCACGATCTTGTGTTTCACAAGTATCAGTGGGAGAAAGCTGATGTTTGAAGTTCACTTAGTTACGTCTGGGGTTCATTTTTACTCGGAATGCTGAAGCCAGGAGTGTCTTTGGTGATATGCTGTTTGCAATATGTGGTGCATATCTGCAGCAGCCTGTCTAAGGAGTGCTGGGTCAGGTCAGACCACTGGTCTGTGGTGGCATGGCCAAAGCTGGATGCTTCAATGGGAGGTGCCAAAACCTCCAGAAAGAGCAATTAGTACCAAACATTTAGCAAGGAGGAGTCTGGTGTCATGCCAGAGCCACAGGAGTAGGCTGGAATGGTATGTATTGCTCAGGATTTCAATGCCTACACAATTTTCTCTTAATTTCAGGGCATGTCCGTACTCCACTTCCTTGCCATAATATGAATTAGGTCATATGTATTCCTTCTATCAATGCAAAGTGAAAAAATGTCCATGCCCTCCCCTTTCCTCAGAGAAGCCTCCTCCACTTGCAAAGCAAGAGACATAAAACTTCCCCCCTTGCCAGGAGCCAGGTTGAGCTGGGCTAAACAAGTCCCTTCTTGCAGCCCGTTCAGTTGGTGTTTGGAAGGGTTGCTGTGCAATCCCACTGGGCACT
Organism: Empidonax traillii; assembly: GCF_003031625.1. Taxonomy (NCBI): domain Eukaryota; kingdom Metazoa; phylum Chordata; class Aves; order Passeriformes; family Tyrannidae; genus Empidonax; species Empidonax traillii. Next base: position 2,728,715 of record NW_020955239.1, on the reverse strand, counting down.
AACACTTCAGCCTCCCAAATAGAGTAGACTGCAGGTGGGCTGTCCATGCTCGGCTCTTCCTCTGCTGGACATGTTAACAGCATCTGCCAGGAGCGAGTGGGTTACTACACCCTCTCTGCATGCCCACTGGGGAGACTGCTTCCTAATCCTCATTAATTAGAAGTTGGCTAATGCCTGGAAGCATAAGGGTATAGTGCTGCTATGCTCTTTTCTTTCTATTTTTTTCATTTTCAAAAAAATTTTCATTCTACCTGACATATCTGTGGGTGTTTCCAGTATCCTTGTAAATGCATAGGCCTCTATGATTTCTGCTGAGCTCCTGACTTTATGATAACATGGACTAATCACTCCTGCTAGTTAATTATTGCTCTGTTTAGAATAAGCAGAAAAAGTAAAAAAAGGAAAGGAAAATAATATTTTCCTTACATCCAGTCATGTTTCCTGCTCTTCAGTTATGTTGAACAACCTTTCATTTTTTCTCTTGAAAAAACAAACAAACAAAAACATAGAGAAGCACACATTTCACTTCTTCATTCCCATTTGATAATCTCTATCAAACTTGTCTCTAAATTTAATTGTCCAAGTTTTAACTGTGCTTGACCACTAAGCGTTTTTGACAAGTGAATGATGAAATCTTTCTCTGCCTTCTGCATTTTCAAATGTGCCATCCAGAAGTAACCACAGCAGTTCCAGCTGAGGGTGCACTGTCAGCGTTCATGGCGGCATTTGAATACTTGCAGCATCCTTTTCAGCCTCCGCCTTCATACATCCTAACAGCTTGCTTGCTTCTTTGACCACTGTTATATGTTGAACAGATGTTTTCATTTAGCTGTTCACAGTGATACCAAGATATTTTTCTCAAGTGATTACATTTGAATTAGAGCCCCATGGTATGTGAGTAGTTCAGATTATTCTCTCAAGTTCTTATTACTGTCCGTTTGGTAATGTTGAATTTCATCTTGCATTATGCTGCCCACTTGCTGAGCTTTGTTAGATCCCTTGGAAGTCTATCTCAATCTTCTTTTGTCTCAGCCAGCCCAAATCACTTTGCCAGCTTCCTGTCTCTCTTCCAGATATTAAGGAATAGATTAAACCACTCCAGAAGTGGTATGAAACCTGGGGGTAATCCTTTGTAATCAGGGACAGAGCAAGGACAGGGGGAGAGGGGCTCCCATGCCTCTGAGCCTGAGCACTGAGTGGTGGGGCAGAAGCTCTGGACTCAGTCTGACCCCGAGTGGCCTGGACCCCACTGAGCGTGAAGCAAGGGGAGAATTTCCCACACCAGGCAAGCAGGGGACAGGTCTGGCACTGAACTGGCATCCTGCCCAGAACAATTTAGCAGGTGTACTTTGAAGTGGCAGAAAATTAATCACTTAGTCCTGTCCTTTTCCTTCCCAAATTCAAGTGAATTGAAGGTCCACAAGTTCCCCTGAGCAGACACCAAGCTGGTTTGTCTCCTGTTATGTACTTTTTGGGGCTTAGGGTATTGTCCTGGTTTAACCAAGCCCTGCTACAACTTCCAGGCTATCCTATACCCTCTCTTAGGGGGAACATTGCTAACTTCAGGACTTGGAAAGAGCTTGCTTGTCTTTGCTAGCAGTACAGCTACTTGAGAAATTTCATTCTCTTCCTGTTCAGCACTTCTGGACCTGTCCTTTGAATGTACTGAAAGGGTTGTTTTTTGACTTTTGCTCTCAGTCCTACCTACCATTTTATGAAGCAACTGCTTAGACAGAATCAGTTCTTGTTCCTTTTGTTTGGCCACACAATGTGCTCCCTTGCTTTTCAGCAGTTTTTTGTTTAGGGGCACCAACTACCTTTTCAGTGTCGATTCTGAGATAAATTCAACACACCACTGTACAGAGTGTAACAACTTTAATTTTACTGCTTTTAGAGTTAGGTTGTTTTGACTGTTTCTACTTGTAATTGTTTTTTTCTAATATTCGAGAGGCACAATGCAAAGTTCTGGTACCGTTTTTCTCACAGGGATGTTAAATTTGATTATGTAGCAGTCTCTGTTCCTTTGTGTCTTTGCCACAGTTGCAGTTCCCATTGCTTAGCATCTTTGCATGAGTTGCAGTGGTTTAGATTCTGAGTGCCTTGGGACAGGTTGTTCCAAGTCCTACCTACACTCTTTAAGATGCTGCAGAATTGTAACCTGCTGCGACACTTAGCTAATTCCTGAACATATTGCTGAAGTCACTATATATTTGTTTACTTTGACTTTGTTCCTTCTCTCTCGCTCACGTGGTGCAGTAGATATTCCTTACCTGATCAGGTGGGTCATTAGTGTGCGATAAATTCTGCAGCTGTGGGCACACAGACTACAAGACATGTTGGACACTTTGTTGGTTGGTATGGCTGTATAAAGTGGATGTTGCCTCATGTCATAGGGAATGGTTCACTGCAGGCTTCAGCATCAAAACTTAAATGCTCCTTGGAGCCTTTTGCTCCAGCTTCACATCTGCCTGCTCTGACTTGTGTTCACATGTGGTCTGTCAGCATTAGCTGCACTCTATGAAATGTTTGGTTTAGAAATGATATCTCAGAAAGTACAGCTCTGTTTCTTGGTTGAAAAGTCCTTGGGTGCTCCTGCAGGATGTGCTCTGAGTCCCTCCAGTTCTTGTGCATCCCTAGTTCTGCTGCCTCTCACTGCCTGTGCCAGTGAGTGGGGCCTGAAGCTCACCATGATCCTTGGGGAAGGAGAGAGGGGTGGGTGGAAGGCCCTGTTGTTTTAGTGAAGATGCATGAGAAAGTGCCAGAGGGCTTCTGCAGGGCACTGCTTGGCTTGTGTGGATTCTGGGCTGCTTCCACAGCTGAGTGTGTTTCACTGTTTGACGGGCTTGATGTCTGGGTGTCTCCATTGATTGTGGAGCTGCTAGGCTGCAAGCCTGCTTGGCTTCTGGACTGTGTGTTGCAAGCTAGTGGCTCGGAGAGGTTGGGAGGACCTTGGCTACTTGGCAGAGGGACAGAATAGCCTCCATCTGTCTGCAAAATTATTGTGTCCTTGGCTTGTCAAGGGCAGCCCTTCCTTTTGCCCCTGAAACAGCTGGTGTGCCCTGGGCCCTCATTAGGGGACTCATTCGCAGTCAGCGCCTTCCTCTTTTGCACTGAAAATGCCTTGGATACAGAGAGTAGGCTTGTGTTTTTCAGCTGCATGGAGTTGCAGCAAGGCTGTGTTTTGCTTGTTCTTTAGGGAATGCTGTTATATTAGTTAGCTCTACAGTAGCTTTTTTGCATAGTTTCATCTGTTCTTGCTGCTTTCATCCCTATTCCCAGTGGCTGCTTTGCTTTTTTTTTTTTCCCCTTTCTGAGACTGTATTTCAGCTGCCACATTGACAGCAGTTGTCTGTTTATCCACAGAATAGGTACAACGCAGGCAGGTTTCCCCCACCCCTTTAGTCCCCATCCTCCAGCCCTCCTGGACTACATCCCCGTCCCCCACTGCTTCACCTTCACTGGGAGCTCCAGCTCTGAGCCAGAGGGCTCCAGTGGAGGGGACTGCTGCGGGGGAAGGGGGGGAGATGAGGCATCCCACCGCCACCGGCTTGTGTTGCATCCTAATTGCAAATAGCCCTTCCGGAGTCAGCAGTTTGTGGGAATAATTGACAGGAGGTGTCGGCGAGGTGCTGAGTCAGAGCGAGGTGTGCTTGCCAAGTCACTGCAGCAGAAGGAGTCCGCTCGCTTCGCGTGGAGGGAAGCCAATGGACGGTGGGTTTCCTAGCTGCCTTTTGGGCCTCTTTCTTTTCTTTCTCTGAGGCTGCAACTCAGCAGCGATGATGCTATGCATGTAAGGGAGAAACCAGGGGGGTGGGGGAGCTCTTTATTTTTTGCTTTTTCCTTTTTGTTTTGTTTTGTTGTTTTGCTTTTTTTTTTTTTTTTTTTTTTTTTTTTTTTTTTTTTTTTTTTTGGCTATGAGTGCTGGAGATTAGGAAATGCGGGCTCCATTCCCACCTGCTGCCACTGGGTCTCTGTGCTGCCACTTCTATGCTTCAAACAAGTAGAAGGGGTAGAACACATATTGGGGTTAGAGTCGAGTGAGTGGCCCTAGTGGAAGATCTATCTCTCCTGAGAGAGGAAAAGCAGCATGTGACACCCTCAGCCAAGCAAGGGGGATAGCTATGCAGGCCAAAAAAGCTGCAAAATAAAATGACTGAAAAGGTGTTTTGTCCTGTCCTTCCTGAGGGTTACTTCTGCTGCAGTGTCCTACCATTTGTTTAGGGGTTTGAAATTACTTGTTTGACATGCAGGAAGATGAGTGCTTGTCCTATATACGTCTAGCACCTGATGGACCTCCAGGTCAGGCTCGTGAGAGCTTTGCCATTTATTCCTGACCTTCTTGAGTATGGCTAGCATCAGTGTTTATACTAGAGCTGAATCTGTCCCAGAGATCTGGCTCCTTTCCTTGTTTCAGGGTGACTTCAGATGTCTTTGTCTTTCTCCCCCTCTATACCACTGGCTACCATTTTTCTACCATGGACAAAGGTTGGTGTTTGTTTGCACAGTGATCTAAATATATGTATCTGCTTTGTGCTGCCTTTGTAGGGAAAGCATATTATTTTTGCTTTTAGCAACCACTCTGTAGAAAGAGATGAGGAGCATGAAGACAGAGGCCCGTGTGTTTTTCAGAACCTTTCATATCTATGCTTCACTCCACCCACCCACATTTTTAATGTTAATCTTTGTATAATCTTCCTCTTCACTGACTCAGGTAACAGCCGTGTTATTTAGATCATCATGCAGTGGATGGGGAAAACTGAGGCCCAGAGATGGGAAGTGCCTTTCCCACTGTCATGTAGGATTCCCACCAGCAACCTGGGGTTGAAGCCTGAATCTCCTGAGTGCCAGCCCATGCCTTTCCCAAGGGACCATGCTGCCTGCCCACTGATTTAGTTAGCGGCCTGCTGAATAGTTTTGATCCTGAGTTTTTATGGCATTGGCTCCTGGATGATTATCAACTTTGAGCCTTTAAAGAAAATCTACAGTGACTAAATTGAATGTCTCTTCCCTCATCCTTGTCTCGACCACCTTCATGATGAATATCGTGCACAGGACCCCCAGAGAGGTGGCCCTGGGGTCACTGGGGATGATGTCTCTTCCTTGACTCTGCCTGTTCACATACTGGGTGCAGTCTGTGACACTGGTGGCAATCTTAAACCATCTGTGCCTTGAGGACCCTTTGGAGGAAATCTTTCCCCACTGGGTTCTTCTGTGAGGTCAACCAGGGATAGCTTAGAACTCAGGGCTGGTTTGGGAGGCCCAGGATGCTCTACAAGACTGGCCTGCCTTCAATTTATTTCTTTGTGAGCTTTGCAATGGATGATGGAGATGTGCTAGCCAGAGCACTGCTATAGAGGAGTGGATCTGGTCCTCATGCATTTTGAATTAGTCTTCACTGCTCAAGGAAACCATAGTTTCCATCTGGTTTAATACAGCCCTCCCACCTTATCCATTCTCTATCCATGGTGTGACTTCACTCTGGAAATGGGAAAAAAATTAGAGCACTGTCTGTTACAATTGGGATTTTATAAGGTAACTCTGGGAATTACGTGCTCAATTCCCCCAGGTTCCCTTTAAACAGCCTAGCTGATGTGAATTTATATTGAAAATAAGCAAGGAGTGGAAGCAGTCTTGCCAGCAGATCCACAGCTATTTTCCCTGTGTTTGGCGTAGCAACTGCCATGGTAAAGCTTATTTAGATTTTAAGGTCTCTGGGTCAGGACCTAGGACTGGAGTCTTCAAGAGGTGTCTGATGTGAATGGACCCTATGCCCTTGCCTCCTCTGGCCCTGAGCTGAGGGTCTTTTAAAACACTCATAAGTACTGTGGAAATACCAGTGTGTAATAACACTGTGTGTAGGGCCTCTGTGCTGTGCTCGGGCTTGACAAATGCACCTAACATCCACTGGACTGAGTCTGCTATGAGTCAGTCCAGAATGGTGAAGCTCTGCAAAACTAACCCTTCTTCCATTTCCAAGGAGTAAAAATGTGCATAGATGATGAGGTGTAGCATTTCATTGCAACTCACTGCAAATAGCAGCAATAGAATTTGCTTTGCAGATAATCAAGAGATTCTTTCTACAACTGCAAGAATCTTTTTTTATTCTCTTCCTCCATAACCAAAGAATGACACCTTGCATCAGCTTTCTACAAATGGAGAAATTCAGTGACAATCATCATACTTTTAATTAAAAGTAAACAGTTATGATATTAAGAAAATAAAACAACTGCTGGAGACCAAATTAGTAGTGGAGCATAGCTGTCATTTAGAACAAGGCAGGACACAAACAAGATGAAAAAGCTGCCTTCATCCTTGCTTACGAGTAAGAACTCTTCATGGATTTTGTTTTCATGGCTAAAATGAATTTCATAGAGTATTTTAGGGGTTTTTTTTTTGGAATTTGTTGCTCTGGCCATATAGCCAGGGCACAGGTGACAGCTTGTCTTGTAGCTTCAGAAGGGGAAAAGTGATTCAGGTGGGTATGATGGCGACCCTGTGAGCCAGTGTAGAGCCAGCAGGTCTCAGAAAGCCACTATTTTCCCCTGACGGTGATCTTCTTCTAGATCTTTCTCTTCCCTTAGCTCTCTGATGCATCTCCTGCATCTCCCACCTTTATGAAAGAGTTCAATATGTTGCTTGATGGACACAAAGAAATGTCCAGCCCTCACTGTGAATTTATGTGAAATGGGCCCAAGTTGTGTAAATCTCATTAAATTAGCCAACTGTGTAAGACTTCCATTTGTTTTGGCTTTGCTCAGAGAACAGCTTGGTTTGTTCTCTTAGATTTGAAGAGTTATTCAGCCTTGGAGCTCAAAATCAAAACACAGTCTAAAATCAGACCAGGTCTCCTTAGCTCAACTTTTAAAACAGAAACGTATTACACTCAAAGTCCATTAAAGTTAAAAGGCTGTCTTAATGCATGTGTATATATATAATATATAATAATGCATATATAACTGGACAGCCAAAATAAAGCAGCACTGGGAAATGCATAAGTTAATGATGCCTTGTTATGTATCCTCTATCATTTATGGCACGAATCCTGTATCTTTTATGGAATGAATTTTATAGTCTAAGTGGTAGTAAGATTAGAGGTAGGTGAATAATTTATAGCAAATAATTTATTTAATGAATTCCTCTTCCATTTCTATTTGCAAACTGTTTGTGAACATCCTGTGGTTTCTTTGCATTTTACTTACTTGAGATTACTTACTGAATAGCTTCTACAAATAATATTTGACATACTGCAAGCTTGTGAGCAGGTTTGGTGGGTTTTTTTTTTACTGTTTGTAGGAGGGGTAGGAGCATTTCAGCTCCAGGTTTCGTTGCTCAGCAGTGATACAGAGCAAAAGTTCATGCTTTAGTATTTCACTATCCTGACAAAGTAATTGTTAGAATTCAGCAGTTTCTGAAAGGTAGCAAGAATAAGCTATTACTTTTTAATAATTATTCAGACTGTTTGCATGGATAGGCAAGTTCGAAATTCACTTTTGTCAGCGAGTGCTAAAATTGCTCAAAATGTGTTACTTCCTTGTACATTCACGTCACTGAATTAGAATAGTTGCAGAAATGAACAGAACGCTGTAAGGTCCACAGTGTGCTGTGCATATGCCTGACTTCAGGCATATTCTTGAGTAGATGCATAAGTGGTAGAGTGGCAAATTATGAACTTCAGCATATGTTTAAGTGGTTTTCTGAACTAGGGACCAAAATAGAGGAAAAAACAAATTTATCTTTTATGAAAGTGAAAATGCAAGAGAATTTTGTTTCCTTATCTGCAATTATGGGGCATTGCATCTTTTGGATGGGAGAGGGGGAAACAATGATTTAAATACTGCATTAAGTTGCAGTATTTCCGATTTCATCAAATACAAGGCAGTTAATCCGAAGTTTCCCATGCATGTCCTTTTGTGTATTTTTGCCCCTTAAATACTGGAGGAATTAACATGAAGAATTGAAAAAATAAAAAACCCTCTCCCCAAATCCTCAGCCATTAGTTTAAGTTACTATTTTATTTATATCTTAATTTTTAAAGATTTCTCATATTTTAGAATATTTTCCATGTTCTTTTATCCACTTATCATGACTCTAAAAAAAAATCATTTGGAAATATTAAATATTGTTTGACAAAAGTGACCATCAGAGAAACGATAACTTTCTCTGAATCTGCAAGGAACAGGTATAAGTTACTCTAACATCTTAAAGACCTGTCATAACAATGTAAACTGCTAAAGGTTTACATTCTTCTGTGCAACTTTTGAAAGCTACACATTAGGGAAAGCAGCTTCTGAAGTTGTGTGTTAGATCTTTCAGCTTTGTAACGCAGGTGGTGTTTCACTGGCCTGCTGGAAAGACACAATTGAAGAGTTGATTTTGTGGGTTTGTGAACCAGTGAGACCTCATGTTCTTCCCATTTGTGCCTTCAGGCTGAACTTTGTGGGGTCTCTTATGTCTAACAGAGGGTTGAGCGTGGCACTGAGTACCTCACCTGTACCTGCCCATCTAATTTCATGAATCCTATGGAAAGGCAAGTAATACCTTTAAGGCCTTTTCTCTTCTGTCAGAGGAGGGATGGGCGCAGGGGCCTTGTATTCCAAGGAAACAATCATTTCTGGGCCACAATGCCCATGAACATATTGAGTCTAAGTAGCTAGCAGAAGACCAGAGATGGCTCAGGCCAGTGTGGTCTGGAATCTGGGAAGGGAGAAAGCCATCTCTAGGTGATGAATGATGTGTGGGATGCAACTGCAGAAATAGGCAGTCAATTTTGGATGAAGAACAGCAACTGTTCCTGCTGACTTGCAAGGGCTAAAGCAACCTCTTTGGAGCAGAGAGTCAAAGGAGTAAGGTGTTGTTTCTTATATCAGTGATCAGAAATGCACCCAAGCCATGCTCTGCACCGAAGCCCCAGACCAGACATATCACAGGGACAAGCCTGCAAAATGTGGTCATCAATGTCCACCAGTGTTTATATCCAAGTGACTTGCACTATGTACATGAGAAGATGGCTTTTTCCATGGCTTTTTCCAAAAGGAGAGTTTTTGGACCTCTGTCCACGTCTTGCCGTTTAGGAGATGGTCCAGATCCCAGTCTTGCACACATAGAAATCAACAGCTTTGTGTAGCTGGGAAGGTGAGAAAACTTTTGTCAGGAAGAAGAAAGGAGTGCTGGAGCTGCACTAGGAGTGTGTGCTGCAGGGAGGACTGTGGAGTCCCTGGACTGTGTGTTCCCCAATCTATATTACTATTTATCGATCCATGCTCCTCACCCACTGTCTTTCTCCGTGTTATGTCCTATGATTCCAGCCCCAGGGCTGGAGAGCATACTGTAAGGAAAAGCTGGCAGTGCAATTCCAAATTTTGCGCCAACAGTCTTCTTTCCTCTTTCTAAGGCTTTCTGAACATTAATCACAGAAAATTTATCCATGCTTATTGCTCATCCTTGGCACCTTTTATGACCTCAGCGATGAACACTGTGAAATTAAAAACCAATCACCTATACCAAACAAGATAAACAACAAATGGTCCCAACAGTCTGCCACGTTTCCTGTCACACTACAGGAATGCCTTTAGCAGCAAAATAAGTAGCACTGCATTAGGTTTAAAGGGGCATGCTATATCCTGCAAGGGCTGTGGGCACTTGCATCTATGACTGGAAAAGCATCAACAGACTACTTGAGGTAACTGCATCCTCATTATTCTGGGACCAGAGCCTGGTCAGCTCAGGAAGGTGGGAGATCAAAGGCTGCTTCTGAATTTAGCTTGGGTTCACTTTCATAGAACCTTGAGACGGAAATGGCAGAGGAGGTTAGTTTGCAAAGAAGTGTGGCTATGTCTCCATCCAGTGGCTAGTGCCACTGATAATGAATCAGCATCCCACAGAAATCCAGCTTTATTTGGGGAACTGTCCCAAAAGAAGGATGTGGCAGAGGGGAGGCTGTCTTCCTAAAATGGACTTTTATAGAGGTCTAAGATGTGTTTTATCTTGTCTTGTGCCTTTCTGTCATCCTGTGTCCAGTGTTATAAACATAGACTTATGGACAGCATCAATAAAAATATAATATTATAATATAATAATTATTATTAAGTATTCTACACTAGCTTGGAAAGACTCTGGCTATGCCAGCTGGTTCTGCTGTGATTCCAATTGGATGGTGCACAGTTTCATACCTAAATGGCTGTGGCCACACATCAGGTTCGCTCTCTGTCTCTCACAGTCAGCCAGGACAAGTTGAAACAGGCAAAAGGAAAGAAAATAGACAAATTTCCGCATCCATAGCAGCTGGAGTGAACGCCAAACAGATGGGCTCTTCCACCCCGATTATCCTAACCTCCTAAATATAGAAATACAGGCTTTTTTTTTTCTTCTTCTATTTTTTTTTTATAAATTTAAATTACCCGAGGGGGTGGTGTTAGCTCACGCTAGGGCAGTGCTAACGAGTGCAAATAGAAGTCATCTGCTGACAGAGTCAGATCACGGCTTCTGCTCATGACTATCCCCCCACCCTGCCCCTACACGTTTTTCCCATTGGTAATGTGGGGATGAGTAGGGGCTGAAGCCATTATCTCTGTGGGGTAGGGAAATTTGTATTTCCCTATGTGCATGAACCAGCCCTCATTTCAAATCCTGTCTGTGATTATGCAGATACACAGAGTAAATGAGCACCAAAGAAAATGGTTAAGAACTACACATCCTCCTCACCTCCTCCTGCAGATGGTTTGATAAGTAGATGGGGCGGCTGTAGTCAAGTCACTGGAGGAGTTCACGGCTATTTTGGTTATCACTGCACAAGCACGCTGATAGATGTAGACTAGAAAGGTGCAGGGTCTGCTTTTTGTCATGTCCCAACCCATGGTTTTATGGAGCGTGCAGAGAGATTGAAGGGATGTCCTCTGGCAGCAGGCTGGTTGTGCCTGAACAACCTCATCTTTTTTGTTCTGCAGTGGTTGACACCAGCAAAACAACAGCATGGCAATACTTTGTGTGATTTCTTTGGACTTCTTTTGCTGTACTGAGAGTTTGGGTAGGAAAACTCTGGTGTTTTGTTTTTTTCTCCAATGGGGAAACACAGGACTTCACCAGTGCTGTGTTTTCCATTCATCTTCCAGATAACTTCCGCTCTTTCTTGCCTGGAGGCTGAAGTTCCTACCTGTTTTCAGGCTTTTTTTCCCTGACCAGCCTTGGGAATCAGGTGGCAAGAGGAGGTGCTGCCTGCATAATGTGGCAGAGGACTATAAGGCTATGTGTCTTCCCTCTGCTCTCTTTTAAACTTGCACAGTGGAGAGTGCGTACATCTGGGTCTTGCTTTCCCCACCTCTAGGAAGGGAATGAATGACAAGGGTTTGTCTGGGAAAAAACGTGGGTGCTGTATTACTGTTCCCACTGTAACCATGAACTAAGACATGTAATAAGGATAAAGGTTAGGAGCAAAACTGCACTGACTTGGGGCCCAGCCAGGCAGAACTGCAATGTTTTTCCCTTGTCATTATGTACAAGGGTGTGTTGTGCTCTGTGAATGTATCTACGCTACCATCAGTGCAGATACACAAATAGACCATGTATAGACTTCAGAGACTCTGTGAAGAAGTTCTTTATCTTATGGGCTGCTCTCCATGTAAGGATGCGTGTAGTTTATTAAAGCTCTCAGGGCTCATTTTGCTTGTGTGCTCATGCTGTCCTGCAGAAACCCAAACAGTTTTAACCTTAACCCCAGGTGCCAGAGTGCCATACGTACTCTTCTATAGGATCTGCATCTTCCTTGGAGGTGTCTCACATACAGGAGAGCTCAACAACTTTTGGAGAAGGCTGGCTGGGGAAGGTGTGGAGTTTGCACAGTGGAAGAAGGCCTCTAGGAATAAGTTTATCCAGCAGCTGGCAGGGTGACAGAACTGTAGGAAATTCTGCCTTGGGGCAGGAGGATGAAGCTGGTGATTTCCTGAGGGTTGCTGTGCAGGGAATTGTTACCTCTGGTCTTTCCAGGGTAGAGTGCTTCTCTTGTTACACTGAGGTCATGCAGAGTAGCGTTGTCTGGACCGTGAAGCACACAGATGCCATAGATACTGGGTAGTGAGGCGAAAGCAAATACATCTGGAAGCTTCCCCTGGAAACAGTCTGTGTTTGGCATGGCAGGGGTCATTCCACCGATAATAAGACCTCCTGGGGCCATGCTTATATTTGCACTGTGTTCCCCAGAGCCTGGGTTAGGAGAGGGCTTTGCAGCCCGGACGCAGCGCCAGACCTGTGCTAGCTTCCATGTTTTTCCTTAGGAGTCAGATAAGCTCTTGCAGATACTGCATATAAGCGATCACAGTGGAGAGGCACCTAATTGGCTTTGCAGGAGAGGAGCTTTTGGCATGGTTTATTCACTCTGATTCACGAGTGGCTGTATCAAACCTGGCTGGCACAGTGCAGGGTCACTCGAGCGTCTCTGTGCTGTGCACTTGAGTACTCCTGACCAGCAGCAGCTCAGGGGTGCAGGCACACCCGTGCTGGCTCCTCTGCACGCTGCCTGCTTGGCAGAGCTGCCTCACTCAGGCTTTGAGCCACTGCGTGCCTGATCTGTGTCTCGCAGCGACTTTGCCTCATTCATGCTGCGCAGAGCCAGGGCTCGTCGGCCAGCCGGACCTGCATAACCCTGATGGGAGCCACCACCGTATTTCTGCACCAACATCACGGCTATTCGACAACCTGCTCAGGTCCTCTCTAGAGACACCAACAGTATTTTTAGGATTTAAAAGAATAGTGATACCTCAAGGAGACACTGGTTGTGTTGCTCGTGTTTAAGGATGCCTGGTATTTTCAGTTATGCTTTTCATCTTTTCTTGCCTCAGTTTTACTTTTGGTAAATGGGGGTTAACAATCCCCCTGATTACAGTTGTTGCCCCCCCCCCCTTAGTAACCGTGGTAGTCATTATTGTTATCCTGTCTTTGCTTTGAGACACTTAACTATCTTGCCAGGTTTGAAAGACATGGCCTGGAATTTTCCTGTCCCTGGATTCTAGCTCAGACTGGCTTTGGATGGAAATTTTTACCCTCTTCTCTTCTACTTTTGAGAATAAGATTGAGGGGGAAAATGGGTTCCTGCATGTTTTAAAGTGAAAATATTTTCTTTTGAATGCTGTCTTTCAGCCATGTTTTGCAGCCAGACCTCAAAATGCAACAGATGAGTGTTCTGTGTGACATAGGTGTGCCTTCTGCCACCTTTGAGAAAATCTACCTGAATTAGGCTAGATAAAGAGCCTTTGAAAAATCAAATGTGATCATCCATGTGCTTAGCAGAGGCAACAGAGAATTCAGCGAGGAAAAAGCCCTTGATTTTTCACCCTTTGCAGCTTGTTCGTGTGCTAGGGATGTGCATCATGCTACCCCCTAGCACGCAAACCATGCTGAGAAGGCACTGGGACAAAGCCAGTGCACCCCTGCAGATGCCATGAGCTGAGCTAGGGCTCATCTTTGTCAGTAGGAGCAGGGTATGAGTCTGTGTTTCCCTTACCTGCTGAGGGGATTTCCTTTGTCATACTTGGAGGTGATGGAGAAGCAAGCCACCTTGTTCATGTTCAAGGAAAGAGGGAGCTGGTCAGGGAGGTGACCAAGGCAGGGGTTCCTGGGGACAAAGGGGCATGACGAGAGTGGGAACACACCAAAGAATTGGAGGTAGGAAGAAGAGAGGAAGTGGAGCCATATGGGACTGGATGGAGTGGACTCACTGGGAGTGAGTCACATTAATGGGCTGCCCCCAAGCCTTCTCTTCTTCAGGCTACACCAGTTCTCTCAGCCTCTCCCGTGGGAGACAATGGTCACACAGATGGATTAAGACTGGGAGTGGGGTTCTTCTTTGTGAGGGACCTTTTGGCCTGCCGATGCGCAGAGGATAGGGATGAGTCCGAGACTGGCTGGGCAAGACGACCAGTGTCCCATTTCAGAGAATCTGAAAAACTAGAAGAACTGAGCACTCTAAAACCTTCCCCAGGGATTCAGCGATTCTGTCTTCTGGCTGGGACTTGAAGAAATACCACAAATATAACCTGCAGTCACACATTTAATGTAAAGTCAGTAAGCCAGAGAATTAAATATATGCTCAGTTTCTGTCTCTCCTGGAGGTCGAAAGAAACATGAACAAAGTGATTTATTTATTTGTTTGTTTGTTTTAGTACATAATCAGCAGTGCCAATGGATATGACATCTGTTGCTGTTGCTTTTCTGGCAGCGTCTGGGCTGAATACCTGAGCTGTGTTGATACTTGAGTGATTAGACAGTTTGCTTATAAACTACCTTGATGAAGTCTGGTACTTGCACAACAGGGGTTTAAAATGAGATGAATTAACATAATAAGAAGGTTATAACTATTAATAATTGCTATATTAGTAACAATAAGCAGCAATTAATTTAAAAAATTTAGATAGTTTAAATTTCTGCTAAGTAGATTACCCCTTTCTCCATTCCTTGCAGGTATGTTATATTTCTGAAATTTCTCCTGCCACTTCTGTGTTGAGAACTCATTGGTGTGGTGGCCATTCACTATTTTATGTTTCCTGCTGTTCCACTGAGGAGGAGAAGAGTTTTAGTGCAGGAAACATCCAGGAAACCATGGTGTGGGACTTCTGCAGTATAAGTATTTCATCATCACTGCTGGCAGTATGGGCATAATCTGTTTCTTCCTTTGGGAAGAAAACTGGGAAGGAAAAGGAGAGACATGATTCTACTGTAAAGTAAATGGCTTCAGTTAATGATTTAAAATGTAGAGAGGCTGCCAGACAATAGGGATAGGCACGTAATTTCCCCAGGAGCTGCACATGTGGAGCAGCACACATTTGTTAGCCAAGTGGAGGAATCGTAGCTGGGGTCTCTGGCAGCAAGGATTGCCAGGAGTGATGGGTGAGCTCACGTATGCCATGTTACCTGCACATCTAATCTCTCCCCCAGCATGGAACCATCAGGGGAAGAGGAGCCACTGAGTGAGGTGGGGACACAGCAGTCAAAAGATGCTTTGGGGGCAATAGTGCTCTGCCCTGCTTTTGTTAGTATTCAAAAGAGTGGAAGCTGAAGACAAAATGGTCTCTTGGCTGAATGTGATGTGTATTTTGTAGAGGCTAACTCAGCCTTCTGCATGGAAGTGGCTCACAGTGCCTGAACTTGGGCCCCTGACCCACACTAATGTAGTAGGTTTTTGCTCAGAAGCCATCACTCAGAAACAAGTTAGATGGTGGTGTTTTTCAGGGCTTGGGCAGAGTGATACCTGTATAGCATGAGGGACCAAGCGGGAGGGAGACCAAAGTTCCCAGAGCACCTCCCTCCTCTCTCTCATGGTACCTGGCATTGCAGCAGGTTGACTGGAAGGACAAGGTGAAGCTGATCAAACATGGTGCTAATAACAGTTGATGGCATAGCATTCTCCCTCCCTTCCCTCTCGCACTTCTCCATGGCAATGGAAAGGCACTAAGGCCTGTGAAACGTATGCCAAGATCACCATGTCTTATCAGCTCCAGTGGGCTGGGTTCTGCTGCAGAGTGGGGTTTGTAAATACTCCTTATTTGCGGGGAAGCTGCAGGGTTTGGCTGTCCTCATCTGCTTGCTCCAAAGTCTTTGTACAGGCAGGTTCAGTTGCGTAAGTGTTTGGGAGATGGCTGTTTGCTGCATGGGCATTCCTGGGAGCAAATAGGAAAATTTTCTACTTGGATTTTCTGGTTTCTTGCTCTCAGATTGTGACAACGCACAACACCCTGTGGTATAAGTCACTGGCCACATGAAGAGCTGGTGCAAGCAGACTCTCTCAAACAGAAAGGGTTTCTTTCCTTAAATCACTCACCAGGTGATTGCAAATAGAGAGTAAATAATTTTCAAATGGATCATGAATTGAGAGTAAATAATTTTTTTAACCGTGTGTTGTGAAGCAATCACAAATAAGTAAGAGGGCTGAAAGGGACACAAGGCATTGCCTGGAGAGTAACTGAACTGCTTTCTCCTACAAAAATCAATGGCAACAAGAGAGCCTCCTCCCCTTCCCTGCCCTCTGATCTCCAGGTGTTTTACCTGCGCCTAAGTATCTACTGAATATAAAGGTGGTGTTGTGAGAAACCTGGAGGTAGTGGCTCTTAATTCCTAGGGGTGATAAACATCTGGAGAGAGGGTTCATTTCTCTGCAAAATGTGTTAGTCCTTCCCAATGTGAAAGCATAGCTTTTTAATTAAAGCAATCTCTCTCCCACCTTGGTGAGCCTTGAAAAGACGTATTTTGTTCTGTTTGTCCACAGCACTTTGTGCTTTATCTTAATGGTTTAGATACAGGCTTTCTTACCTACTGGGGCAGTTTGGAGGCTGTCAGGTTTCTGGGCAAATGAAGCCTTCCCGTGTTTCTCCATAGTTTTGTTTCCAAGTATGTTCCTGTTGTCTATTAGTTAAGCAACAGAGCAAATGAGAAATACTGTGAGCAATTACTTTCTAAAGTGAGGGGTGAATGTGGGCAGGGCACACACGTTTAATTTTTTCTTTTGTTCCTTTCATTCCACACTTTTTTTTCTGGAATGCCTTTCCTGTGGATGACTCAGGGGGTTCCTGGCAAGCCCAGTTAAAAACCAGAGTCCAGTGTATAATTTCTTTTTTCTTGTCACCTGTGATCTTGTCTTGTAATAATTGAACTTTGGAGTAAGGCCCAGTCAATTACTCTGAAACTGCATCTTTGTTATCCCATTAGCAACACCAAAACCCAAAGCCAATCCCCAACTTTTTGGTTTTTTCTCCTGCTCAAGAAAGGAATATGCCAACTAAAGGTTGTTTTTAGGTTCTGTCTTTTTCCAGTGCCTAGACAAATCATGCATGGGAAAAGGATGCCATTCAGACTGGGGGAAGAGATGTTTCCCTTCCTAGTCAAGCCTGATCCAGGCTGGAGACTGGGATGAGGAGAGAGATCTGGACCTCAAGTGCTGGGCTCTGCAGGGCAGTTACTGTTTCCCAGGCTCTTGTTGGGGTTGTTAAGCCTGGAGAAGAAAAGGTTCTTATAGCACCTTATAGCACCTTTCAATAACTGAAGGGGGCTGAAAAAGAACTGGGGAGAGACTTTTTACAAGGGCACATAGTGACAGGGCAAGAGGAAACGGCTTCAAACTGAAAGAGGGTAGATTTAGATTAGATGTTAGGAAGCAATTCTTTACTGTGAGGGTGGTGAGGAACTGCCAACAGGCTGCCCAGAAAAGTTGTAGATGCTGTAGATCCCTGAAAATGTTCAAGGCCGGGGTAGATGGGGCTTTGAGCAACCTTATCTTGTGGAAGGTGTCCTGCCCCTGGCAGGGAGACTGAAAATAGGTGATCTTTAGGTCCCTTCCAAACCAAACCATTCTGCGATTCTACCTAGAATTAATTTCAATTGAGCACCACAGGGTAGCAGAAGCACAGCTGTGAAAATAAAGCCACAGGTCGGTTTGTAGAATTTCCTGTGATTGAAGTCATAATGTCTCCTCTTAATTAATTTAATTCAAGTTTAATTTATTGAGAGTTTGCCTTGATTTATTCCACTGCTCTCTCATACAGCTTGCGTGAAGAGCTGCTTCATTTTCTTGCAGACTGGAAAAGCATGTTATCATGTAATGATCTAGCAGAAGTTCTTGATGATACTACCCCCATCCTCTTGCCTTGTCCACCCCTCCATCAGGGGAAAAAGAAATTGTAAAGGAAGGGATGGATTCACAGGTTCTGCTGTTGAAAGAGGAGTGAGAAATTTCTTAGGACTTGATAACCATTTTTGCACGGCGTTATCAGCATGTCTTTGCACCAGGCTTGCTACAAGTCCCATGGGCACAAGTCCTTAATCCTTGGGGCTTTTATTTCTCCTTATGTGGCTCATTTGCATTTGAGATGTCCTTTTGGGATCATGGGCATGTTAGATGCCCAGCCTTACCTAATTTGCTTTTCACCGGGCAAGTTACACCGAGCACCTCCCTCCCCTTCACTGGGAAGGCTGGATTCCCTTTATTCCCCCACCAAAGGGTTTTGTTTTCGCCCTTCCAGCATGCACTTGTGCCCTCTGTGTGCTGGAGAGTGTCTCCCCCTCCTCCATCCCCTTCCCCCTGTATCCTTCTCCCTATCCAAAGTCTCCTAGCAATCTTCTTGTTGTTTGTGAGGAGACAGCAATCCTCCTCCTCCTTCTCCTCCTGGCTGGGTGCAAGGCCCTCATTTCCATTTGAATAGCAGGCTTTCTGCTGAGGCTTCCCCACCGCCCAGGCAAGGGAACAAGGAGCCCACTGTTCACGGCTGGGATGTTCAGCCAGCCCTGACGTCCCTGCTGTCCTCAATGCGGCTTTTCAGCCCCTCCACTGGAGCCCGGGGCGCCGGGCTGGTGGGGGACAGGATCCCGGCCCTGGGCAACATGCCACTCATTTTAAGCAGCCCCAGCCTGTTCCCACTTCGGGCTTTATGGTCTATCAGAGGCCTGTTTGAGTCGCAGCTGGTTTTCGTGCGGCACCAGGGTAATAAAAAAGGGAGGGATAAGTCAAACTGGAGTGGTAGCGAGGGATGGGGAAGAGATAGGGTCCTTTGCCAAAGGTTGAATGATGAGCGGTTGCCTGCATGGGAGTGACCACGCGTTGTGGCCAGGACTTCTGTCTCACTAGCTCATGCTGACACCTCAGATCAAAGCTGACCTGTGCCTTGTGCCTGAAATATCCTTCTAAAAAACACATCCTGCCATGCAGGTAGCTGTCTGTATTGGCATTCGTTTGCAGACGTGCAGGTGCACCGTCCCATCTCCAAGGTTTCAAGGATAAAGGCAGGAGAGAGGAGCAACATCTAACCTCCTGCCCTGGGACTTCTGAGCTGGAGCAAATCAAACCCTCTTGCGCCATCCCGCCACTCAGAGCATGTTGTGAGGGCTGACCCCGCAGTGAACTGGTTGTGTTTGAAGCACTGGAGTCTCTTTAATACAGTCAGATGTGGATGAGGGCTGACAGCCCTCTCTGCTAATTTTTTTTGAGTTTTCCCTCCAGATGATGCTGGTGCAGGTGTTGTGGCAGATTGGTCTCCACCACGGGGAAGCTCCCCTTTCCAGTGAGGTGTGAAGGAACTTAACTACTTCTACTGCTTTCAGCATCCAGGGGCTCTAGGTGGCATGAGCAATCCCAACCGGCAAGCCACGAAGGAGCTCCCAATGTTGTGATGTGCCAGCCTGACTGTGGGTGCTGCTTTTTGGAACCAGTTTCCTTTTTTATTTTTTTTTTTTTCCTGTAGGCAGAGGTATGGGACGCCGGGTTTGTTTGTGTTTTCCCCCAAGTAGTGTCACACTGATGACATTTAAATTCAGTGGAGCAGGCACAGAAGGGGCAGCAGCAGAGCAGGCTTCCCTCTCTGCTGCTGTAGGAAGAGCCAGCTGGAGCGTGGGGACAGTGATGAGGCCAGGCAGACCTCTGCCAGGGCTGGCAGCAAACAAAGCCCACTAAAACCGGTTACAATGTGTTAAATCGCTAGTTCACAGCAGACAAGGAGAAACCTTTCTCTTCTGTCAGTATGGGTAAATTGCTCATAAGAAAAGATAATGATTTCTTTTGGTAACTGCTTAAAATTTGAATCTATCTGCACCTCTTTTTACCTTCCTTGGTTTTTCCGCTCAGTATTGTTCATTTGTCACTTGGATGCTGAGCTCTTGCAGTCCTGATTTCTGTCTTTTGATGAATACATCAGTTCAAACAAGCTACACCCCTCGGCAGCACTCAGATAACAGAGCATGTACAGAGCCCTGGGGGTCCTGCCTTCACCTCCTCTGCTTGTATCTCAGCTCTGGCAGCAAGTTAGGACTGGTGGTGCGAGGGTGGCACTGAATCCTGCAAGCAGTGTGAGGCTTATTCAGGTTGGTGGTGGAGGCTTGGAGCACAACAGATACTGCTTTTTTACTGCCAACAGAAATCCATTATTCCCTGTTCCCAGGGGGCAGGTGCCCTGAGTGATGCTCTTTGGCTACTCCAATGCTCTTGCCACAGAGTCAGTCCTGTGTGAAGGACAGGGTGTTGTGGCTTCCTGCCTGTGCCCATGGGTAAAGGGGCAGAAGAGAGAGTAAGAGACAGATCTGCAGTGGTGTGGAGGCTCTTAGCTGCTGTTCTAGCCTCCACTGACTTTGTTGGGAATTAGGTACTCAAACATTCTTGGCATCTGGACATAATAAGTGGAGACTTTGAGCAAATTGGTGGCAGTACCTGGGAGAGGTACTGACACCTTCCTAGCTTGGTGGCATAACCGCAGGATGATTCCTCCTCCTGCAAGCAGTCTCCTGGCTGCACATATCAGCACTGGGAATCTCACTGCACTCTCAGATTTCATGCACCTGTGACTAGTAAGAAGGGCTTTCTTTTTCCCAGCTCACTCTGCCTGCCATACTGGAGTGGGAACTGGGAAGCTCTGGCGGACTGGCACTTCCATGTATTCATCAGTAAGGTAAATTATTCCAGTAGAAGCTTTTTCCTTCCCCACAGCATCTTCCTGTGTATTTTGCACAGAGATGCTGTAGCAGCAGCCACAGCTGCACCTCGGCAAGTCTGTGCAGATAACTTGCAGCAAGTCACAGAAAATGTATTCTTTCCGCAGGAGTTTAATTGGGCGGGGAATCACATTAGCAGGGAGGGTACACTTACGGTGCCATACGGTGGACATCACTCAAGCTGGGCTTGAAAGGGCAGGCACTGCAGGGTGTGCAGCAGAGACCAAGCCATCCTGACTGCTCCCTGAGACTTGCAAAGGCTGAATAAAGCACAACACTTATAGTGGGGCACCTCAATTGAGCCTGGTTGCAGGAAGCACTACCAGAACTGTGCAGGGACCTCCAGAGATGTGAGTGCTCTGGCAGAGAATCCTTGCAGAGTAGGCAGTGTGCGTGTCCCTGTGCTGCTGTGTGTACTTGTGTTGTGGCCAGAACGTGTTTTAAAGGTGTGTGAGGAAATGTCATGTTGGCAATGTTGCTTTGATTCTGTGAGTGGACTCCAAGTTGCCCTCTGAGCCTGTGTTGGAAGACTGCTAAATATTGTGCTGCTAAATTAAACTGCCTCATAGGCAGGGTATTGGGGATACAGCTGGGCAGGAAAGGGGGACATTGGCTGAGCTGTGTCTCTTTTCTTGCTCTTTACTTTGTCATTCTTCACAAAGAGTTGAAATTGGATGACAAAACAGGAAATGGATCCTCCCCAAAATGTCATCCTCAAACCCAGCAGTGATTGTAAGGAAGAGAGTATGCATAAACTTAGAGTGTGCAGGAAAGGGCCTGGACTGGTTTAGTCCACGCCTGAAGCCTGAGCAAGCAGCTGGTGAGTCAAATCATATACATGTGCGCACACACAGAGACAAACATAGAGCTCTACACTTATCAGTAACAGTGGAATAGCATGGCCTCTGCATGTGAAAGATCATATCTGTGCTAAAGGTGCATCACCCAGGGAGGGTCATGCTGTCAGGGACTGCAAAGGAGAAAATTATTGATATATATTGCTGGAAGACCTAAAAGGTTACAGAAGGAGAACTAACTGTGCTGTTTAGGCTTCTTTTTTACATTTTTATTTATTAAAATGCTCTGGATGCAGAGTAGCTTCTCTCATTATTTATAAGTGTCGCTACCGCCTTGAAATGGAACTGCAGGCACTTTGATGAATGTGGTGAAAGCTTGTCTGGTGTCCCTGCCACTTCTCTAAAGTGCCTCCTGCGTCCTCTGCTGAATTGCTGTTTCATCAGTTTGGACAGCAGTGTTCCTCAGCAAATTGCAGTAAAAGTCTGGTTGCATCATCCCGTGCTAATGGAAATGGAGCAGGAGGGAGTGAGCATCCTGTAAGTTCTAGGCAGAGGAGGGACAGGAGGAAGAAGACAGACCTGCTGAGCCCCACTCACTTCTCCATCCTGGGGAGTTTAGTGAGATAGAGCTTCCTGTTCAGTATTGCTGTGAGTGTGCTTCTCTTCTGCCTTGTGCTGACAGCTAGCAGTGGCATCCCTGTTCGAATTGCCTGTGCCACAAAAGCAGAAATTAAATTGCTCCAGCCTCAGCCTCTGCTTCTGATCATTACAATGCCCGTGGTCTGGGAACAGTCAACTGATGGGCTGTACATGGAACTGTCCTGATAGCTGAGTTCAGGGAGCTTCTAAAGGGCTTGAGGAACTCATTTGGGGTCACAGAAGGCCAAAATACTGACATGGAAAAATCTAATGACCAAAATGAAGGGAGAAAGTTTGTTTACAACACACAAACAACAACCAAACTGACCAAAAAAACCCCAATCAACAACAATAAAGAAGGAACCTCTCAAAAACCTTGACTTCTCCTTTGGGCAGAGGGAATTGCTCTTAGCTCATCTTGCTAAGCAGAAGCTGCACTTGCACTGAAGCGAGTGCCTGTCAGGATGATGAGACAACAGAAAGCTTGTCCTACAAGGGGAGATTAGAAGAGCTTGGATGCTTTAGCCTGAGGAAAATGGTGGGGGGAGTATGAGAATGCTCTGTAAGTATGTCAGCAGGTAAACTGTGTGAAGTGGGAAGACTTTTTTGAAGATGTTTGCATCAGTACAGGCTCCTATAAATCAGTTGTGGGAATCTAGTGTAGGAATTAAAACATAATTTCAAATTGTTAAGGAAGTTTGGGAAGCAGCTTCCAAGCAGAGCAATGGGGTCAAAACTCCCGGATAGGCTTTAAGATGAGTCTTGATCTGTCTGTGAAGGGGATTGTATTAAGAGGGCCAGGCTCTGTGTACGAATAGCTTCTATTCCTATGCTGCTTCCTATGTTTCTAGTCCCACATTAACCATTCAGGCTTTGTGCATGAGATTTCCTTAAATGAAAAATCATAGGTGAAATGGAATGGTTTGCAACTTCAAACTCATCTGCTGGTTGTGGTGTTTTTTGATTGTTTGTTTTTGTTTGTTTGGTTGGGGTTTTTTATGGCTCCTTTCAGGGTGTCCTTTTGACCTGAAAATGCCGCAGCAGCATTTCACCCAGTGCCCAGGTTTCCCCTTCCTCGTCCTCAAGCCGTCTCACTTTTGTGTGAGCTGTTTCCACCAATGAATAGCACAACTCAGCACTTTTAGGGGCTGAAAGCTATTTACCAGCTAAGAGGGCAGCAGTACAAAACTATTTTCAGCACTGTGACCCACCTCGGCCAATTGGATTGTGTCTGGTAATCCTATTTGGTGGAGATGGGTTCACGTAACCTGAAATAGTTTCTACTCTTTGCCTTCACCTTCAGCTCCTGTGTCTACACAGCAACTGGTTTGTGATGCCTGTGCTGTAATACCTGACCTACAGAGGGGAGAAGAGCAGTGTGAGGGGTTGGGCTGAAGCTCCTGCTCCCTGCCAGGATGTTGCCCCTTTCTCCCCACCCATGCCCGGTAGCGCAGTGTCCTCATTCCACGGTGTGAGGTTGCTCTCTATCCCTTTGGAGCTAGACACAGATGTGTCTAGCTCTGACCTTCTGATAACAGCCCAGGCACCAGCCTAAACTTGGCTTGTACCTAAGGTTTTGGTGGGGAGTAGTACTTTGGATTGCCACTGCAGCACTTTCTTTCTTGCCTGCACTCCTTCCTCCTAATAGTCATGTGTATCCTGGAGTGGGCAGGAAAGGTTCAGGAATCAATTCAGGTGAAGAAAAAACATCAATATTGTCTTATACAACTCACTTAAAATGTGTAAAATATTTCAAAGTCATGGAAAATCTATTGCTTAAATGAAGCCAAGAATGGAAAAGGCTGTTTAGCCCAAACTTTCCTTTCCAGACATGATTTGAGGCTCTAAGGTTTTTATTGGTGCAGTAACTAAACAGTGAACTTGCAGGATCCATTTTTTAGCCCAGTTTTTACTGTGAGGAAAGAACTGTGAAGCTACACTGTCTACTTCATCCTTTTAGCTTTGTACCTCGTTGGCCAGTTTTAGCCCTGTTTGACAGGAGTCTCCAAAATGCTGCATTTGTCAGAAGTCATCAAAACATACAGCCAGATTAAGAAAGGAAGCCCTACTAAGGAAAAGGAGGCCTACAGTGTGAATTTAGGTAGATTATGAGGCATAAGAAAACCCAAGCCAGCAGGGCATTGAATCTAGGCTTCAGTCCTGCTACTCAGAGATTCCTTGACTATTTGGGATTGGAGTGGGTGTGTACACTTAATGTCTCTGAGCTTGTACAAGACTGCACTGCAGGAATGTTGCTGAGTTTTGTAGTTACCAGTTATAGCTCAGCTCAGATGAGGCATTTTCTGGCCTTGATTGCTGAAACTTTCAGCCCTTTGATTGACAGAGGGTATCGTGCAAACTGAGCTGGGCTCACATGCCTGCCTTCTCTCTCATCAAAAATGAACAACTGTGGGCTAATCCCCTGGGCAGCCCCAATGGCAATGAGAGATCCTCTGCCCTCCCTTGAGGGGTAAGATGAGATGCTCCCTCTGGCCCCGGCATGGGACCATACCATGGGTCAGTGCTGCTTCTGGCTTGCGCCCTGTGCTCAGCAAAGCCATCCCACTTATTTCAAGGCATAAAACTTGGAATGGCAGAGGAGGAGTGGAAGTAAGCAGGCTGTCTGAGGATGAGGTGCAGTCTGCTATGAGAGAATTTTGCCTTTTCCTAGCAAAAGCATAAACTGGAGTTTGTGGTGTGTCATTAAACCCAGTATCAACTCAGGCATGGGTCTTTAGTTGCTATGGGTGCTGGACTGGGCTGAGCCTGACTCTCAATGCTGTGTATGGTGAGCCTTTGTCTGCCCTGTGATGCAGTGAAACAGTTGACAAGTGTTAGAAACCAGTGTATGATGCAGTGCTTTGCACTGCTTTAGACAGTCCTTTCATCATGAGCCATTGCAGATGCTTAGTTAAGCCTGGCAAGAAAGTCAGGAGGTGGGTCAAGTATGCTACAAGCTGGGGGAGCATGTTGAGTCACACTTATGGAGTCATGAGATGGGCAGAGTAGGGCAGATTCCCGGCAGCCTTCCTTTCTTTGCAGCAGTCAAACTATCAGCATTCATTGCATGTTGGCTTGATCACTCCAACCTGCAGCTTCTCCCTCACCTGCTCTTCAGGTCTGTGCAGCAGCAGCTGCTGCATGGGAGTAAAGTGCTTTTCCTGCTACACAAACATCCAGCACTGCAAAATTAGGCTGCATTTTCTCCCTTTCACCCCATCCCAATATCCTTGTTCCTCTGTCTTTGCAGGGATGATGTGAGCTCTCCCAGAAATATTCAGCAGTGGCACATGATTTATTGTGGTTTCTTTTTCCTGCCTTCTCACAAAGTAAAACCTTTTTCTTGTTTCAGTGTTGGCAACTGCAGGGGCATTGGATTTGGATCCAGCATGAAGATGAGCAGCCAGCATAAAACCTGGGCAGGATTTTGGAGTAAATAATACACCCAATTCATCTCACTATGTCATTTGCACTAGGTGTCTTGGAAACAGGAGCCTCAATTGGACAGGAAAGCCTGCACCAACTGGAGTTGAAAGGATCTTTCCAGCCTGAGTGCTGGCATCCCTGGAGGGATTTCCTTCTAGGCTTTCTCAGTTTACCTGGACAATACTCATAAGCTTAGCCTTTCTTGCACATGCTTTAATCTCATGTTTCAGACTGTCTGTTAGTCATCTGTAGGGTCAGGAGGGCATTTCTCTCTCTGATCAGCATGGTAGATCTGCTGTAATCTGGTTGGTTTTTTTCCTCTTCTCTATATTTCAAGGCACGCTTCCCTTTTTCAAATTACTGGGTACTTTTGCCCAGTAAATTCTTCCTGATGGTGAAGGCACAGAGCAGAGCCTTGCAGGGTGTTAGTATCATGCTTCCTCTGCTTTCCTGTCCCTGGGCACTGCAGTTGCAGCTTTGGGTCTCCTATTGTCAGGGGCACAGAGCATTGGGAGGACGGTGAAGTTACTCTTCGTGGGACCTTTCCATATCAAAATGCCCATTGCCAGACTGCCAGAAATTGCAGTATGTTTCCAGTCCTTCCTTTCTGGAATCACTCTGGAGCGTTATTCATGTAAGGGTTGGGGGATCAGGCTTCCTCAGCGACTGCCACAAAGTTTTTCTGCATCCTAATCCAAGTGCAGCCTGTGTCCTCATGTTGCTCAGATCTGAGGGCTGCTGTGCTCCTCCTCCCTCCCTCTTTTCCCTTTGAATTTTGTTGTTCATTTAGCTCAGAATTGCAGCAGTCAGGGTATTAAAAAAAAAAAAAAATCTATCAATAATCTGCGTTTAGAAACAGGGCTCCGGGGTGTTTAATTAAACCCAGTGTGATGGGAGGCAGCCAAAAGGCATGTGTGGTGTGTGTGTGCACAGACAGCTGGCCGTGGGGGAGCGGCAAGTGTGTACGTGTGGGTGAGAGAGGGAATAAAAGATCTGGTTAAATAGATCCTTTCTATCCGTGCTCCAAATATAATGTTCTTAAATGTGTAACCCAC
This sequence comes from Empidonax traillii, assembly GCF_003031625.1. Taxonomy (NCBI): domain Eukaryota; kingdom Metazoa; phylum Chordata; class Aves; order Passeriformes; family Tyrannidae; genus Empidonax; species Empidonax traillii. Next base: position 2,702,344 of record NW_020955239.1, on the reverse strand, counting down.
AAGAAAACAGCAATCCCCTCGTGAAATATGTGGAGAGGCTTGTGCCAGGAAAAGGTCAGCAGCACAGCTTCACATGGCTAGCGCAGCCGTGGTTTGGGGCAGCTGAGGGTTTTCGTGGGGAAGAGATGTCCCAGCCAATCCTCTCCTGGCACGGGGGCTGGATTTTCCTGCTAACATGAAGCTGGAAGGCTGATGAATCTCACCTAGTTTGAAAGAGACAAAAGGCAGGCCCAGAGAGGGATGTGTGGGCTGCTGCTTTACAGCAAGGAGCAGGTGCGTTACTTTACCTAGGCAGTGGATGCTGACAGAGAGGGCATGAAAGGTGGAATGGAAACAATGCTCTGAGTTTCAGCTCCTGTTTTGTCCCTGGCATCCATAACCTTTATGCCTCTTTCCTTCATGAACTAATTACCACATGGATATCATAAGGAACTGATTTTATTTTCTTCCTCAGTTATTTTGGAAGAAAGGAACAGAGAAACCTGGGTGTACTGGAGGAAATAAATCAGTGCTAGTAGACCTGCCTTTTCTTTTAAAATCATTTTTGTGGAATCACCTACATGCTTTTTCCATTTTTTTTTTCTGCTTGTGTCCTCTATTTGCCAAAAATACTTGGCTTCTCCTTCCCTTTCATTGCCCCGCAGAGTCCCTCCTCATCTCCCTGCTCCAGAAATGGGAGGTGCAGGACCCTGGTGCCTGGTAGCTTTTCCCAGTGAGCAGGCAGGAGCCCTCGAGCACAGCTGCCCTTTTCTGGGCAGCTGAGCATGTAAATGGGGCATGTGCCTCCCTAGCTGAGTGCCTGCCACAGTTGGGTCCCTCAGCAAGTGGTTTTCCTGCTGCCAGTGGTACAGGGTGTGGGTGCTACAGCTGTGTGTGAAGGCATCATCATTCTCGTGTGCCTGGTGCTCGTTTAAAAACAAGGGGACACAAAAAAAGGCTTTCTGTTTTCCAGCTGAAATAGCTTCAACAAGTCACGGGCACCATCCCTGTAAATGCCACTGTTGTATGTAGCCCCAAGATGACTGACTCTGTTGTGCTGGTCCCCAGGCGGACGTCAGGCCTACAGGGGCTCCTTGGAGCTGGGGGATGGCGACAGCCACAAGATGTGGTGGTGGGAAAGAATCACCACAAGTGTGGTCTGTCTCCCTTTGCAAATAACCCAGCAGCTGAGAGGTTGGCTGTGTGTGAGGTGTAGCTGCTGCTGCTGCTGAGCTTTTCAGCCATATGAGAGCAGTGAGCCATCATGCTTGCAGTGCTACCTGAAATAAAAGGAATATTGCATCAAGGTGTTACCCAACAATGGTAGCTTTGCAGTCTGTGACGCCTGCAGTCCTGTATCTTCCCTGAAATTCAGGATGGTGAAAAGAATTAAGGTGGAAGCGCCCATCTAGTCCACCCGCAGGCAGAGCAGTGCAACATGTAACTTTACATTAAGGACTTTCAGCTGCATTTCTGCTGTCAGGGTTGGTGACTGCACTACCTTCCTCTTGGTTTCCAGTGATCTCTAGATTGCCTCAATGTGCATGGAGCCATTGTATGTGTTGGGCCATCAGGGGACAATGGCTGTTCTACTGAGCTCCTGGTTCAAGCTGCTCCTCCATGATGGCATTTTTGTGTCACAGCAGGTCATGCAGGTTCTCATTGGCTCTGATTAATGCTTCTGCCAGTGATGACAAGTGGCCCACATGAGTTTAAATCTAGTTTAAGAAAACTAAGCCAAAAGAAAAAAAAAAGAAAAAGAAAGCCTTCTAACCTGATCATTATGCTCAGGCCAAAGGATCAGCAAAATGATCAAGCGAGGAAGAGAAACAGCTTCTGGCTACTAGATTTTGCATCCCTATCCGGGCCAAGTGCTGAGGGTAACTATTAATGATTGTACCACAGTGAACATCAATCTTGTAACAAGCTTGGATAATACCTTCTGGTGAATTAACAAGGACTGCTGATATCTAAGTGCTTTTCAGCTGTGTGTTGCCAGGAATAAGTCTCAATTCTGGGGGGCCTGAGTCTCTCCTCAATCTGAATTTAATTCCCTCCCATCTGCTGTCTGCATTTCCCGACGATCCTCACCCAAGTAGGGCACAGCGTGCGTTTTGAGGGGAGCAGGGACATGCTGGGCTCTCTGTAGGCTGAAATTTCCCAGGCAGAGGATTTCTGCTGTGTGTGGGTATCCAGGGTCTGTTGTGGTCTTTGTGCCCCCGCATGAGCAACAGGGTGCTGCCTCAGCAAAAACGTCCCGAGAGCCTTCTTGAAGGTGGCTCTGCTGATGGAACAAAATCGTCTGAGCTGGTGCAGTCTGGAGTAGGGGACAAAGGCAGTCTCATTCCCACCATTGCTGGGAATAATGGGGATAATTATCTCATTATTCCTGGAGCCTCCACAGCTCCCAAAGAAAGAGTAGCTGGTGTGCAACAATGGCTCTGCTGTAAATAACGCCCTCAGCACATTCCACTGAAGCAGAAGACGGAGGTATAAAGCGCTGTCTGCCCTCAGACCACGCTCAGATTAACCACTTGGACTTTGGTCCACTGAGTTTTAAGTTTTGGGTTGCTTCTTTGTTGTTGTTTTGTTTTTTCATGGGTTTTGTTTGTTTGGTGGTTTTTTGTTTTGTTTGTTTGTTGTTGTTTTTTTTTAATGGGGGCAGGAAGAACTGTGTGGGCTTTCTAGTGTTTTCTTTATTAAGTCAAGGACATGGAGGCATGTTTGGTTTGCAACTGTTGGTGCAAGAAGCCCACTGCTGTGCAAGAAGCCTGTGTCAACCTTGTCCTGGATGTGACTGGCAACATCATGGAGCGGGCAGGAAGAGGGACTTGTGTCCTATGCAAAATTAGAGGGTGTCACTTGTTCCTGCTGGACCTGTCAAAATAAGTTTTCATCTGTAGGCCTCAAAAATGTCCCCAAGTTCCTTGTTTGGCAGCAGTCAAGACTAGGAGGTAGGAAGGAGAGGGGTTTTATCAAGGTTTGTGCAGCCTGGAGAAAGCCAAGAGCAGAAACAGGTGCCATGCCTATGATTTATTCACTTTGTCTTGTTTAAAAGGTGTCCCATAAAAAGAAAAATATGCTGCCATTAGAAGCAGGGAAGTTTCTTTTGTCAGACTTCTGCATGTTTCACTGATCCATTGCTGGTTCGTAGAGGTTACTGCAGTGCTGCTGATGCCTGTGCCATTATCCATGGGTGTCTGAAATCTCCTGGAGTACGTTTTTTATCTCAGCTTGATATTCACACACGAAATATCAGGAAGCTGTCTCCCAGGTTTTCCTGGAGGGTTTCTGAAGGATTGGAAAGGTGTATCATGAAGTTTCTTCATCCTTCTCTGAAAATTGCATTGGCTTTCAGGAAAACAGTTTTCTCTCACACCATTTGTCAGGCATCTGGTTTAATTAAGTGTTAACATAAAGCAGAGGGTGAATTTTCAATGGTTCTTTCAGTTTCCTGGCTCAAGCTTCTGTTCTGTTTCTTGAGATGTGACTATTTAATTTGTTCATTGGAGACGTCTTTTGCAAAAAAAGGAAGCTAATATCTCTAAAAAGAACTGAAAGAACAGATGTAAAAATCCCATCCATACATGAATTTTCACCTAAGTCTCAGTCGATTGCAAACCCATGAAAACAAAAATCCAAACACCGAAACAGCCTTCTCTTGCAGCCCCCCTAGGAACGAGGCTGGTGTTGGCTGCCACATGAGCTTTCTCTGTGCCACTGCTGGGCCCCAGCTGCTCTCAGAGCAGGGGCAGAGCAAGAGGGATGTGGTTAGTCCCAGGTTCTGACTCTGACTTGCTGCAAAATTTGAGTGTCTCCTTTTCCAGCACGAAAACTGGGAAGGGATACAGTTGCACGTGGTGAGGGGAGGCAGTATTTAAATTAATGGGAGTTGTGCTCGTGCCTCTGCAAAGTGCTGGAGGGATGTAGAAAGTCTTTATTCCTGATCTGGTCCCAAACCAAAAGCCCTGTGAGGCTATGCAGAGGAAGGATCCCTCTTCCTTGCAGCCCATCTGCAAACCTTCCTGCCAGCAGCCTCTGCTGCTCCCACATCTCACTGGTATGGTGCGGCTGACTGGCCCTGAGCGAGTGGCGGCTTACACGGGGGGGTGGAGCTTTCTGAAATCCTGGACGTAACCTTGGGAAGTACAGGCAGCAGCCAAGCAATAAGACTTCTCCGTCTTTGCAACACCATCTGTCTCCTCGAACTTTCTGTAATCCTTCAGCTGCTGGATTAGAAATTATCACTATGCAGTGCTGGGCTAAATCTTAAGCAGGTTTCCTCCTTCGAGTGACTCGGGAGAGGAAAGCCTCACTGAAATGTGATGTCTTTCCCCTCCATCTCAGGGCCCTACAGGGTTGCCACCTGCCCAGCTTGGGGCATCCTGGAGTGGTAGAGCTAGATTTCTGATTTGTACCTTTTCATCTTCTTCCCATGCCATGTTGGGGTGTACGGGGGATGGCACTCACAATTTAGCAGGATCAGCGTTGAGAGAGGAGCACAACTGCTTGTTCCTCCTCTAGTCTTGTCTTTGCTAAACAGCATGTTCAATGCCAGTGAGTATGTGGGAGAAATCCTGGATCCTGACTTGCTCATTATCAGTCTGACTCCCTGGAGACAAAGGAGAAATTGATCTTGCCTGTGCATTTTTGCATGACCAAATGTTTTGAGAAGGGTGACAAAATACTTCCTTCCCATGCACTGTTTCTCACATCCATATTACCACTGTGGTATGCCTACAGTTGCCAAATGTTTTCTTGCTACTTAAAACACTTTACCCCTTCTTCTGGCACTGATGGCATAATTTCCACAGGGGACACAAAATGAGGTGGTAAAGCTCAGCACATAGTGATTGGTGCATGACTTTCCCAGTGTCACCCAGCCACTGGAGCAGACCCAGTGCCTTTGTGCCACCAACAAATGCAGGGCTGTGAGACACAAGAAGGCATCTTTCCTGCTCTTATCTCAGTGTTGGTAATGTCAGTTTTAGCAGGGTGAGTGCTGTGAGCTTTTCCTTGATATTTCCCAGTTTTATCTGGAAGAGGATTTAGGGACCTGTGGCTTAAGCATCTGTCAGTGACACTGAGGTTATGACACTTGCCTGCCTGCAGAAGTGCTGCCATGCCAAGGGGCACAGCAGGTGCCTGGGGTCCCTCAGTCTGAAGCAGTCAGTGTGCTGGCTGGGACGGTGGGGAAAGAGGCAGTGAGCCATCTCATTTGGAGGACCTGGGGAGATGCCTGGTTCCTCATGCCAGGGCATGATCCAGCAGCATTGTATAAGGGCTTCCTAGTGCTGCTGGTTGTAGGCAGGTTGTTTTGGGACGTGTTTTATGAATGTTGAAATTTGAACCAGAAGAGGAACAGCTCAGTTGGTTATGCAGTACCAGAAGGAATAAGGAGCCATTAAAATGTATCTGGGTGAGCAAAGCTGGGCGCGTGGGTGCACACAGAGGCAGCAGGTCTCGGCAGTGAGAAAGGGGTCCTTCGGTAACAGCTATTTTTCTGACAGAAGCTGCACTTTTGTTGCTGCTCCGTGAGGTGCAGTGGAGAATGGATGACTGCCTGGAGGGTGCTCCTGGGAGGTGAAGCTGTGTGCAGTTCCCTTAGGGAAGCAGCAGTTTCCTTTGTGAACCAGTCCTCTGTGTGTGTGCATGTTAGTGGTGATGAGTTGCCACTCAGTGTCATCTGTCCCTGCCTCCCAAAAGAACCTGCACTACAGAAAAGAAAGAGAGAGGGTGAAAAGGAGAGATGAGGAGCAGGGGATTTATAGCCTCACAGGTGAGGTGATGTGGGCAATGCCTCCACGATATATTGCAGTCAGAAGTAAGCTCACTTGACCTTCTATCTGAGCCGGTGGATGCAAGCCAGCGCTGGTCTGAAAGCCATGAGATTGCTTCAGTGCAGCCCTTGGTGTGAGCTAATGCACCTTGCATCTCAGCACACTAACCACAGCTATGCAGCTTTATCCAGGCTTGCTTCTGCCTGCAAAACACCAGGTAAATGTACCCGTGGCTTTGCAGATGCCATTTTCTTCTTATAAACTCTGCTTCTCCCAAAGTGCAGCCTGCCTCCAACTGCATGTTTTAAGAGAAGGCTGCTCATTCTGCCCCCTAAATAAGTAAAATGGCTCTAATGTGCACCAGCTGGTCCCATCTCCTTCAGATGTAATTGTTTAATGTGCAGCAACTTGACAGTCATGTTGTGGTTCACACAAGGATTCCAAATATCACAATGCAACATTACAACGTCACCATTAGTCTTGAACTGTACCTTTAAAAATAACAGTTATTCTGAAGCTCCCAATTTCTGTTTCTCTATAAGGTTGAGTATTCCCATGCTGTGGACACCTCTGGTGTCCTAGCAGATGGCCTTCAGAGTGCCAGTGTTTTGGGAAGTCACTTGCTTCAGTGGTTGGAGGATTAAGTTGGGATGCAGTGATTTTGCCCTGAGGAAAGATTCCCAAAATTGCTGGTTTGGAGAGTCCCTTCTATACACTGTGGTTGTTTACGTGCAAATCTATCTGCTCCTGGGATTTGCTGTTTCTATGGAGGAGAACAGATAAAGGCTCTTCTGCTATTTCAGTGGAAACCAGGGAGCTTTTAGGCATGCAGAACAGCTACTGGCCTCCCTGTCTCTCTACTGAAGAAATGGGGTGACTGCTAACAGAGATGTGAGGTGTCACTGGCCCTTTTCATCCAAGGGATGAAAAGCACTTTACAGGCATTTAAGCTTTATAAAATCCCCCTGCAAGGTGTAGGAGGAATTCTTTAGAGATGGAGAAACCAAGACTAAACGCCTTGCTGCTTCTTGATCCATTCTTGAATTACTGAAAGAATCAGGGACAGAAGTTAGGACACCTGTTCAGAGCACTGACTGCAAAGTCCTCTCTCCCTGTCACCTTGGGAGGGACTTAATGCACACAGAGCAGCACTCCTGGGAGGAGTGTCTGCATTGCTCAGGAGAGTATTTTGCAAATGCATCTCTTCCATTCTTGCAACTGCATGGTGTCTGACCTATATTACTTATGGCTGTCTTGTTTAACCAGCCTATTGCAGGTATGCCAGCCTACAAGACCCATCTGCTTGCCATTCCCCATCCCTCCTTCCTTTCAATCTGTGCCAGTAAGTTACTTACTTGAATCACAAAAACTCTCACCTTGTGTGGGCTTTTTTTTAATCTCCTGGTGGCTTCATGCTCCCCCTTCCGTGTTGCCTTGCCAGCCATGGTGCAAACAAAACCTGTCTGTGGGGGAAGGGAGCAGGTTGGGAATGCCCGTCCTCTCGGGGAGGTCTGGTCCTGCGTGTTGTGAATGAGAGATGCTATTCCATCCTCCCTTCCTCTTCCCTGCAGTGAGCTGACCATCTGCTTACCTTAATGGACTAGAGATTAGCCTGGGGGTTAAGTTATCAACGTAATTAACCTAGATTTCTCCTCTACGGCTGAGGCAATTTTTACTTATCTACTGCTCAGGTGATGTTGCAAAATTCAGACGGCTCTCGAGGAACAACAGAAACTGGAGCAAGTGCAGGGGAAGACTTTCAAAGTTTGAAACTACCTTGAATCCCCTAAGGCATAGAGATGAGAGATGATGAAACTTGTGCAATGTCACGTATGTTTTTAGCTATGAGAACAGTATTGCAGAGAAGTCTGATATATTATTAATATTGCCTGTTCCTTATTTGGAGGGCTTTTCAGATCTATGTCTCAAACCAGGCAAGATTCATTTGCTCTGTTTTATGGAAATTTGTTACTGGAATGTATGCAGAAATTCAACAAATTGAAAATATGACATCGCCGTGTTTCGGCCCAGATGACTGTGGTAGTCTACCTGCAGGCATTTCCCATCCTGTGCTCTGGGATGAACCACTGAACCAGTGGTTCAGTGACAGGCTATTGCACATGATTGTGGTCATATAGCACCAGATTCGCTTTTCATTCTGACTTAGTATGCTAGAGCTAATGTGCCTCTACAGCCACGTGTGGGTGGCTTTTATGCTGCCTTTTCTTTGACAGTAAAAGACTGTGGCTGCCACTTCAGAGCATCCCTAGCTGCCTTTCCCGCCCTAGATTCAGGCTGGATTTGGGAATAGTGCTTAGATTGGACTTGTGCACAGGCAGTCTTCCTTGGCAGGGCCAGAGATGGCAAGTCAGTCTCCTACGTTTCAGAGGGCACGAAGTTCCTCCATACACCCCCTGAGACTCTTCTGTCTGTGGTCACGTCATTCAGGCCACCAGCCTTTGCACTTGTATTCATTCAGCTTGCTGTGGGTGGACATCCCTTGCAGAGTTTGTGAGCGTGGGAGCACTGTCTGACCCATCCCTGCGGGCACTTCCCGTGCCAGAGGACATGCCACTCAAACGATCATTGTAATTACCGTCCTGAAAGCTTTTAATCCCTTGGTTAAATAAAACCAACAAATGATAGCGAGAGTAGGAAACTGCAGCCCGCTGGAGGACAGCCGCGCCAGGAGCAATGAACAAACACCCGCATCCTGCCAGAGACACCTAATCTTCCTAATGATGAAATTAGCATGCAGCTTCGGTCAGATCCCACCCACACCTCGGTGCTCAGCTCAGACACCTCATTGCCACAGAGCAGGCAAGTTAGAAGGAGTTAAAGAATAACAACAATGATTAGGGTGCTGGAGAGGAGCCGAGGTATGAGGAAAGATTAAAGCAACTAAGTGTGTTTATCATGGGTAATTGGTAATTAAGAGGGGAAACCTAACAGTCTTCCTGTAATTTGAAGGGTGTGAAGTAGAGGTAGAGGAGCTGCTCGGAAGGGTAGCAGGAGGTATATAAGTAAGAGTGATGTGCAAGAGATCAGGGAACGAAACGTAGGTAGGAAATATCAAGAAAACTCTGAATAGACATTTTTTGGTGTGGCTTATGAATGATAATGGTAAGAACATGGTCTTTTGGGATGCATATATACAGATAGAAAAATGCTGGATGAGATCCCCTACGAGTAAATTATTATGTACAGGCAGGGCTCGACTGCCTGAGACAACATATGTTTTGTCCCCTTTTCTGCATTTTTTTTTTCACATATATATATATGAGGAAACAAATAGCACTAGCACTACTTGTGATTTTTAGTGGAGACATGTTGCAAATGTTACATTTTCCAGTAACACTTTACCCCACATTGTCACTGTTAAATCTGTCTGCTGTCAAACTGTAGTGGGGTGTCAGTACTCATGTCTCTTTGATAAAGTCTGGGAAGGATTTAGCGGACATTAGCAGCACCAGAACATCCCCAGACTCTTCTGAGAGCAGCTGTCCTCAGTGAAAAGGGGGGAGCCCTTGTGGTGCTGAGTTGCTGTCAGGAAACGCTGCTTAGAATGGGTTCCAGTTGAAAGCATCTCACCTCAATAATCTCCAAAACAATATGTTTACCAAGCTTTACCCATGGAGGCCTATCTGTAAAGCACAAAAATTCGTCACCTTGTACCAGATCTGTTCTCCTGCTTCTTTCAGCCCTTCTCTCCAAACCTGCAAGACATCCCCCTTGAATGTGTTCTGTTTTGCACACCAGCTGCCTGAGGGCTGTGACACCAGGTACTGTGGCAAACACTGTGACATAGTGCCCATGCTCTGCTGTGGTTCTTACCTGGGGCGGCTGCTCCCCATCTTTATCATCTTAACACAGAGTGACTCGGCTTGAATGCCCCTGCAGTAACCTGCCTGGCCATAAATTAGAGACTTTTACAGCTGAAGGTTTACCTCTAAAAATATTTTTTTGGCTTACCCAGTATAATCCTCTACCCTCTAACTGCTTGCAGACACCACTGCAAGTTTTGTTTCCACAGCAGAGTGGATTGTAATTAAGAGGCCCAAAAATGAACTCAGCCCATCAATAACAAAGCATAATAAAATGAGCTCCTAACGACTGCTAGGAGAGCAGTCAAGCTGTTTCAGCATTCACACAGACATTTTACCTGACAGAATAATAGCAAGTTTCTTTCAGCTGTTAAGTCCTCCTTCTCTGTTAGGGTCTGACAGCAGCTGTCACCTCAGGAACCACCAAAAAAGGGGTGCACCCTTGTCTTTCCAGGGAGGTGACAGCACCAGCTAAGAGGTAGAAGCTTCTTTCCTGGAAGATTTCAACACACCTCTAGAGAGGAAAATCCTGCCACTGGCAGACATTGACCATAAAACCAAATAATGCAACTGATGGCAACTGCAGGATTGATCCATTGCCTCCTCCCTTCAGGCAGGTGATTCTGAATAGCTGCAGTCTGTGACAATATGCAGGAAATCAGGGTCTACAAACCCTGATGCTGTTGGCATTATGCTGACACAGACATCCAAATTTTGAGATATGGTGTCTTGATAAACTAGAGCCATCTTTCTCTCAAGGAGAGTTTTATCAGCTATTTCATAGCCAATAGGTACTCACTACCTGCTACAATGTTTGCTGATTTGCAGCAGCCTATTGGGCTGGGAGGCTCCCTCTCTCCATGTTATGGTGCACTTCTGGTGCAGCCTGGGCTTAGCTCACTTTAAGGCGTGATTGAGCTGCTGGTCCTGGCTTCAGCAATGCTCTCAATCAACTGGCCTGGACAAAGTTTGGCTGGGTCTTGCCTTCCTAGTCAGGTGAGGTCTAGTGAAAAGCTGCTTGCTTTTCATCATGTTGTAGTCATCCTGTGTCTATGAAAGAAGGCAGATGATTGCTTAAAGATCAAAGAATCCTGGAACCCTGCAAAAGTCTAAACTTTTTGCCCAGGCAAAGGTTGAGACTGTTTCTTGGAGGCATCCCAAACCCACAAGATCTTGTGGGACAATGTGAGACAACAGCTTGTCGGCTGACAGATGGTACAGGACAAGAGTAGTCTCTCCTCTCTGTCCCATCCCTTGTCAGCTCGGGGAGCCATTTGCTGCCTTCTTTGGTGAGGCTGGTCAGGGTGGTAACAGGGGAGTGTGCCAGCAGAGAGCAACCCTGGACTGACTGCACCAGGGAACAGAAGTGCAGAGAGACAGTCCTGCTCTGCTTTTCACCTGCTGCCAGGAGATGAGGCAATTCCTTGACTGGGTCCTTCTTGCAGGCACTTCAGATGCAGAGAGCAGGTTGGTGGCTGGTGTCACGCTGGAGGGAGGTGGCAGTGCTGGCAGGGATGTGGGGCCAGGAGGGAGAGTTGTGTTGCGGGATAGTGCAATTGTGCAAGTGGCTGTCAGTCTCCTGGCATCTCCAGAGTGCTTGACAGCTGGGCAAAAAATGCAGGCACGCTTATGCAAAAGGAAGTGACAGCAAGGAAATGGAAACGTCTGGAAGCGTACCAGGGAGTGAAGCCTCGTCGTAATATACCCCCAGGCCAGATCAGAATTACTTTAATGCAATGATACATTATTTTTTTTCCTCTGCTTTTCTCTCAATGAGAAGATGCTATTGCTGAGTATGTAAAATGTCACGTTGCACAGTTGAAGGAGATACTGGCCAAGTAAAATATGATGCCTGCACAGAAGAGCTATCTTCAATGTGAGTTTTCAGGATAGCAGAGGCTTGGCTTTTTGGAATCAGCTTGGTTTAGGGTTTTCTTAAGTTTGCAGAAGGGGCCCAGGTACTCTGAGGCTTCAGCTGGTCAATGAAAAAGTCCAGGAAGAAGTTTTCGCTACCTGCTCATTTACCCATGTAAATTTACATTTGATATTGGAGGAGTTTGTACTTTCACCAGAAACAGACTGACTTTTCTATAACAAAGTAGGATGTTGCCTTCCTTTAATATAGCCTGGATGCCATGGAGATGTGGTGGACCATCTCTCTCTTCCCTTTTACCATACTGAGAGAAAAACAGCATCTGCTATTGATTTTCACTTTCCCCTGAGAGGGAAGAGAAGAGATGGGAGGAAAAAACACACTTGGACATGTATAGTGCCACAACTGTCATTAGGCAACTTTTGAGGCCAGTGGGCATCCCTGGCTGATGGGTCATATCATGACTGGGGACCAACATTTGCCCACAGTGGTGCTATGACAGCCAAACAGCTTTTTTTTTCCTCTGCATCGTGATCTAAATTAATCTCATAGAGCAGAAGGTAGTTATGATCATTTATCATTTGATGAGCTTCAGCTTTGTGTCTGGCAGATACTAATGGAGAAAATGTTGCCATCCAAACCCAAGAAGCCTTCAGCTGGATTTAAATTACAGCACTGTTAAAGAGCTCCAGATCTGAGACAGAAAATAATAACAGGTGGACAGATTATTAAAATACAATGGAGACAATACCTGGAGGATAAATATAATCAGCTTTGAGATGATGATGAAATCTGAGGAGCGTTTTGACAGCAGAGAAGACTGGTATACATGTGCCTTCACAGTGAGGACCTCTAGTTACACAGCTGGAGAGCTGATATCTTTATTTTAGCAACTTGTTTTCCATCACAGAGGAGTGCTACTTGTACGTGATATCTCACAGGCAGCCCGGATGCATCTTATTTTGCTGTGTTTCGCAGTAGGCTTCCTGCAGCATCCCAGAAACCAGAAATATCTTGCTGCAAAAGTAAGTGCTGTGAACGGCATTGCAGAGCTGAAACCAGCCCTGGGTTGCACGGCTCACCACTGTGTGGCTATGAGCACAAGCAACACCAGCCTTGCCCACCCCCTTATTCTAAAGGAACAGTTTCACTTCTTTGGATTCGAGCGGCTTCTCTCTCCAGGTCAGGCGTGCTTCCTTTTCCACCTCACCCAGAGGCTCACTGGCACATTCCCGGCCTCCTGCCCCATGTATCATGCAAGCTTTTTGCTCTGTCTGTCCTGCGTTTCAGTTGTTTGTTCTACCATACATTTACTTCAGTAGGCTGTCTGGGGAAGACATATTCACGCCAATAAAACTGATAAATTGCCAGAGAGAGCAAGATACAGTTTTAGTAACTGGCATAATAGTGAATTTGCTGACCTGGCACAGGGAGGGGAAAGGGAAAGGCTTGTGAATTAATTACAGCACTGAAGCAGTGCTGAGGAGAGCCTGGCTTATGTTGGAAGTGGTTCAGTTACTTGGCTTGAGATAGGTGTCCAACTGTTGTACACCTGAGGAGGTAACAAATGCATGAAGCTGAGAGTCAGGGCTGCACAAGGCATGGGTCTGTTTTGTGTAAGCTGTTTTGAGCCCATGCTTCAACCCTCTGCCTGTGCATCCATGACTTCCCACCAGCTCCCCTGGACTGGAACTTTAAATTGCACCCTGGGAAGAGGAGGAGCACTCAGTCATCTCTCAACACTGCTGGTTTCTCTCCTGTCTTTCTCAGCAGGCACCACCTTGGGGAAAACTACAGGGTTTGTGGTGGAGTGTTGAATGAGGTGGCTCCAGTGCTTCCCAGTTTTCTGAGAAATTTCAGAGAAATGTACAGAGGGTGAGCAAACTTGCTACCCTTAGGAGGCTTGGAGGCGCTGAGGCTTAGCAGTGGGTGAGATAGGCAACGTGTTGAACAAAATTTCTAGAGATTTCAAGTTTCATGAGTCTAGAAAGAATAGAGTCACTTCTGAAAGGTGTGACTAAAAGTAAAATAATTTTTTTTTTCTGTATTGGTGTGATAATTACCCCTCATGTTTACAAATCCTTGTTGCCAAAGGAAAAAGATTTCAATACATTGTGAATACAGGTTGTCTCCTTAGGTGTCATCTAATCTGTGATGTATGACTGAAAACTTGGCCAAGCAAAGGTTATTGCAAGAAATAGACTTGACCTTTTAGGCATACAGTTGAGATTTGCAGCAGTAGTGAACACTGTGCTTTCTAAATGAATGTGTTAGCAGGAACTGAAAGCAGAAGAGTGCATCTAATTAAAAATGTATGTCAAAGAAAATAGATGGAATAATAGAAGATAAACAAATATTAGAGAAGATAAACATATTGTCACAACAGAAGTTAAAGCCAGCCAGCAAAGAGAGGGAAGAGTCCTATGTGAAACAAAAGCAGCCATTTTGAGAGCTATGCTTAGCATTAAATTGCAAAGAAATACAAAAATAAAATGCAATTATGACTATACAGCTGGAGAACAAAGCTATTATGATGATGGTGCAGAGCCATTGGTAACTGTACGATGAGAAAATGCAAAAAAAAAAAATCTTTCTGCCATCTGGTCAAGGCTAGTACTTATGTAGTTCTCATTGCTAATGGTCCTCACATCAAGTGTGTATTGTAAGGCTGCATCCTTAGCAATATTTTAAGGCTGGATCTATAGCAATAGGACATATGATCAGACATGCAATCAAGTGAACACAAAACTCTAAATTTCTCATCAGCTTTTTAAGAGAGCATCCGGCCTGGTAGACGGCTTAAATACTTTTTTTGCTTATCTGCATTTGTCAAAATCTCTTTGGCTTCCAGTACCTCTCAGCATAGTCTTCCCTGAGCTTGGCTTGCTTCTTTTGCTGTGCCTCCTCTGTAAAATGAATGTAGGTTATTGATCAAGTATTGGCTAACTATTACTTCATCGTGTGGAGGGGTAATAGCGGGATTAAGCTAGGGAGCTTGTAGTCACCTGGGCTACAATTTAGCCTTGACACTGGCTTATCACTTTTAATATTATTAAAAAATAGGAGCACAGGATCTCTAATGGCTGGAAGTGGTTGGGTCCTCAGCTTTATTGCTGGCCTGAAAGCCCAGATCTCCAAAGGCATGGCTTTTCTGTGGGAGAGGTTGCTCTGCCAGCCTGGGCTTGGCACAGAGAACAACCTTCTGACAACTCACCTTGGGCAGCATTTTTTTTCCCCATGAAGGTATCCTTGCTTTCCTATAGGCTTTTGACTGTTCAGGCTCGATGAGTAGGAGAGCAGGGACAGTGGGAGCCTGGTTCTGTCAAGGCTACTAAGGAAGGGTGGTTATAGGTTTCTGGTATTTACAGGGATGATCGTTTTTGACATCTCTTTTGGTGCATCTCTCTTCGTGGAGGACTGAAGAGAGACATGACACCAGAAAAGACGGAATTGAGTGTGGGTTGGAGCAAAGCAGCTCTGTGAACTCGAAGGTGGCGTAACCCTTGTTGCTGTTGCTAAGAGCTTTGAGGCAGAACAGTGGTTGGTTTCAGTCACAGCATCTTTGTGTATCTCAGTGAGATGCCCATTCACAGATGCACTATTCCCTAGTATGGTCTGACCTCTGTGGACCCTGCTGAAGAAGGCTGAGAGTGTGCAGTGGAGGGATGTTCTAGACCATGTAAGCACTTCTGATTCAAAGTGATGGTTGCCCAGTGGAAGCTAACACAAAAGTGCTCTCTGGCCACCATTGCCTCAGCTGTTCCCAGGGGTGTTGCAAAAGGAGGTGGATCAAAGTCATGCGTTCAGTCCACGGGGACCTGCTCTCAGTCTCAGCAGGTGCCCCAGCCCCCGGGGTATGGCAGGAGCAAAGCTACTCTGATAGAGTCACTACCTTCTCCTGCTGTGCTGGCAGCTCTGTCGGCTGTGTACCGGGGATGCAGGAGGAAGATGAGCTAACAGTTTTCATTGACAAGGCTGTCTTAATACCTGTGTAGATCTATAGGCAGAGTTGCCTGAGGAAAGATGAAAAATTAATGGGGACATTTTCACCCTGGTTGGCTCACATGCCATTTTAATCCTGTTGCCAACATGATGGGCGTTTCTGCCTGAGAAGTGCTGAGTGAAATCCAAATTGTTTGACAAGGAGCAAAAACAACTACTGATGGGGCCTGGGGCAATAAATCAGTTTGTAAACATTCTGCAATTTGAGGATGGACTATACACAGAGCTTGTTTCTATGATGTCTTGGGCCAAGGTCTAAACACCTCTGAGGTGTGGGCTGTCTTCAACGGAAGGCAGTGTCTACTGCAAATGGGGAAAAATGGGGTGGTAGTGAGGAACAGGCATAGCATTCGAGGAAGTCTGCTTTATTCCAGATGATTAAGACTTGGTCTATGTGGAGAGTAGCTCCTGTGCAATGGGAGTTAGAGTGTGCAAATCTTTTGTCAGTTCTTTTGGTTGAAACTTCACCTCAGTGTTTAGTTGGGAGGTAGCAAGCACAGTGACAGCTAATGTCAAGGGAAGTATCATAAAACCAAGGGCTGCTGTATTTCGGATAGAAATGCTGAACAATGTGGTAAGCTCAAAACCTGGGATGAAGTAGAGAATTAATTGCTTCTGGGGAGCAAGGACAGTGGGATGTATAGGTGCAAGAAAGTTAGAACAAAAATTATTAATTTATTCAAGATTTTTCCAGGCAATTCAGGGTCCAACACCATCTCCCAGGGATCTCTACATGGGGGCTGTGGGGTGAGCAATCAGTGAGTGCACCTCAGGGCTCAGGATGAAAAGGGACGCTCTGCTCTCCATGTAGTCCTCCAGCAGCCGCTGTGTTATCACAACTCATTCTTTGTAAGCCAGGCAAAAGGACTCATCCTCTTTCTAGAGAGATCAAGCCTGAAATGTAAAAATAGTCCGATTTGGACAGGGGCTTAAACCTAAAGTGATTACATGACTTCTATTAAAGCAAAAAGCAAACAAACAAACCCTATTTTCCACTCGTGATTACATAACTCACAAATCAGATGAATGGACAGTCTTCAAAGCTATCACCAGAGGAAAACACCTGTACAACTCAAACCCAGTGGCTGTGTGCTGTGAGGACTGGTGCTCCACTGGAGGTTAAGCTTCAGAAGCAGCGTTCTTGCCCTGCACATACATTGCAACTTGCTGCTCCTTCTTTGTAAGGGGATGTGTGCCTTTTCCCAGCTATGTTTTGTGGCCTCATAACCTGTCCGTCAGTGTGGCACTTCTTATAGCACTGCTGTCCCTGTGCTGCAGGGTATAGAGCTGCTCTGTCAGGCCCTTGGGACTTGGAGGGCTGCTAGCCAGCTGGTTTTGCCAGTATCTGTCAGCAGCATGGGCAGCAAGGAAGCTGTGTTGTCCTGGGAGAGGTATGAACAGCAAAAGAGGTTACATTTACAGATCCTGTCTACACATAGTGCACACTGTACACACACTGCAATGTACATACTCCTGAGGAGCCTCATAGACAGTTGATCTGAATGGCAGACCAGGATTTCATTGCAAAAAACTTCAATGAAAACTTGTGTAAATCAGTACCTGCTGGGCACCCTGCTGTGGAGATTTTCCATAGTACAGGGAAGTTTACTTAAGTACAGCTTACATTCCCCAAATGATGGTTTTCTTGGATCAGCAGCTGTTGAGAGATAGCTGCATGCTGTGGCTTTTGCTCTGGGTGATTTCTCAGGTGCCTTTGTCGTCATTGCTGGTCATCAGTCAGTCTCTCAGCTGGAAGCCGCTGCTGAGCATGCTACGAGTTTTTGTAAATGCTGAGGCTGAAGGATATGGTCTTTCATCTTTTTGATACATAGCTTGGGCTTTGAATTTTTCCTGGCCTGGAATCCTGATGGAAACTTTGCGTAAGGCCATCATACAGTGGCAGATCTGAGTGCAAATTTCTGAACTCAAGACCCTCCAGGCCATAGGCTGAGTGTCCAGCAGGTCCCTGGCCCCTTCACATGGTAAGGTGGTGGCAGAGGAAAAGAATGATTTCCCATCAACTTCCTTTGCCTGCTGGTCTGGAAGTCAAGTGTTAATATGGGGAACAGCATTGCAAAATGTGGTCTTTAAGGGCAGGTCTGGGGAAGACAGACTTGTAGGGGATAATGGATATGTCAGGAGTGTATAGGTAAGGCAGGAAGTTGTCATGTCAGTAGAGTTATGGGCAGGATCAGAAGGATCCCTTGCCCATGCTGCTGAATATGTAGGGTTATCTGCAGGAGTGGAACCAGCACATGGCCCTCTAGCAAGGACCAGGCTCACATACTAGATCCGAAATGCATGTGTGTGAGTTGGAGCAACAGCCACAGAAAAGCTAAGGATAACCTTGCAGTGAAGATACTTGTCTGGGGGGGAACAAAGGAGCTCTGGTCTTTCTGAAGCAGCTGGGTTACTGAGTCTGAGGCACCGAAACAGAGAGTTGAAGCAGTCCAACTTGCAGTCCTGGATGCCCAATCCTACATGTTGGTGATTGTAAGAGCCTTTTGCCCTGTGCTGCTGTCCTTTTATAGAGTTTCTTTCTTGCACTTCATCCTCTTGGATTCGTATCCTCAGGCTGTTTGCTTTACACAAAGGTTATCAGTATTCAGTCCAAGGAACGTGGTATGATTATCTCCTATCCAGGGAGAGTTCACAGAACTAGATGTGAGGGCATTGGGCATCCTGCTTCGAGCAAAATGGCCTGTGCCTCAGTCTTTGTAGGAAGGCTCCACTGCCAACTCACTTGCCTGCATGTCACAGCATAGAGAGGAGGGAATAGCACACCTCAGAGACAGAGCTGGATGTCTGAGGATGTGGTGGGAGGCTCCAAGTTTGCAGCAGGTTTTCTGCAAGAGTTGCAAAAGGTGTTTGCAATGGTTGCTGCAGAAGGGCAAGAAGCCTTGTTAGTCCAGACAGGGGTGACCAAAACCCCAAAATGTAACTATTGGTGGAGTTACCCCCTTAATCACTCCTTAATAATATCCAGCAAACATGCGAATACCCGAAGTCTTAACAGCCTCTAACATATTGCAGAAGTGTGAAGAGCCCTCTTGTCTCATGCTCTGCTGCTACAGCATCCTGACAGCTCCTCTGCTTCAGAGACTTCTTGTAAAGTCATTGATAGTTACGCCGTGTGTGGGAGGAATACAGGAAGGAGCCAAAGTAAAGCACATTTTATATAAAAGCAGTTAAGATAGATACTGCATCCCTGAGTGTGTGATTCACGCTGCATTCTATTTGCTTAAAACTTGCATTTAGGTGGCATGGCTGCTGCCCATGTCAGCATGCTCTCATGGCTCTCAGTTGCTGCAGAGTACACTGATTCTGCCCCATGCAGTTTGGCACCTCTAAACCACGAGACTGGTGAAGCTTTGAAGCTGCCTGCAGAGGGAAGCTGCCTGTGGAGAGCGTCTGGTGAAATTTAGACATAATCCTGTTTCCTGAAAACCTATCTATGAAAAAGACTGTGTTTCTCTAAAATAAGGCAGTGCCAGCAAACCAAGGTGCTCAGTCTAGGCACTAAAATTTCTTGTTCTCGAGGTATCTAAAGAATCCTGCATTATTGATCATGATATCAGCAGGTCTAGTTTCTCTAGAAAACTTGATTGCTCCAGCAATCTGTATTGATTGCACTTATTGCCACATTAGCAAAGGCTGTTTGTTTTTTTCCTGAATAGCTCTACCTAAGTCTATACCACCTTATACCAAATGTTGCATGTCTCATTTTCTGTATCTCAAATGTACTGCACAAGTGACACCTTGATTGTGTTCTTCCAGGTTATTGGTGGTTTTCTCCTTCTCCTGCTCCCCCATATTTCTGGATTGCTCTGTTGTATAAGTGAAAATGCATTCTGTTATGTTAGACCTACACCAGCCACTGGGTAGTGTTGCAAATCCATTTCTCTGCTGAGTCTGGTACATCATGCACAAATTATATCTAGAGCTACCTCCTTAGAGTCTTACAGCTTTTTTGTTTGTTTTTTTCCCGTTCATGGTCTCATTGCCTTTTTATGCATCAGTGGTCTATCCCAAGGTAGTGCAGAGCAGCTGCATCAAAAGGGCTGCAACCACAGGTGAGCTCTGTCTCTTGCAGAGCAGATGTAGCGCAGGATTCTGGTCTGAACTGTGATGGGGTGTCGTGCCATAATCAGAGCTCCCCATGAAAGGTGAAGCATCAAAGCCCAGACCTGAGGCTGAATGCCCCAAGGCTCCTTGACTGAGGACTCCAGACCACCAAACTGGGCCTTTCACCAGCCCTCCCCAGTGTGCTGAATCTGATAGATCTTATATCTGATAGGTCTCTGTAGTCCCACTGCCTTGCACACTGTTCTGCCATCCTGTCTGTGCTGTGTGCCTTGCTCACCGTGATGCTGTGCCATGCTGCGAGAGCTGCACAGGTAGGGTAGCCCTCTGACCTGTTCTCTTGAGTTCTGCTCTAGAAATGCCTCATCTGCTCAGGCAGAGGGAGGATTTTTTTTTTTTTTCCTGGTACATCATTGATCTCATAAAATACTAAGTGACTCAGTCCAGTGGTGCAGAAAAATGGACTCTGTGTTTTCTGCCTAGTGGCTGTTGCTTGTTTTTAGTTTTCTCTGAGACTCATTTTTTCTCTGTGTCCACCCTGGTCTCGAAATTCCTCCCACTCCAAGCCGTGCACAGAGACTCTTACACTTGTTCCTGCATCCTCCCACCACTTTCCCCCATGCTCCTCCTGTTCTTTTGGTCATGTGTCTTCACCCAGTGTCTGGGGCAGGATGCTTGAGGACAGTGGCTCCTTTTTCAGCCATGCCTGTCCAAGAAGCCTGGCCATCTCCCAGGCTTTGCCATGTTCATCTGCCAGCCCTGGACTGCCCTCACTTCCTCACCCTCTGTGAGCTCTGAGCAGCCCTTCCCTCCCAGCAGTGGCTCCTTGGGTGCCATGCACACACCCAGCCACTGAGTCTGTGTGGACATGGCAGAGCTTGTACACTCAGTTTCTCTTTACCTGTGATGTGGCACTAGTCTTACCCTTTGTGAGCTGTATTCCAGCAGTAATGCTGACTTTCCTGGCCTGGAGCCCCTATGGCAGACCCAGGCTGCCCACCCCACAAGCACACAACAGGCAACACGTGAGTAATGCCTGCCAACGCAGCTAAAGGGCTCCTGGCACACTTGGCCTGCCTTGTAGGTAGTAGTTTAGTCCATATTTGCTATGTTTTTTGAAATCTTTTGGGAAGGGCAGAATGAAATCTGTTGGGTTTGGCAACAGGCTTTCTTGGCCCTTTCTTCTGCTCAGAGCAGGGGTGAAGTCCATGTATTTATATCTCCACTTCAGTGCTGAATTTCATGTCCTTATTTGGCTCACTGTCTCTGTCCCTCTGCCAGGATGCCTCTGGCTGTACCTGGTTATATCCAGCCCTTAAGCATCCATGTGGGGATTCTTATGAGGGTGCTGGCCACCCCCTCCTTCTCCACCTGTTACGGAATTTGGGGAGAGGGTGGGGATAAGGACTTGGGCAGCAGTTTTGTCTGGTGGATGGATTTAATCTGTGGAGTCTTGAGCATCTCCTGTTTTGCTGGCCTGCCTGGTTTCATGCCTCTAGCCCCTGCCCTGTTGGGGTAGGGTTACTGAAGATGTAGGGGGGTGGGAGCCATGGGGTGAGTGTGTCTATTCTGAGGAGCCGTGTTTGGTTACCACTACAAACTCTTTACATGCCGGAGACGCTTGGGTAGTGCTGGCAAGGTGCCGTGTGGTACCGGGGCAGGGGGACAGGAGCTGCAAGATGGGAGTAGGAGAGGATGGCCGAGGACGTGCAAGGCTTCATGACTCGTTTTTTCTTTTTTCACCCAGATAATTAGAGAGATAAAATGTGTCAGAGACCAAGAAGTAGTGGCACTGAAAGAGCATAGAGAAGGTGATCTAGTAACTCTAAATTATTCCTCCTCTTGAACTCCCTACTGCTGTGACTCCTTGGCAGTGGGGAAGAAGATACAGGTCTGTTTTTTGCATGAACAGCTGTGGTGAAGTGACTTGTCTGAGGTGGGGGGTGGGTTGTGGTGCAGGGATGACCAAAGCTTGGGTCACAGATGGCCTGGTAGATCTGTAGCTTATCTGCAGAGATTGCTTGTAGATACACAGCTTTTCTGGATATCTACAGATACTGATCAGGCATCATTCACATGTAAAGTGCTGTTCTATGTGTTATTTAAGCCCCTGAGGTACAAAAGCTCAGTTTGGAAATAGAGATAAAAGACTTCATGACCTTAGGAGCAGGGCACCAGGCAGGGATGTGATGAGTAAGTGTACTCAGCTTGGCTTGCTTTGATTTCTCTGTGCTTGCTGGCGACATAGGGGTGAATGAGGATAGTGCTGCACATAAATGTGTAGCTACTGTCACTGTGCAGTGTGTGGGCATGCCTAGAAGGAGCTGGCTTACACTGATTTGCATCTGTACCTACCTGGTACCTGATACTTGTCCCTGTTTTATAGACCATTTAAAAAAAATAGTATTTTCAACTGCTGACACAGAAAGAAAAGCTCATTTGGGAAATTTGGCTGCCTGCAGGTTCTGCGCTACATGCTCACACTCCTGTAATGCTATCTTCTTCTGCTGACATCCCCAGGATCAAGCACTACAGCATTTGCAGAGAGTCCACACATCTTCAGGCTCTGCCAAAGCTTTCCACCCCCCCGCCCCTGCCCAAACTGGTAACACTGGACATCTTCCTACATCTCTTTTGACCTTTGCAAATATCCTTTATGTTCTCCTGTCCTTCCTGTTTACTTGACCAGGTACTGGTCTGGCATGCACTTGGCTTTGTGATCTATGTATGGTGATTGACTGCCTGTCAGGAGAAACCAGGCAGCTGTCTGTTGAGTTGTTATGAGAATTTGTCACAACACAAATTTACCCATCTCCTCAGTGTCACAAAGCTTACAGGAACTTATATCTTGGAGACGTCTACTGCTTTGTTAAATTTTCTGACCAGCAGGTTTGAAAACTGTGTGGGTGACAAAATACTGACGTACACCCACACAAACTCACGGTGTGATCTCAAGAAGTGACATAAGTGTTGTATATATAGACAGTAATCATAGGGTTTTGGCCTAAAACCAAGTCCACATCTCTCCTTTCATTACCAATCAAATTTTTGTCATTTTTCCTTCTGAATTATCTGTGCAAACTTCCTCAGTCTTTCCTGAACTTCTCTGAGGCAGATATTTTGTGGGCAGTTATGCCTAGACCAGATTCCATGTCTCAGTGCTGCTGTGATCCTCTGGCTTGAAGACTCCAGACATCATATCTTTTCAGAGCTAGAGTCCCAATAGGCCAGCCCCCTACCCATTTCCCAGGCACATTCCCTGTGTGTCTATGCTCAGAAGCTCATGGCAAAATATCTGTGCCTGTTTGTCCTTGTTCCCTGCTTGGCACTGCATGTGAAATTCCCATTGGAGGGAGGTGTAGCAGACCCTTATGGAAAGCACAGCACTGTTTCATGAATAAAAGGGTATTTACAAAACAACAGGGTTTGTTATGGCTACATGCAGACTTTATACCAGACAGTGATGCCAGCATTCCTAAGAATCAGCAAGCAGAAAGACCATTCACAGCCATAGTCAGCTGATTAATTTATTCACTAACAATGATTTTTATGGACAAGCATTTTGAAAAATAGTATTTAAGAAATAAAATCAATAGTCCTTTTTAAGAATTGCAGAGCTATTAGGGAAGGGAAGTAAAGTTGCTTCATACTTTTCATTATGTGATGCTTGATAAAGCACAGAGGAATCATATTCTCTGAGCATTTTTTGTATGCATTGCCACAGTAACCAGAACTAGTGCCTGCTGTCTTGCAGCTATTACTTATTGTGCTGTTTCAACTGATAGGTTCAGCTCTTACTGCATCTTTGCCTGCAGTCTATCATAGTTTCATATTTTTTCCTCCAGATTTTCACCTGTAACTTTATACATGTGCACTCACTATGAGCACTTTTTTTTTCCTGCAGGGTGCTGCTCTCCTGTCCCCTGTTCTCTCAAACTTCTGTTCTTGGTTTTAAAGCTTTCCTACTTTAGCCCCTCATTCATGCTTTTACCTTTTTGTATTCTTTCCCTCCAGTACCTCACCATCTCTCCATCCAGTCATATTTTATTACAGCCTCAGGCACCAGTTCTGCCTGCAGATATCTCCCTTTACAGTTTCTTCTGTTCACAGTGGGTTTTCTTTTCAGTCTTGATAGAGCTGCTTCCTTGCCCTCCTTTTTCTTCCAGGTCTGTGCTCCAGTGTCTTACATTAACCTGTTGTGCCCTGTTTTAGCTTAAGACCCTCTTGGAATCATATTTTACTCTTAATGCTGCCAAAGACATTGGTTCCATGGGGTCCTTAAGTGCTACTGTAGTACCAATGCATATTTAAAATCCATCATCTTGCTGGGGCACATTTCTGATATCCTAACCTAGCAATTTCCTTGCTGTTAGTGCGTGGGTTTTTCAAATAAGGTGATAGAGAAGTATACTGTAGTCACTTAGCAACCAGAACTGGCTTTTTGAAAGCAAAACCCTTTTGTTTTGTTTTGTAATTTTGCTTTCTGGAACCTTAACATTAGCAATTGCATGCTCAGGAAATCAGTGAAGTGTTTTCAGGGTTGCACAATGAAGACACCCTGTTGGTTTATATGCTTGTGTGTGTGCCTGCTTACTTGCTTGCTCTCTTAGGTTATAGATGGGATGATGTTTTTGCTTGTTCTCTTCTTTTGCACCTGATTTTTGGGAGCATTGTTGAACTTCACTTAACGGTCAGTAGGAACTTTGGTGCTCAAAAATCTGGAAAAATCCATTCCTCTTCTGCAGACACAGGCTGCCTCCAATGCATCCCCAGCTGTGAAAAGTTCCAACTGCCCTTTATTCAACAGCCAGCGCTTCCAGCTTTGTCCCTGGCAAACTCTGCAATGCAGCTCCGAGTGATCAATGCAAAAGACTTTGGCATAAGAAAACTAAAAGTGTGGGGACAGCACAAAGTAAATTGAATTGCAAAATAAAAGAGCACAGGCAATACTCTTGATTGTATTACTCAGCTTCACATTTATTTAATTAAACCCAGGCATTTTCTAATTAAAACCCAGCCTCTGCAGAATTTCCCGTTTGCTGCCTGCGGGGGGAAATGCGGCGGGCAGGGCTCAGGGGAACCTGTCCCGAGGATTGGGGTGGCCCTATCCTTCGGCGAAGATGCTGAGGGACAGCCGGGGCAACACCCTGCTCGAGGGGTGCCCATGGCCCTGGCCCGGGGGTAGGGGACACACGCGTCCCGCTTCCAAGGCAGCGCACTGCCCTCTAATGTTGCTCCCAGGTAGTGGAGGAGGGAAGCCTTCCGGAGAGTGCCCTTCCGAGGCTTAGGGGAGAAAAGGGTTTTTTTCGGTCTTCTCGGGGAGGGGGAGAAGCAGGGCATGGTTTGGGGGGAAGCCACGAGCCCAGCACAGATGTCAGACCCGTAGTTTTGCATCTCCATCCATTGGCGTGCCTGGTGCTGCAGCCTTACAGGTGCTCCAGCCTTACAGAGGAGCTGCTGTTGGTGCCTTCTGTACTCACTCAGCATGGGCTTTTCTTTCTGGGAGTAGACTTCTCCCCAGAATTTGCTGTAAATGAGCTCCAGGTTAGAAATGCTGCCCCAGGGCTTTATTTTTAGCTGTGACCTGTCTTAGGTGAGGCTGTGGCTTGAGCTGCTGTGGAGACAACGCTGCCCTTTGTCAGCGCTGCCCTTTTTCCTTTCCCTGTGCTTCAGAGAGGCATGTCCAAGCTGCGCATTGCAGTTATATCGGAGATGTCAAAAATTACCATATCTTGCAGATCTTGTAGGGGGAATTTCCATCCCTTGAGCTGGTGTCTTAACAGAGGAGCAAGACTTGCTCCTTCTGCTTCCTGGAAGTGAATGCTTGGAGGTGTGTTAGCCTTTACTTTCTTTGCCAGGATGCCATTGGGAAGGGGCTCTGGTGACCCTGACAGTGGGTTCACCTATCTTAATGACGTTTCCCCATAGGGAAATAAATCAATGCAGCAGAAAGTGCTGCTGTTTTAGATGCTGGCCTGTGGAGACCAGGCTGCAGCACAGTAGAGGCTCAGTGCAGCCATGGTGCTTGTAAGGGCAGGCTGCAAAGGTGGGTGGCTGCTGCGCCTCATGTGTGGGGTGACCTCTTTGCGGACCAGTAAGGAGACTGGTGTGGGGTGGAAAGCATCTGCCAATAATGGAGTTCACTGTTTTCCTGACCTGAGGGCAATTGGGTACGAAGCTTGGCTGGGAATGGCTCATCATAAGACTGTCATCAGTTGGTTTAAGTCGATACCAATTACAAGGTTATTAATTAAAAAAATGTGACTGCTGTGAATAATGATCGTAACCCTTTATTTTCCAGATAGTCACATTGCAAATATCTAGTATGAATTGGAGCTCTCTACATGCACTGACTGGTAAAGGCTCTGCTCCGTTAAACATGTCTTTTAAATGTCAAAATAACAGCATTTTAAGTGTTAGCACTGATGTTTTTTTTTCTTCTGAATTTACTTTCTCCAGCCTTCAGGAATTTTCTGTGGTTTGAGACTCTCTATTCATGCATCTCTTGCTGTCTGAGAAAACATAAAAGTTTTCTTAAACACAGCCCATCATGAAAGGGTAAATGTTCAATCAGGCATGGAAACCCGCCTGATGTCACCTCTTGTTCCCAAGAAAGTTTTCTAGCATTCCACTAAGTGTTCCCATGCTTTGATCTGTGGGAAAGAGATACTAGAGTAGTCACCATTCTTTGCTGGCACTGAGATAAGAGCTCTGCTGCTCATATTATTGCATGTAAGTTGTCTTCTGGGGTCAGCCTCCTGACTGACTGGTTGCCATGTCCTGGAGGACAGAGCTCGGAGCTGGCTGGTTCACACGAGGACTGGAGTATTTGGTCAAGCAATTACTGTGTTAGACCCACACCTCTGATAGTTTTCAGAGTAGCCTGTTGGACCCCTTTCTGTGTTCACAGGGGGGCACAGCTTCCAGGGGAAGAGAGGAGTAGAGGGAGGCAGTGGGAGAACTACCTGTACACTGTAGTTTACCTTGAGTGCCCCTGGTGGTGCAGTGGATAAACCGCGGCGC